>NC_064931.1:161669084-161982678 GCF_023897955.1 Schistocerca gregaria
TCCACACTATTGTGCTGGAAGAAAAATGGGAATATAATTCAAAGATTTGTTTGTCTCATTTGGTAGTGAACCAATGTAAGAGGGAAATTATGAATTTCAAAGGTGGCAACACTATTAGTTGATGTTTTGTTCACTTTATGACCAATATTGGATGTTAAGCTGAATTTGTTTTGTTCAAACTGCATCTGTAAGTAAAATTCTAAATCATGTTGTTTTAATTTAAATACATGGTAAGCAAATATGCAAGCAACCAAAAGTTCAGTTTTAAAGCACACTTTAATCTGGTGTGTATTTTGGCTAATTGAAAATGTGGGGTCACATTTTCATAATTTGTGGGATGGATAGAAAGAGTAGTAATCATCAGTGTTTCTGAAGAAGAAGACAAAGAATTTCATGGAAATGAAGAACAACCTAGGAGATTACACTGTGATTAAAGTATATGGAAAAAGTAAGCAATAATTTAGACTGTATGCATGTAAAATTTGTTATTTAAAAGGCAAAGGTACTGTTGATGTTTATCTGAAGAAAGAAGGCCAATTATAGATATTTATTTTAAATGATGAGGAGTAATTTTTTCGTAAATGAGACATTCTTCAAACACTCTTTATTACATCTGGAGGTATGCCTTGTAGATTAAGAGACATCATCTTTAAACATGATGTCAGTGATTTAATGTATTAACTCTGCATTCAGTATTAACAAACAAATCAAGTTCATCAGTTTTAATGTTACAATAAATTAATTAGAGATATACCAATCATTTTAATGAACAGAATAAAAAACAACAATGCATGCAATATTGTCAGTTTTTGTATTGAATAAAACTTATTTTCAGCCAGAGAACTTTTGTTTCTTATTCTCCTAGATCCAAAACAGATTTTGACATGTCCCTATTCCCCACAACAGCCAATAAATAGGATAAATAAGAAGTGAACCAATGTAAGAAGGAAATTATGAATTTCAAAGTTGGCAACACGGTGAGTTGATGATTGTTCATTCTATAACAAACATTGGGTATGATGCTGACTTTTTTTTTTATCTTCAAACTGTATCTGTAAGCACAATTCAATTATTTTTTACTTTTTACTTAAGTACATGATAAGCAAATATGCAATTCTGTTTCATTAACTAAAAGTTCAGTTTTAAAGTGGACTATCTGTCTTGCGTTGTGGCTAATTGAAAATGTTACTTTTCATCCCCCCCCCCCCCCCCCCCTCAGGCAGAGGTGAATAGAAACATTAAGTTTTAATTTTTTTTTATATTATAAAAGCATGAGCCAGGTCCATAATCTAATTACATGTTTAAAGCTAGTCACAAGAACTACAATCCAATTTAATCTTGGTTTTCAAATTTCATTTTAAAAATATCAATTTTTTCTTTTAAAATTGAACACTGTTTCTATTCACTCCCATTTACGGTACCAGTACTGCAGATTCCAAAATTCTAAGATGAAGAAGCAAAAAATATAGGCATATACTTACGACTGTTAAAGAGCCATGTCAAGAACAAGAAAAGATCTTAGCATTTCCTTTTTTTCTTACTAATATATATAAGACCTGTCTCAGTATATATGAAGAAATAAATTGTCATTGTCTTAAAATGGCTACTACTGAATCATACTTGGCTTACACATGGTTATTATGTTATAAGGATTCTGTGGTGTGCATCTCTAGAATTAATTAATACAGAAATAAGCAATTAATTGTAATGACACTTTAAACTGAATGCAGAGTTCATGAAAATTTTAGTAACAAGAGAACAGTTGACAAAAAAATATGAAAAACAAATAATGTTTATTTTTTGAAACAGGCAGTTTTATTTTCTGAAGAACTGAAGATTAGGGTTTAATGACTGGTCAGTTCTGAGGTTATTAAGCAAGGAGCACAAGTTCATATAAGACTAGATTGAGACAAGAAACTGTAACATTTTCAAAGGAACCATTGGCATACCAACTAGTTAGGCAAATCACAAAAAACCTATATTTTGATGTGGATTAGAAACTTGCTATATTTACATGTGGGTCCACTGCTGTGACTAGTGCTCCACCTCACTTGGTCGATCAGGACAAAAAGTTAACAAACGCAAACTGGAATGGTTAATAGAAGGGGAACAATCTTTTGGGAATGGATCATCACTAAGAAACCTTAGTCAAAAGGCAGACATAAATGCAACAATATTTTAGTGATTAGATATCTTGTGTTCTGCATTCATTTTTATTAATCCTCTGTCATCTCAATGTATACTTAATTAAGTAGCTAGTTCATTATTGCAATCGTGCTTATTGTCACTATTCATCTTTTGAAGTTTACATTCTTCTGTCTGTGTTACCCTAAGGACAACAAATCTCTGACAAATATTGGAAAAAGCTTTGTAGTCTCTGTTTCTAATTGCTGACAGAATTGGCTATGAAACATGAAGCAAACAGAGTAGCTATATAATGCAAATATCAGAACAATCAAATGAGAAAACTGGTTATTTATTTTACTTTTTCATTTACAGTTTTTTAATTGTGCCCTGTTAAACTATGTGAACATCTTTGTGTCATTACGAACAATGTTATTAAAACATGCTTTATGGGAAGTATGTTTCACTACCAGTAGTTTAATAGTTGGTATGTAGTCAATGTCATGACCTTTGGTATTAGCTTAACCATTCATTTTTAACCCACAGAAGGCCTGCTAAAGTAGTAAAGTAGTAAGCCATGGTGGTCCACATTGATGCACCAGTATAATTGCTGTGTTCATAGTGATTAGGTCCCAGAGAATGGATATGACAAATAATTTATATATGGTTGGGTCTTGGGTATGCTCTTGCAAGAAACTTATTCTTCTACAGAAGTGATAGTTTCTCTTCTGATATCAAAGAGTCATGCAACCGGTTATATTCCCTGCTCCCCTTACAAGGCTATGATGAATGAGCATAGCAAAAAAGAGGCAATGAAGTTACAGAGTTTCTCAAATATATGCATATCCTAACTGTATATTAAAAACAAAGATTCCAAGACTTACCAAGCGGGAAAGCGCCGGTAGATAGGCACAATGAATAAAACACACAAACACACACAGAATTTCTAGCTTTCTCAACCGACGGTTGCTTCTTCAGGAAAGACGGAAGGAGAGGGAAAGACGAAAGGATGTGGGTTTTAAGGGAGAGGGTAAGGTGTCATTCCAATCCCGGGAGCAGAAAGACTTACCTTAGGGGAACAAAAGGATAGGTATATACTCGCACGCACACACACACACACACACACACACACACACACACACACACACACACACACACACACACCGGGTGCACGGCCAGCACATCTTGGCACAGTGTTACACCGTCCGAGTTACCTGGATACTTCCCACCAACACCAACCTATCCGAACTCCGGAGATGGGAACTTGCCCTTCAATATATCCTCTCTTCTCATTATCCACCAGGCCTCAATCTCCGCTAATTTCAAGTTGCCGCCACTCATACCTCACCTGTCATTCAACATCATCTTTGCCTCCACACTTCCGCCTTGACTTACATCTCTGCCCATACTCTTTGCCTTTAAATATGTCTGCTTGTGTCTGTGTATGTATGGATGGATATGTGTGTGTGTGTGTGTGTGTGTGTGTGTGTGTGTGTGTGTGTGTGTGTGTGTGCGCGCGAGTATATACCTATCCTTTTTTCCCCTAAGGTAAGTCTTTCCGCTTCTGAGATTGGAATGACTCCTTACCCTCTCCCTTAAAACCCACATCCTTTCGTCTTTCCCTCTCCTTCCCTCTTTCCTGAAGAAGCAACCATTGGTTGTGAAAGCTAGAAATTCTGTGTGTGTGTTTGTGTGTTTTATTCATTGTGCCTATCTACCGGCACTTTCCCGCTTGGTAAGTCTTGGAGTCTTTGTTTTTAATATATTTTTCCCATGTGGAAGTTTCTTTCTATTTTATTTACATATCCTAACTGTTTTATTCATATTTACAGAATACTGTTGAAATTTTCTATCATGGACTCTATGAAAGGGTTTGAAATACTTTCTTTTTAGTGGAAAAAGGAAGACATAATTTTATATTTACATGAGTTACTGTCATAATAAATATGACTTAGACCTACATATGTGACAATGCTTCAGCCCTGGTCCCCCTACCCCAAACACACACTGTATGATAAATAAATAGTAAGATATTACTGATAAAAATCTAAGCACTGCAAATTACAAAATGATTTGAAAATATTTATCATAAATACATTCCATATTTCCATAGGGTGCAATGGTGGTGTGAAGCATATTTTACACATGAGTTTGTTCCTTTATATCTGCTTCATCTGGGCAACAGAAGATTTTGTGATCTGAGATTTTGTTCTTAAATTATTGCATAAGGTTGTCTCATGTATTCTACCAATAGTAAACATTGTCTAATTTTAAGTAATACACATGATAAGTAGCAATCAAAAGTTAGAATGTATTGTGGATAATTCAATAAAGAGTGAAGTGAAATTCTGAGTTCTTGTTTGGTGTTCGACAATGTTGACTGAAATACAATCGTAGAAATTCTTCAGGTAATAGGGGTGAAATACAGGAACCGAAAGTTTCCTACGACTTGTACAGAAAGCAGGCAGCAGTTATAAGCTTTGAAGAACATGAAAGGGAAGCAGTAGCTAAAATGGGACTGAGAAATGTGTGAAGTTTAACCTTGATGTTAGTCACTCTGTACACTGAACAAGCAGTAAAGGAAATCAAAGAGAAATCTGGAATTGTATGAGCTGTGTTTACATGGAATGGAATAGGTCTTCTGGTTGTGTACGGCTACTTGGAGACCATCTGCAGCCAATCATGGACTTCATGTTCCCAAACATCGAAACATCGATAGAAGCAATTAAAAGTCAGATCATAGTGTGGATAAGTTAATGAACAGTCAAGTGAATTCTGAGTTCTTGTTTGTCATAAAAATAGCTGTATAGGCACTATAAAAGAGACACGAGAATTGCTGAACAGGAGGCAGAGATTTGTGCTTGTCAGTTTGAGTTAGATTCTGTAAAATCTGAACGTGATAGGTTAAAGGGGGAAAAAGATCATGAGGTTTGGATAGAGGCAACAATTAATGTGTGAAAGGGGAACAGCTCTGTAACTTCATCTACATCTGTGCTTACAGTATCTAATATGTCTGATTTGTTACCTGAAGTACAAGGGGAAGATCCTCATCCAGCTATAGGTCACAGTAGAGTGCAGCACACTCCTCGCAAAGAAATTAAGCATAGGTCACTACTGAAAGAGCATATGAAGAAAAGAGTCTTGTTGCTAGGCAGTAGTCATGCGAGGGATGTAGCAAGACAGTACAGGAAAAATTAAGGGCAGGGTACCAGATCACAAGTATTGTGAAGCCAAGTACCAGCCTTAGTTAGGTGACAGAGGACGTAGGGGATTTGTGTAAATAATTTGACAAAAGGGATCAGGTTATCATAGGATGTGGAGCACAGATCTACCTGCCTGGACAGAAATTACAGCATTAGGGGCGATGAATGAAATAGGAACAACATCTACGCACACAATGAAAATATTTTGAAAACTTTCAGAGATTGCAAAACAGCCCCCTGACAGGCCCTGGGAAAACAGTGCTGTCAGCCCTGTCAACACAGAGTTGAGCCGACTGCTACTGACTGAAATGAAATTGTACATGAGTGCAGTGCCTGTTGCTACAATTGAGAAATGAGGCTTATACTAGACATGGCTTACACCTCAGTATGAGAGGGAAAGATGGGTTGGCTGAGCTTCTTATAAGTAATGTATGGAAGGCCACTATCACAAAGAACAAGATCCCTATTGTTACTGGAGTCAGATAGGCACCTTTTTCAGATTAGAATCAGGAGTCAGACACCCTGTTATGACAAATGGTAAAGTAACAGGAGAGCCCCACAAAATGCTTAAGAGTGCACAAAAATGGAAGGTTAGCTTATTTCATCACAATATTAAAGGACTGAGTAATAAGGTAGAAGAGCTTCTTGTCTGTTTAGAAAATTTAGAGAGCCCTGAAAATATGGACATCCTGTGCCTGTCAGAGAACCACATAACTACAGGGTTACGGAAGTTAAATATTGAAGATTACACTCTTGCATCTTTCTCAGACAGAAGTAGTATGGGAAAATGAGAAGCTGTTACATATATTAAGACAGAATACAACTTCAAAAGCATTGAGACAAGTAGATTTTGTAATGCTCAGGACAAAGAAGTTTGTGCCTGTGAATGAACCATTAAAAATAGTTCACTTTTTGTTGTAACTATATGCTGATTCCACTGGGATATTTCAAACTTTTTATGAGGAAATTGGTTTCCTTACTATGCTATATGTCGCACAGCAGCAAGCAGTTACTACTCTGTAGTGATTTTAACATAATATTTCTAAAGGATTCTTACAGGAGAAATGAACTGGAAACCTTATACATATCCTAGAGTTTAATTTCACAAGTGGAAGACATGATGTTGAGGTCACAGATTTACTTCAAACTTTGTTGACCTTTAGTAAGCCAATAAAACAACATAACTTGCAAGAGAAGTTTTATGCGTCTATTAAGTAACTGATGTATTTCTGTGAAGGCACTGACTGTAGGAAGTGATTGTGGCCAAGTGGCTGGTGTTTGCACTAAGCAAGAGGATCGTGAATGAGGCTACGATTTGAATCTCACTAATACTTACTTTTCTTCTTTCATCAGTGATCCCAATATTTAATTTATATGACATTTGAGAGGTAATATGGTGAAAAGAAGACCCATGTGCATTTTAATGAAGTTGTCATAAATTTCATATGTTATTTGACTATCTACTATTTGTAATTAAATTTTAAATGAGGAGGGACAGGTCTGAAAGCCTAAGTCGAACCTCAATAAATAATGATGTAAATGATGTTATTCCCAATAAGTAATATAGTAAGTCACAATGAGCCAAACCACAAGAGTAATGTACAATTACTCATCAGACGTGCTCTTGACATCACATGCTGCAGCATGATATTTGTCGGGGAAAAATAAATTGAAACTTCGTGCAAATACTTCTTAAATACAAGTGGTTTTATTTATTATATTGTCTCTAAAATGTTATATAAATTAAATAATATGACCAGTGATGAAAAAACCACATTAAT
The DNA here is from genome assembly GCF_023897955.1 of Schistocerca gregaria. Lineage (NCBI taxonomy): Eukaryota > Metazoa > Arthropoda > Insecta > Orthoptera > Acrididae > Schistocerca > Schistocerca gregaria. The sequence goes on from NC_064931.1 coordinate 161,676,193, forward strand.
AATTAAGTTTGAGTGGGAGTGGAATTGTCGCCTCATACAAATTCATCTCACAAAGTTCAAACACTAATCACTTGACCACCTTGATTTCTAACATGTGGCATCTATGCAGAGATGCATAAGCACCTTTTTTTGATGAAGCTCAAAGCACAAAAATAACTGTAAACCAAGTAACAACTTTGCTCTCTAATAATGATGCACGGTTAGTTAGGATATGTAAGATAGTGCCTTACAATACTGATACTCCTCACAGAGTAATTAATGACTGCAGAACAAATGGGTTTGCGAACAGTTAACAAGAGATGACCTAGGATTAAACTAACAGTGAACTAAATGCTGATATAAATTTTCATCCATTCCATGATAAATTTATATCATTAATTGAAAATAACTTTCCAATACAGTGATGAGAAGGGACCTTAAACCATAGATCACAATAGGGATTAAAATATCTTTTAACAGGAAACTCAATGTGCAGGCAAATAGAGATTCTGCAGTAGTTGCGTACACCAAAAAATACTCAAAATTACTAAGAAAAGTTATCAAAAAAACTAGGGACATGCATTTTATGTCAAAAATCAGTAATTCTGACAACGAACTTAGGACTATATGGAATGTAGCGAACCCAGAGACAGAACCGCTAGCCAAAGAATAGGATAACATCATGAAAGGGCACATGATAAGTCAGCAGGTAGTAAATAGATTCAATAATGATTTCTTAAATAGACTAGAAAATATATGGACAAAGAGTTCAGAGAAAAATCACAGAAGTATGTTGCAAAAGTAACTCTCATAGAATTTAATCATATGATTATATCACTAGCTTCTCCATTTGAAATTTTAAATATATATATATATTCTCTCAAAAATAAAAGCTCATCTGGATCTGATTGTGTTTCAAAGAGAGTACTACAGATTTGTTCCCATGTAATAAGCCCTGTCTTATCTGAAATATGTAATGCCTCAATAAACTGAAGGGATTTCTCAAGAGAGATCAATACGTGTCATTGTTAAACCCCAAAATATAAGAAAGGTGATGGAGAGATGTCTGTAACTACTAACCCATTTCAGTACTGACATTATTTTCCAAAATTTTTGAGAAACTGATTTGATCTAGAATAGTAACAATAATATCCTCAGTAAATCACAATAGCTATTTCAGAAGGGTTTCTCCAGTGAGATTACCATTTACACGTCCACTCACCAAATTTTACAAGCATAAAATAATATAACAGCACTGGTTGTATTTCCTGTGACCATCAAAGGCATTGGACTGTGTGTATCACAATTATTTCCTAGATAAACTGAGCTTTTGTGAAACTCACGGTATAGCCAACCAAGAAAAATGTTATATTTACTCAGCAGAATGCAGGAAGTTGTACTTACTAATTCAATCAATGTAATCAGGGAAGATTCTTTTGACTTGAGAGAAATCACATATTGGTTTCCCCAAGGCTCAACATTAGGCCCGACCATTGTTCCTCGCATATAATATACAAGAACCAAAGGTATTCTTTTTGTAGTTGACACTAGTATTGTAATTGATCCAAGTGCATATACCACCAGAAAAATGGTAAACAATGTTCTTAAAAGTGCCATTGACTGATTTTCTGTGAAAGATCTTACTCTCAATTTTAAAAAGACACAACATGTCACTTCTGTGCATCCAGAGGTATTACGCCACTGATAGATGTAACACAGGGTGAGGAAATAATAAATAGGTGGAAAGTTTAAAATCTTTAGGTGTCAATATTGATCAGAATTTAAATTGGAAAAATCTCACTTTGGAACTCCTAAAACAGCTTAGTTCACCTACATTTGTAATTAGAATCATTGCAAATTTTGGGAGAGACAAATCACTAAACTAATATATTTTGCATGTTTTCATTCAATAATGTCATGAAAGAATAATGTTCTGGGGTAATTCATGTTTAAGAAAGAAAGTCTTCATTGCTCAGAAACATGCTGTAAGAATGATATGTGGTGTTCAATAATGATCATCGTGTAGACATCTGTTTCAGAACTTGGACACTTTGACAACTGCTTTACATATATTTATTGGCACAGTAAATGTGTAGTAAATAATCCACTGCAGTTCAAAAGGAACGATGGTGTTCATAATTACAGTATGAGAAGAAAAACTGACCTTCATTACTCTGCATTAAGGTTACCTTTAGCACAAAACAGTGTGCACAATGCTGCAACTAAAAATTTTTGAACACTTGCCCAGTGATACAAAATTCTGACCAACAGTAAAGTAAAATTTGAAAACAAACTGAAAAAGTTGCTCCTCTTTCTATTTCATAGAAGAATTTCCATTATTGTAGTGTGTAAAATGTGGAGGGTAGGACATGCTAACTAACATGGTTAGTATGTAGACACATTTAAAAATTAATTTGAGGTGTGAATATAAAATGACTGGTTCCACATGATCCTGATTTATTGTGCAAATCATCAGTTGAACATGAAAACTAACTAACAAACAGCTTCCCAGTAAATACTGGAAGTTACACAAAATAAAGACAACATTACAATACACAGCACATATTTCAGCAAGTAGTGGTAGGTGCCTCAAACATACACATTGTCAAGAGTAGTCACTGTTACAAATTAACGTTAACTACAAAAATCATTGTAGTTACTGACTAAAGCACAGTTATTTACCATTACAGCGCAAGTTCGAAACAAATACTTCACTACGTTGGGAACACTCGGGGATATTTTTTGGCAGAAATGTTCGAATCCTGGCTTCAGTCTCCCAGTGTTTGGTGGAAGAGTATTTTTTTACAGTTACCACTTTGTATTAATATACTGACTATTTCTTCCAGATGCATTCATCAAGGGATTGATGGTGTGAAAGACAAACATTTTGTTTTCCAAATATGGAAGGTTGAAGAAGTCAACTGTATAACTAAAGCTCATGCATCACTGCTGCAGTATAACATTTCACCACTTTCTGTGAGTATGTTGACACACCATAAAAGAGAACAATGGAAGCTATATAAAGTACTCCTGCCTCTTATACCAAAATCGTTCCATGAGATAAAGTGTGTCTATACGATCCATGATGCGGCGGCCCACCAGGTACTTTACCTCTTCCTGGCCTTCCTTTCCCGCTATGTGCAGAGCTGTATACATGTCCTTTGTAGTAGAGTCAACTGCTGCTCCATGCTGCAGTAATAACATCACAATGTCCACATTTCCAAGTCGAGATGCAATATGCAGAGGTGTCTGTTGCTCCTGCACAACAAATATTTTCATTAAAAGCAATAAATAAATTAAATTGCACAACAAAAACTTAATTCTTCTGACTAAATCATTCACATACTTCTATAATGATATCCTCTATGAGAAAAGGTGCACAAATATCCAAGCATATCTTGATATGATTTCAAAAATGTGCAAAGATTGGTAACTTGATTTAAATATTCAGATATGTACAACTCATCACTTCATAATATTCAGAAATGTAGTACACTATGACTACAATATCAGTGAGTTACAACTGGGATCAATGAATTGAGACAAATAATTGGTTTAACAATGGGAAGGAACATAAAATGTAATGAACACATAAACTCAACTGTAGGAGAAGCAGGCGGAACTCTCTGGCTCATTGGTAGGGCACTGGGAAAACACAGTCAGTCTCCAAAGGAAATTTCTTACAAAACACACTTGTCCGCTGGTCTACAATACTGTACAAGTGTGTGTGCACATAACAAATATGACTAATAGGGGATGTTATACCTTTATACCTTCAAACAAGGAGGTCACCATGAATAGCCACAGGTTGGTCTGATTCATGGAAATGCTTAATAGAAATCCTGAAGAAACTGAGCTGATAGACACTTCAGGGCAGACGTCAGTTATCCCACACAAGCCTACTTACAGAGGTTTCAAGAATCAGTATTATGTGACAAATCTAGGATCATACCACAGCCCTCTGTATATTGCACCCATAGGGACCGTGAAAACAAAATTAGACTAATTAAAGTACACACAGAGAGACTTTTAAACAGTCGTTCCCATATTCCATTTGCAAATGGGTCAGGTAGAGAACCTAATACATGGTACAAAGGGTAGTAACGTCAGACGTGCACCACCTCACAGCTATTTGCAAAGTATGGATGTGGATGTAAAGCCATAACTATCTAACTAACTGTATATCAGATTTATCCCTCCATTCTTCTCCTACCCATCCTATCTGTTCCCCCCCCCCCCCCCTTTCTCTCTCTCTCACCCCACTCATTTCAAAACACACACACACACACACTATATATATATATATATATATATATATATATATATATATATAAAGATTCCAAGACTTACCAAGCGGGAAAGTGCCGGCAGACAGGCACATGAACAAAACACACAAACACACACACAGAATTGCTAGCTTTCGCAACCGATGGTTGCTTCTTCAGGAAGGAGAGGGAAAGACAAAAGGATGTGGGTTTTAAGGGAGAGGGTAAGGAGTCATTCCAATCCCGGGAGCGGAAAGACTTTTGCCTTTAAATATGTCTGCTTGTGTCTGTGTATGTGCGGATGGATGTGTGTGTGTGCGAGTGTACATCTGTTCTTTCTTTCCCCTATGGGAAGTCTTTCCGCTCCCGGGATTGGAATGACTCCTTACCCTCTCCCTTAAAACCCACATCCTTTTGTCTTTCCCTCTCCTTCCTGAAGAAGCAACCATCGGTTGCGAAAGCTAGCAATTCTGTGTGTGTGTTTGTGTGTTTTGTTCATGTGCCTGTCTGCCGGCGCTTTCCCGCTTGGTAAGTCTTGGAATCTTTGTTTTTAATATATTTTTCCCATGTGGAAGTTTCTTTCTATTTTATTCATATATATATATATATATATATATATATATATATATATATATATATATATATATATATATATATATATATATATATATATGGGGTTGTCAAAAATATGGAAACACCAAAAACGCAACACATTACCGATCCTAATTTTGTGTAGGAAATTTGATGGCATTCAAAACAGCTTCCAGTCATCTCAAAACTACTGGCATTGTATGTGCATTAAAGGAACCTTACACCATTTTTCCTGCAAACAGTACAAAGTTCAGGTACTGATGATGGAGATGGATGTTAATCAAACATCCTTTTGCCAAAAGTAGACCAAAAAGGCACAATAATATTTAGATATGGTGACTGTGGTGGCCAGGGAAGATGAAAAAATTCATCCTCATGTTCACAAAATCAGTCCTGGACGACACGAGCTGTGTGAACCAGGCCCTGTCATCTTGGAACACAGCATCACAATTGGGGAACAAACATTGTACCATGGGATGGACCTGATGAGCCATAATAGTCATCTAATCATTGGCAGTAACATGACATAGCAGAGTACACCAAAGTTTGGCCTCCCAAATCACTGCTGAACACCCCCCCCCCCCCCCCCCCCCACCATGAATCGCTCTTGGAATGTACACTCGGCCGGAAGTGGGACACAGTGCATTACAAGACTCATCTGACAAAATAAATCTTCTATTGCTCAAGTGCAGCACCACATTTTCCTGTTATGGGCATTCGCATCACTCACGAGTGGTTTTGCAATTCCAGTTTTCCATGCAATTCCCTGCTTACGCAGCTCCCACCATGTTCTGGCTAGGTCAACTCTCTGCAATACTCTTTATTCCAGGAGTGACCGTCCAGCAAGGTATGCAGGAGAACTTCTGTGCAAGGTAGGGAGAGGTATTGGTGGAAGTAAGGCTCTGAGGAGAAGTTGTGAGTTGTCCCTGGATAGCTCAGCTGGTAGAGCATTTACCTGCAAAAGGCAAAGGTTTTGTGTTCAAGTTCCAACTTGACAAACAGTTTTAATCTACCAAGAAGTTTCAAATCAGCAAAAACTCCACTGCAAAATAAAAATCAATTCTATAAAAAAGGGAAAAAAATGTTGTTCTACAGTCCAATTAAAATTATTTGATAGTTGACACTTCAAATATTGGAGCTGGTTTCCTGCAATCAGAGCACTCAGTGTCACACCTGAACCATTCGCCACTGCTGAATCACCAAACTGCCTCAACAATTGGCCATTTCACTTACATTCCTTGTTCCAGGAATCTTTCTTGATGTTTTTGTAGCCAGAATCATGGCTGTGGCACTTTTATTTCATATTTCATCACACATGATAACTACACAAAAGCACACACACATAATAAAGCTAATGAAATACACATGTTTCGCACTCAGCACTAACCAAAGATCCCTGGGTATTTCCATACAATATGCAATTCACCAGTTATAATAATCACAGATATTGACTTACATTAGATAAGCTTTGTATGGCATTGCATGAAGCTGAATTTTTTAAGGCTGCAATTCTTCATTGTGACTGCTTCACCAAGGTTATAAGTATAACATCTGCACACATAGCATCTTAGCCTGATGTGTAGAAGATTGTATGTTTGAAACTCATCAACTGCAGTGGATTTTTTTTACAAAAGAGTTTGATTATTATTTTTATTCAGTTAATGGTTTAAATGTAATTTTCTTAATTTGTAATTCATTGCAGCATCATTTTTCATAATAGAATTAACTTTTTTTACTTTTCTTCCAATCCTTTTTTAAAAATTTGGAACCTGCCTGTGTTGCCCATAATCAACAACTATGTGCCAACAAGGCCTGCCAATTGGCTGGTAAAATGGCAGTTTGTGTAGGCAAAGTGAGGAAAGAGTTTCAGGTAATCAATGATAGTATAAAAAAAAAGTTTTTTTTGTGATGAAATTGAATTTTTTCAGTCTTGAGTTTGCTCGTAAAGGTTAGCTTTAATAGCCTTGAACAAAGCAATCATGATTTTAGTTCTGCCACAGACTGTTGACTGACATTTTCTTGGATATATTTCACATCACAAGTTTGTGGTTAGCTTAGGACACGAGTCTACATTCATTTTTTTAATGCATTGTATGTCACAGTTCATTCATCAGTCACTTTAAATCACCAGTTGACAGGGCATCTGATATTTCTGACGAACCTCACAGCAGCCACTTCCGACATTGCTTCATGTTACACAATAATAGTATTTGTGAAGTGTTCCACCATGTTGGTGTGTCACCTGTAACCAAGTGGTAGCCAGGAGCCGATGTGGTAACAATGTAACAGCAAGTGACAAATGTCAACTGTCAAGTAATTTTAATCAGACTGTAGTTGACCTGTGAATGACTACCAAGATATGCTCCAATTTTACTTACAAAAATGTGGAGGTGGAGCTACTGTCTCCACTTCAAGTAAGTAACTGAATTTTTGTTTAAAAATGTGATGCTCATAGCCACACAGTCACACAATGAAAAAAGTGATGATAATATGGTCATTGTTATTCCCTGTGCTAATTTAGCTCAAGTTAAAGTTAAAGGGACACACTACATCGAGTATAGTATTACAACAAAGGGAGCTGAATGAAACAGGTGAGATTGTAGGAGGAAGATTGAGAAAACTCAAATAAAAAGTAAACTATGAATCATACATAGGAGTAAGTGTTACATGAGCAACAAGAAGAAAAGAAGTAGAAGAAGAAGTAGTAGAAAGTGGAGGAGGAGGAGAGAGAAAGAAAGAGCCTAATTCAAGTAATATTCTGTATGCTAAAAAGAGGCGTCTTAAAAAATGGGAATATTGCTAAAATATGTAGAATTTTCACTTGGATGAATAGTAGTTTAAGTTGAGAGGACATTGAATAAGTTTCAACAACACATTTTGAACTTGGCTGATGATCAACTACCTCAAACAGTGAAAAACTGCAAACACTAAAACCTTTTTAGTTCAACAGCATATATCTTCAGATGCATAGCAATCACAAATAAATTTGTTAATCATCTTGATTTTCCCTGTGAGATTTACATAGTTTCTCAATGCAAAAGAATCCATAGAAATGTAACTAGTATACTAAGGACAATAACTATTTGTCTTCTGAATGTTTTATAAAATCTAAACCTACTACAGTTAGTAAAATGTACATGTACTAAAGGAATTTATACTCACTCTTGCCCGGGCATCGACTTGTGCTCCATTCCTTAAAAGAATACGGATGATATCTGTCTGATTGGCTCTTGCTGCCAGATGCAAGGGTGTCTCCCCACGAACTGTTGGAACATCAGGATTTGCATCATGTTGCAAGAGATAGATCACAATGTTCATGCAACCCATGAAGCTTGCTACATGAAGTGGTGTTAGTCCTGACTGTAAACATAAAAAAAACATCATGACAATTTTTTAAAGGGAGTTTTTAACTAACCAAGAAATTAACACATAATTTTAAATGAAAGTAATGAACATATACATAATAGTTTTGAGCTAATAAGTGCTTGTTCATAACTCTATATTTATGATTGCACACCTAACTGCCATTATGTTTACTTTTTATCATAACATATATCTCATAATTCTTTTTATCATGTTTGCTGAAAGAGCTTCAAGTACTTTCATCATCAAAACATCATGTATAACATGAGGTTAACAGTGGATTGTTGGAGATGGGATGCTATTTTAGATTAGAAATAGACAAGAAGAAAATTGCCACTGCTGGCATATTATATGGTACTGAAATTTCCCTAGGATGATTTTAAAAACATGAAAAACTGTATAGCAAAAGCTGAAAAGATGTTAAAACCAAGAACAGAAGGTATCAGTTTTTTGTTGCTTTGCTTTTTGAATTATGTGTATCAACATTCAATGGGAATGCTAATTGGTACTGAGATCGATATGGGCTTACACAAAATAGCTTTTTGACAACAGTTTTTTTCTATTATGCCTTAAGCAAAATACAGAAGTACAACAGACCTCCATCTGCCACCACTCCTTCAACTGAAACTAAGACCTATACCACTGAGGAACATTCAAACAACAAAAATGTTGTGACTTAGCTGAGATTTGTGACTGAGGCATTTGTAACATCCTCATACCGAAGTTAAAAAATCATGGAATGGTAGTCACAGTAGATTCAAGATTTTTGTCCTGTCTATCTGCTATAAAACGGTATGAATCAATTCCATGTCCATCAGAGACAACGGACACTCTGACATGATGTAAACCAGGATTCTATTTTGAATAGTTCAGTAAGTCTAAATACACATAAATTATCTTCCAACACCATTGTTAAAAGATGTCAATTTTGCTATTTATGCAGATGATAGAATGGTACTTCTAGAAATAATAATAATAATAAAAAAAAAAAACAGTAGCAGTCCTCTTACATAAAAGGCGGTTAATGATCTATTTGAAAGCATCAGCTCATGGTGCTAGAACAATGAATCATTATTATTATTATTTTGTTATTATTCTGAAAAGATGTGGTATACATAATTCAAACACCAGAAGCTATGCAATGAACTATGAATTACACTGATTAGATAGTGTTCAGTTTTTGAGACAGTAGATAGATCGCAACATAAATTCAAAAACCTGCACCTTATAATTAACAGTGTGCATTAGTTCAGGTAGATTTATAGTACCCATTAGCACACCTATAAGTGTTTTAAAAATAAAGAACTCACAGATGTCTTTAATAAATTAAAATAAAACTTGGTGTTTTGGCAACTGTTTAAGAATACATATATTCACTAATACCTTTCTTATTATCAATATTACTCTCCTCTTAAAACCATAATGCAATGTGTTGTTATAATACTAAGGCTGAAAACAACCTCTACAAAGACTTCAAGGGCTTAACATTTGTACAGATAGGAATGAGACATAAAAGGGCATGTCTATTGAGTCTCCTGTCAGAGAATATTGCAAATTTTGTGGGGAATATAATGATGTTTAAAAGAGAACTGAAGTGCACTCTGTCAGGCAACACATTCTCATTCACTGATGTATATTATTTTAGGAACTCTTAAAGTTAGCATATTGTAAATGGTGTCCTTAATTAAAGTTTAAAAACACTGTAGAAAGAGAACCACTTCTCAGAATGAATTTGAACAGCATGTTATTGACACATGGAGAACTGTCATGGGGGGGAGGGGGCGGGGGGGGGGGCATGTGTCAATAGATGGCACTGTAAGTGTATTAATGTAAATGGGTCAGCTACAAATGACAGATGAATAACAATATGATGGCTATGGTTTGAGTTGCACATTCACCATCTGTACTGTTCAGTGTGCATGTTGCACAGATTTGGCAGTCAACAGTAGCGGCAATGTTAGTCAGGTAAGCGCATCCACCACAGAAAGATCATACCACATTGGATGGGAACAATCAGTTTGCAAGTGTCCTGAGGCTGAAAACAGCATAAAAAGCAAGATGGCATTGGTTTCTAAATGTTGTGAGAGTGGCGAAAAACGTGCTCATTATGCTGTCTACAGTTTCCTGGCACACATTGAACTTGAGAAATGGCATGTTTCACAACAGATCCGAGTGTCTCAGGGGTAATGTTCAGAATGTGTTGCACAATGAGTGCCTTCAGTTCAACTATGTTCAAATGTGGAGCACTGGACACAACATATTTCAGATAACTCCACAGCCAGACATCACACATATTAAGATCAAGTTACCTGGATGGCCAGGCTGTAGGCAAAGGATGGCTGATAATTCTAGCATTTCTGAAATGTCTCTGCATAAGCCTCTTCACTGGCTGTGCAATGTGTAGATGAGTGTCATTTTTGCATAAAAGTGATCCTACCCACACATCCATATTGTTGAAGGGTTGGAATGAGGCTAGTGGACAAAAAGACTCTCAGAGTTTATCAGTGATGCTACAGGTAACAGAACCTAAGGGCTCATCTTCTCCACACAGTCCTATGATAAATGATGCCATTGACCAGCACCACATAGTAACCTTTAAATAATGAAGTCCAACCAGTTGATGTGTATGTGCATTTTCCATTGCCCACATTTTTCAATTCTGCCTGTTGACATATCTTTAGAGATGTTCATAATGTTCACAGAATGTTCCATTGTCATTCATTGTCCACTTCAATATGAGCAAGAAATTCCAGAGTGAACATTTGTCTTGCTGGAAGGTCATCAGGAAGCAACTCCTGAACATGGGTGATTTTATATGGATAGTAGTGAAGGATGTTTCATAGGATTTCATGCACTATGCTCACAGGCATGTCCAATATTCAGGTCGTTCCCTGTGCATTGCATGTTTGCACAACACCACTCGACCTGTCCTGCATCTTTGAGACATGTCAGATCATCTCCTTTGCTCCCTCTGCCACACTGCACTTCAAAAGAACCTGTCGTTTGTAATTTTTTAATCATTTTCTCCAGACCCTCAGCAGACACTTTCATACACTTGACTGTCATGAAATTCTGCGGGGCTGCTGGAGGACAGTCACCATTCCTCTAAAAGAGCTTTACCAGCAGCATGTGATCCTTCACAGAGACAGTAACGCTGGGCATCTCAGATGCAAATCAAGGAACAGATATGTGCTGTGCACCTGTTGCTATGCATATTTTGACATTTTGACACTTACAGCACTATCTACTGATCAAATTGTCATTAATATTTTTCCCATGATTTTTCCCATCACTTCAGTAATATGCTGTTGAAGTCTGACATCATTCTGAGCAGCTATTCTCTTTCTACAGTGTTTTGAAACTGGAACTTAAATTATGGACACCCTGCATATAATAAAATTAATATCGGCACAGTAGTGACAGATAAGTCAGTGTACTGTATTGCATTTAAAAGAGATCAATATCCTTGGCTTTCTCTCACATCATTAGAACCCTCTGTAGTATTCACAGAATATTAAATATGATTTGCCCACTGGAAGAAAAAAAAACTTCACTGAATACAATATGTGCTGATCCAGTACTAATCACGTAAACCCGATCATTACTGCTTGTGAGTTTTTCTTTGCTGCTTCAGTCTCTGTACTCTACCTTCACACCAATAAAAGGTACATATGAAGAACTTGCAAAAACATATGTGATCCTTACAAATGCTTGAAGTCTGCAACCACAAGCATCTGTGGTAAAATTAGTGGTTCTCACAAATCCCCCATTACCTAATCTTAACATTAAAGACAAGAGATGTAGCAGGTTTGTCAAACATTTTTGTCAACTGTTCCTGTCAATCAATATAGAGAAAATACAATTAGCATCTTAAAAATCTCTCTTTATACAAGCTTTGTATCAACAAATACCCGAAATATGTTCATAAATGAAAGTTTCAAACCGGTGCAATACACACTACTGAAAAATGTAATGTTCACATCAGATAAATATTTCATGTCTTGTGTAACTGCTTTTTCATTACTCTGTCGCCAAATATTACGCTTACAAGGAAAAATATGTAATTTAAAACCTTTCTCAATTATCATCACCAACTTCTGAATATCAAATGAACACATCATAGGCTATTTCACCATAACTATAAAAACTTTTAGCACATAAAGGAGAAAGAAGGATGACAAACAGAACATAAATTAATACAACAAACTGTATTTTCATACTTTAAACAAAATAGTATCTTCATCCGTGGTTCTTACCTCATACTTTCAATTATTAGTTGGAGTTAGGTTACTTTGCTATTTATCAGTGTCCTCTGTACATGTGTAAGTAATAAAATTAAGAATTTCAATTCATAATTATCTGAAACGTGAAAACACAAGGACAGAAAACTACAATTTTTAACAGTTTCAATAAATGCTTCTCAAATAATTGTATATCTTTTTTTATTCACCATGAAACTTTCATTTATGGTGGTCCCATATAGGTTGAAATTGGATCTCCATCTCTTCGTATTCTATGAAAATAAGCTATGAGTTAGTATCTATGTTCATTACATTTCATCTGGAGATGAAATATTAATTGTGAATGAAAATGAATTTCCAAAAAGTGTTGAAAGTACTTTGGGAAAGCTTGCATCCTGGTTCCATCAGAATGGACAGAACTAAAAGCATTACCTAGGTTTCTTAATGAGTTCGAACTAAGTCATTGAAATTGGGTGACATAAAAACAGCTTGTAATGATCAGCAAATGACAGAACCTAAACAAATGAAGTTTTTAGGCCTAAATATTGACTAAAATGTACATCAGAAGGTGCACACAGACTATTTAAAAAATAAATTTGCACTGCAAATTGTGTCCAAAAACATGGACATCAGTATTACAGTGTATCACAGTTACTTTGAGTCAGTTATACGTTATGAGCCCATCTTCCAGAGAATTCAACAAACCTTGCAAAGCTATAACCAGAAGACAATTATTAAGAACATGTGTGTTGCCAAATGAAGGTTGTTCCCTCATTCACTGTTAAAAAATTTGAAAATATTGACCATTTATTCCCTGTGCATTTAAGAGCTCTTCTTTTTCTTGCACAAAAATTGCTGTAAGACTAAAACTTTCTACTTCCAGTTCAATTATAGCATTTGTTACAGAGAAAATTTTAACCTTTCATTCAATGTTCAAACTGTATGCCCAGATACCAGAATGTATGAGATTGAAAAATTATGATAATCTAAAAGGTAGAATATATGAAACATTGAGGTTGGTTGACTGACAAGATTGAACTTTACTTTTGTAGTTGAAAAGCACTATAGTTTTATCAAATAATTCATGCATGATGTAGACAGAGTTTGAATAACAAAACTGTATATTTTGCTGCAGACTGAGAATGCAGCAGGTGACACATTACCGTGTCACTGCATCACAGTAATGTGTGGAAAACAGCATGAAACTTATGTATTCCTCTAATTTAAAGAAATGTTCATTTTAAATCTTGACATGCTCCCTGTGTAATAAAACAAATCATTTGAAAATTGTACGTTATGAGATGAATATAACAAATTTAACAATTCTGTTTTTTCTTGCTCAGAAAATAGTCTTCACAAGTATTATGGCAATTGAGCTTTAAGGAAACAGCTTAGATTTTTTCATGCCTTTGACACCTCAAAGTCATCTTTACAACCTCTGCTTCATCCTACATCACATGTACAGTTGCTTACAACCAGTGTTACTATTTTTACTATCACTAATTCCCATATATCATTGGGAACGTACACACAGAAAGGGATTGGAGAAAGAGGAAGGGATATTAATACAATGTAGCTCACACTGTACCAACATGATATATAACATACAGAGACAAACAGGTACACAAGCTACAAAATATAATTTTTGCTGAGGACAGGGATGAGGAATCATGCTACATGTGAAATGATAACATGCTGTTTATAGCATGAACAATTTATATTATGAACAAGCCCAGGGAATGAGTACCAGGATAAAATGATGAAATAACAGCATCATTCTTAGCCCATCCTCTCTCCCACCCCAGTCCCCCACCCCATCATCACTTTTGGTCTATTAATAAGGTTTAACTCCACAAATAATTTGAATTTTAGAGTTTATCCTTATAAATTCAATATAAGACAGTCACCAGAGCAATAAAAATTACTGAGAGTGAGAGAGAAAAATATTTAAGCAGTTTGGACAATGAAATACAATTTTGATTATCATTTCCTGGTAATTGTAATAAGAGAGGAGAAGGAGTTTGATAAAGGGAAAGGATTTCTGGTAATGGTACAGGAGCTAACTTAAAGCAAAATTGATTTTATATCCTTTCTATGCCTTTACCATATTTAGCTGATTATAAAACGACTTTTTTCTCCATATTTATTATTCAAAAAATAGGTAAATGGTTTTACACCATTTAACAGATTAATATAGGGGTCCTCTTAGATTTACAGATGAAGCTATTAGGGTTTCATACACATTTATTTTGAAAAATTCTGATGTGTAGAGCTTAACAAATAATATCTTCATTCAAATAGGCTTGAAATTTCCCAGCACACAGAAGCACTCAATAAAGTATCAATAATGTTCAATCAATCACATGACATTTGACTTGCAGCACTAGTGCAGTGGATGGATACGTGAGGAACTATGAACTAGGCACGACAACAATCTAATGCTCTATTTAAAAAATTGACAATTTTGTGAAATACAGGAGAAAGTAGCATTAAATTGGCTGTGGACAAATTGTTCATGCTCATACCGTGGGTGCTTCCATATCCAAGAGAGCAGAAATTTTCGATGTTTCAAGACACACTGTATCGAAGATATTTGCCACATATAAGAAAAGGAGAAAAACATCATCCACCATGTCACAATGTGGATGAATAGCATTAAAGCTATCAACTCATAAATGTTTGCCATATTTGAATAGGTTTTCAATAGGAGTTCTCATACATGTATGGATACCATATACATACATTTATGCTGATTTTTAAGTGAAGGTAACAATGAAAGGTGAAGTCCTTGTACTTCAAAAACCATTACACAATTCTGAATCGAAGTCAGTGTTTTATTTGGTTATGAGAAAATATAATTTACAAAGTGCCTTGCAAATGAAAATTTGGTAGCTCAGCATACGTCAGAATACCCAAGAAAAAAATTACCAGCTTTTAATCCACTTTAGAACAAGATGGTGACATTCAGATGAAACAAGAAAGAAAATTTATCCAGAACTGAATGCCTAACAAATGAAACAAATCACATTAAATTGATTGCAACTGTTACCACAACAATAAATTACAGCAGAAAGACCCATTGTGGAGTGATTGCCAACAGACAGCATTAGATTTCAGGATGAGCGAAGGTTCGAGAATTGGAATGAATCATGATTGTAATCATTTATTTATGTATTAGTTGTTGTTGTTTTATGTAACCTGCACCCTAGAAGATACAGCCGTCCTTGTTTCACTGCTGCTCAAGCACAGCACTGTGGAAGGTTTGGTGAGAGAAAGGTGACATGAGCTTAGCTGAAAACTATAACCAATGTGGGGAGATGAGTGGTGAGCGGGCAACAAATTTTGTGTTGCTGCCAACCATGGGAACCATACTGCATACTTTGGCTTTTTATGGACATCTAACACGTTTGACTGCAATTTTCCTGAATCAGTTTGTATCAGGAATCGAACTGACTTTACTATTGGCTAAGTACTCAACAACAGTATACATTTCTGCAGGAGATGCTAAAAGTCTAGACTTTACATGTTTTGTGTAGAAATGTTATCAAAGTTTACCATGAGGCAAGATGGACAAGATATGGGGTGTATCAGCTGCTGAATCTACACAGTCATTGAGTAAGTACCAGGCAGACAATATGTTTTTGTAACAAAAAATATTGTAACATTCTCATGTCAGTACAGATGTGAAATCCGCTGTGTGTTAAAAAAAGAAAAGAAAATTAAAAAAAGAAAAGAAAATTAAAAAAGAAAAAGAAAATTGCAACATATCTGGGAGAAACAGCCAAATATTTGTGATAATGAAGATATAAGTTTCACAGCTGTCCTGTTAGGATGATGATGATGATGATCAAATATAGTGGTACCACAGACAGGCTAAACAAAAGAGGCAGTGAAAATAAAAATTAACATAAACATTTCTTTGTTCTTTTTAAATTTCTCCTTGTATTATCAAAATTTAGACGTCCAATAAATGGCATAAATTTAATGTAGGTGTAATATCAACTTTTTAGGCAGCTACCTATGGTCAATAGGAGTTTGTAATTTTGATTAGTAAGAATATGTAAAAACATAAATTTTTCTCATGAACCTTCTTAAAAAAAGGTGTGTTGTCTTATATTCAGGGTTGTCTTATACTTAAGTAAATATGGTATATACAAAAACAATTTAATATATCTAGTAACAAACCTCAGTTGTTGCTTCAATGGATGCACCATGTTTCAGGAGCAGCTCAACCACCTTTATGCGATTTTTCTTGCAAGCAATGTGGAGAGGAGTGAATCCATTGAGTGCTCTGGCATTTGGGTCAGCTTTGCGATCCAATAGTAGCTTAGCTACTCGCACGTGACCACAGTGGGCTGCAACATGCAGGGCAGTAAGGTAGTCTACAGTCACTTCATCAACTGGTGCACGGTGGTACAAGAGAATTCTTGCTGCATCAACATGGTCTCCTTGTGATGCCATGTGCAAAGGTGCCAGTCCATTCTGAAAAGTTAGTAATGTGGATAATGTATTATTGTTATAAAAATATATTATTTTTGTCCTTAATGTCAAGTATCCATATACAGCATACCTTGGTCTTTGAACTTATTGGTGCCCCTCGCTCTAGCATCATGTCAACTACCTGTTCATGGCCTGAACGGGCAGCACAGTGCAGTGGTGTCAGTCCATCTCGTGTTTTTGATTCAATGTTAGCACCTTTCCCCAAAAGTAAGGATACCATATTGGTCTTGCCCCATTTGGCTGCTACATGAAGTGGTGTTATGTTGTGCTGTGAATATTATTAGCATTTAGTTAAATGAGATATACATTTTCAGAGTACCTGAATCATCAAATTTACAAAATGGTAGCAGGAATATGAACAAATAAATTGTGACAAAAATGCTTGATCATACTGACATACCATCTCTCCATCAACCGAGTGGGTTTTTGTATTATCATTTTGTATATCTACCTCTCTTCTGTTACAGGGACACAAGGAAGTTTGGCATTTTGTACCTCTTGCTTGTGGGCATCTTTTTGCTTCCTGACATCATATACCAGATTTTTTAATGTCACTTAGCTTCCTTTTCTGATTTGAACATAGTTTAATTTTTAATGACAATATACTAACACAACTTTTAAATACATAACAGACTGAAATGAGCTTTTCCCAGTAAGTTATCCGCATGTTGGCTTCATGTTACACACCAAATTTCCCTTTTCAATCAATTACTGTCAACATGACACCTTTATCAGTCTGATAAATCACAAATATTCATTCATATCTGTATTTCACAAGCCACAGTGCGGTATTGTGCACAGAGACACAGCATACTGAATCATTTCACCCTCTGTGCCATTCACAGGTGGTGAGTGGGAAGATTGTCATTATCCCTGTCTGAAACTTCCTGGCAGATTAAAACTGTGTGCTGGGCCGAGACTCGAACTCGGGACCTTTGCCTTTCGCGGGCGAGTGCTCTAGACACAACTCAGCAAACAGCAGTACTGCCGGAATTAAAGCTGTGAGAACGGGTCGTGAGTCGTCCTTGGGTAGCTCAGTTGGTAGAGCACTTGCCCGCGAAAGGCAAAGGTCCCAAGTTCGAGTCTTGGTCCGGCACACACAGTTTTAATCTGCCAGGAAGTTTCATATCAGTGCACACACTGCTGCAGAGTGAAAATCTCATTCTCATTACCCCTGTCTGTTTCTCTAATTTTGCCTTCATGGTCATAACAGAAACGTTTGATGAAGTTACATGTTTCTTGCCTAACAAAGTGTCTTTCTTGCAATGTCTTCCACTGAAATTTGATGAGCCTTTCTACAATGCTCCTAAGTTGACCAAAGAATCTTGGGACAAATCATGTGACTTTATTTTGCATGTTCTCTATAAATAACTTGGTAAGCACCTCAGACTGATAAAGAGTACTCAACTAATGGTTTTGTAAATTATCACATTTCTGAAAGAACAAAATTTAATGAAACCCCATCAGGACTACTGGTCTGGCTCTATTGCTTCTTCATTTGTCTTTCAGTTTCATGCTCATTTATTTCTATATGCACCATTTCCTTCTCATGTGTTTGAAGATAAAAAGTAGGAACTGTGTTGTGATATTCAGTGAAAGAATTTTGAAAGACAGAATTTAATACTTAATCTCCAGTTTATCATCCCACATTTTACTGTCATCATTATCAATAATCATCTGGACAGATAACTTTGACGGACTGATTAAAATTACTTACAGATTTTTGACGGTAGATAAGTATATGTGTGGAAAGAAGAAATTGCAGATGTTGAACTACTGACTTGGCTGTGGCTTCAGCTAGCAACACGCATCACAGGTTTTGGTAAACAATTAAGCCTTTTTTTATTTTGGAATAATAGACACAACTCAGCAAACAGCAGAAGCATTGAGACATCAACAGGCACACACAAAAAAGAATAAAGCTTGTCACAGGATTTATTCCGTAACTAGTCGCCTCCAACTAGTATCTCACGATCTGGGTATTTATGCACTACTGATCAAAGACTTTCTTTGAATGACTCAAGAACTGTGGTATCAAAATTGGTTGGAAAGTAAAAACATCCAACAATTAACCTGGTTTCTGCTACACCTGTTGTACTTGACCAGATCACTCCACTGTCACAAAGCTTCAACCTCAATAGACACAATTTTTTTGTCAGCTGCAATGAACACTCCCCCTCCTATGGCCTCTCATCTGTCTTTCTAATATACATTCTGACATTCCACCATGACTCACTAAATATCTCGGAGCTTTCCACATTGGGTTGCAGCCAGCTCTTGGTCCCAAGAATTATTTGCTTGCAAGAACTTTCCTGAAGGGCACTAAATTCAGTAACTTTGTTATGAATACTTTGACAATTTACTGATAAAATTTTGACAGTCAAAGTTTCTTTACTCTCAACTTGGTCTGACTTCCCTTGCTGCATATCAACTGGTGTGTGTTCATAAGTGTACCTCAAACTACCGCCTAGCCTGAAAGGCCCTCATGTGCATTCCATGAGTACTCTGCTACCCAAGTACCTGCTTCCTTTGTGTACTGCACCCCTGACCTGTCAAAGGGTGTCCTACAAATTTCCAACTAATAATGCAGGTGCCTTCTCAATAAAGGTAGTAAGACAGATATTATAATTACCAACCAGTCTTTCTGCTTACCTCCTTCTCAAAGCTACTAGAAAAGTATATGTATGCAAGAACAGTAGCACATCTATACCAAAATGAGGTACCTGGTCTCAGTTAGGATTTTAGATGCGTTTCTCCACAGACCATGTGATGTTTCAATTCATGAATTTGATTATACAGAATTTATGTAAGAAAATGCTGATAACTGGTATTTTCTGTAACTTGTAAAGTGCATCTGATTGTGTAGTTTATAGAGTTCTAAAGAAGTGAAATGCTCACTTGCGGTGATATGGTATCCGAGATCTGTTGGTGACTGGTTTCTTCCCAACTATATGAACGCACATGTCACATTCAGAAATCCACAGTCTGCACAATAAAACAGCATCTTCAGAACAGTGAACAATCAGTAGAAATATACTGCAGGGATTGCTATTGGATCAACCCTTGTTCTTTTTGTATCAAAGAGGTTCTCTGCAAATGGATTGCCACTGAACTTATATAAGATACAATACACACAGTTCAATTCTGAATCAGGCCAGACAAAACTATCAGAAGAACCTGAACTGGAAGTCATATGCTGCAGGCTTTAAACATCTGTGCTTTGTAGCTTCCAGACACACAGTCAAATGATGTCTAGCAGTAAATATCTAATACTCCTAACAGGCCAGAAGCAGCTTTTTATTACTAGGCTTTTAATATATCTCTGCCTCAGATATAACAATTCACAACCACAACAGTGAGGCAAGCCACCAATGAGAATTTAAATTACTTAGCAGCTAAGAAGTTGAACTGTTTTTATCAGCTGTAGCATGTGTTTGTAAGACCATAGGAAATAATAATAATTACTTGTGCATAAAGGTTGAAATAGAAATGAAATGTGTAGCATGTCATACATAATTTCAAACTAATACTTTCATTAAATACTAACCTTGGCAGAGTAATTAACATCAGCACCTCTACTAAGAAGAAGATTTGCTATATTTTCATTTCCATAGTGAGCTGCAATATGGAGAGGAGTGAATCCACTCTTTGAGGTCACATCTGGATTATGATCATTCTGTAAAATAAGAAAGGTTTTGTGGAATTAAATGGATGAAATAAAGGGCAGAGGAAGCTTAATTTATTGCTCCTCAGGAGCCAGATTAATACAGAAAAGCATTTCCATTCTCTTCTCAATGTGATCAGGTAAAAACTTTTCAGTAGGACAACATTAAAGCATGTAAGTATAACAATTTAAAATAAGTTACGAGTCTTACGTGATTATGCACCATCCTGTTTCCAACTTTTGCAACTAAAGTACTACAATATCATGAGCACTTTGAAATTTTCTCATCTACTACCAGTGTGGTCTTATATGTTTTTAACATAATTATAGGCATTATTTCTCTTTATTGATGAGATAGATGCTTTATCTGTGCTGTCATCTGAAGAGTGGGGTTCCAAAGCAAGGTTGGTACCTCGCAACACAACCACAAGAAATGATAGTCACTGTAAGCTGCATCAAGGAATGAGACACACCAGTGTAGCCATAACCGTAAATTTTATGCTACACAGCCATATCCTCTTATCTACTTACAGCCAAGCACAGGACCACTCTGCACATTTTTCAATCACTGACTAAGATGACAGCATCATCTTCTAGTAGGCCAGCAGTGTAATGAATGTCATAGGTAGAACTAAAAGTAACAGTTATTGTTAAATGTACTCTGATGGAGACCCCTGTATTTTGTTTGTATCAAGTGACATTTCAGTGTTCAGAGACTGTTGTAAACACTCATGACATCCCTGTGGAAATTGATTGTAAAAAGTTGTGTAATTATTCTTATCTATGTTGTAATAAATAACTAATATTTTATGTGTCTTCTCTCAGAGTAAACCAAAGAACCCACCATCGTACTAGTGACTGTGTTTTCATCTGGTACAAAATTTTCACCACTTGTAGTGTTCATGCACATTAGTTTCAAGTACAACTTGCAACAAAGCCTTCTGCAGACCAATGCACTTACAGAGCTTTTGCTGTAAGCATTAACTGACTGTTAACTGTGATGAGATATAAACTGCATGTCACACATGAACATTATGTATGTCCCAGTATATAAACGTGCTCTCAAAATTGTTAACTGCTACTACACTTAACTTATAAGAAAATTCTGAAGATCATGTTTTCAGGCATGTATTTACCCTGACTGAGTAATGGCACCAGCCGCATTCTCCAAATAAATGGTTGGTGATGCCCTCATCAAAATTAATCAAATCTCTAGAGTTATTGAATTTCAAGTAAATTCACTTTTTCTTAGTCTCCTATATATTTGACTGTAAATTGCCAAAAGGCCTAATTTTCCAATTTTCTTTTCAACACCTAACAGATGTTATAGCAGAAAGTAACCAAACAGAGGTTTCACTCTGGTAGTAGTAATACCATATGCATATGCATACTGGAAGTTTGATGTTCTGGCTAGGAATGTATATCATCTGTATTAAATTGTGAGTGAGCATTAGTGGCTTCAGATGTTTATAATGGTGAGAAGAATGATGTGCAACAGCAGATATTTTCAAACAAATTTCTGAGGTTTAGAGACTAAGAGTACAAGTGAACCTGTAAATTGCATGGACGGGAGCAGGGGCAATGACCAATTAAGGATGAAGATAATGTGTTGATTTGAGATGAAATATATTTAATGATGCTTTTCAGTTTTGAGATGAGACGGATGCAGGCTTTTCAACACTACGTTGGAGCATAAACTGGTACAACACCAGAAACTACTGGAGCCGCACATGTTAGGTATGACTATGATAGAGGTGAGACAACTTGCTTTTCAAATAGCTGAGAAAAGCAAAGAGGATACTTAGTTTAGGGAAAGAAATATCACATAAAAAAGACCTTTTGGTGATGACAGTCATTGTTTCTACTGCTTGCAACAATACTTGTATTCAAAACTCAGAGAAAATTGGTTGAGATGTCAGCAGTGTAATTTGTGGGCGCACATTAAATGTGCTGGAGTACATTACAGAACAAAAGAATTTATTTGTAATGTCTGCAGGTAGGTAGGATTGGTGAGAAATGTTTTTCCAAAAATGAAACTAATTTTGTTGTTTCATGGATTAACATGCATAATTCAACTTTCAATCTACAATTTTAATATGATTGCACTGAAAAACCTTAATTGATACTATTTAAGAACTGTTTCTCGAATAGACTTTTATTTGTTAAGTACACATCTATTAAATATATTAAAAATACCTAATGTTTATCTGAATTTCTTACTTTTCCTTACTCCTACATTATTTCAGCATAACATTGGTTTAAAATGACATACGGTGTAGTTTTTACAAGAATGTCATATTAATTTTGAAAACAGCGCACCAAGATAGTGAAACCTACATGTGAATGAAGCATGGTGCTGACACATAGTGTTTTATGAAGCAATAATGATCTAAACACAAAATGGTGTGTCATTTTAGCTGCACTTCCCCTACATCTTTAGCACATACATGTATAAGTGTGTTTATTATTGAATTGGAACTTACTTTCATGAGGGCCCATATATATGAGCCACTCAAAAAGTATGTGCTTCTGTGTGCATATATTTTCAAATAATAGAAATGCTCTTTCATTATCTATTACTGATGCACCTCCTTCCAAACAACTTGGTTTGTACAACAAACAATTCGCTACAAATTAATATTATGAATGACACATTATTACAGTCTTCAGTGAGGAGGCATAGTTAACAGTGGTTTATTATTTATCTTTTGGCAGGCAGAAAAGCCTCACTGACTCACATGACTTCATTGTAATGCTATCAGCTTCTACTCTTACAGATAATACATATCTGAGGGTACACAAGAAGCCTCATAATTCTGAGTTTATTACTGTTTTATGTAAGCTGCTCAAGCAGTTATGAACTTGCCACTTACAAATATAACTAACAGAAAAATATTAGCAACAATTTAAAAGAAATGATCAATAATTAGCAGAAATCAGTGACACACTGCATTATGCAAATGATTTGACCTTCTTCATGTTTGACATAAACATTCATTAATTTTAATATAATTGTGTATCTGTGGAAAGGGCATTATTGTAGGTAAAGCAACAGAATATAATGACAGAGAATTTTGTTCTTACATCTCTGTGTTATCAAAGAACCAATTCAACTGTCAAAAAAGCTTGCACATTTGCAATCTTTGGTTGTGAATATTCTTGTTAAAATCACCATTCCATTAGCAAAATATTATCAATTTTCCATGTATCAGTGAATGGAGTTTTTAAAATTTCATCCATTCTCCAGATACAAATATATTGTTTGCCATGTCCAAAACTAAATGATGGTTCATATAAAAAAAATCTATGTAGCATGCTACATTAATATTGTGTCAATAACTAATTCTTTGATCCACTATGTTGCGGTGTTGTGAATGGGATACATGCCCCTGTCCTATGCAAATGGAGCATATAACTTTATATGGATGTGTTTAACCTCTTTACGATTGTATAATGATGATACTGTTGTGATAACTTTGCATGGATGACATTTGTCAATGTTTTTCATTCAATGAAGATTCTTGTAATAGGATATTTCTGATAGGGAAGTAATGTACCTTCAAACTGTATAAAAACTAGTATTCTGCTGTGTGAGTCATTGAGCCTAGATTTTAGCAGTCTAATATATTTCCATCATGACTGGGCTTCTGAACTACATGTTCCAAATAACTTTCAGAGGCAGCATTTAGTATTGTTTCACAGGGTGCCTTGTTATTTTCACCACTTAAAAAACAACAATTATTCAACTGAGAGGAAGATGACTGATGTCTCCCCTAATAATGACAGTGTGATAAGGGAACATATGTGTAATATTGAGCATCTGTTCTCCAAGCTGTCTTGGACACAACTTCCTTAACAGGATGTATCATGACCAATCACCTGAATGTTTTGTCCAATCTGTTTATGATATTGTGGTACAAGCAGATGCCCTGCACTATACTCATTCACTGATTGATTTATTTTCAACAAGATTTTATAGTTGAAAAAATAGTGGTATTTTGTTAATCAAACAAAAGAAATTCTGACAGTAACAATAAGCTTCACCACAGATTAAAATTTCTTCTCTCTAACAACTCCTCCTATATAATATATATGATCTGGGTGTAAGTAATCAAGAACATATTTACACAAAGTCAGGAACATGTCACACCTATAACTATAATAAATAATTTCTTTACTGCATTAGAGAGCTAATATTTAGTGGCATTATATGTTTGTTGACTCCCTAGCTGCATACCACTGAAATATGTGTGCTTTCAGACGCCTTTTGTGAGTGATTGTGGTTTTTTTATAAGGTAATATCATTATGTTCTAACTCCATCCAGACAGGCCTTGGAAGTCCCAATGGTATCGATCAGCCACCATGTCATCCTCAACCCACAGGCATCACTGGATGCGGATATGGTGGGGCATGTGGTCAGCACATCAATCTCCTGGCCATATCTCAGTTTATGAGACTGGAGCCGCTGCTTCTCAACCAAGTAGCTTCTCAGTTTGCCTCACAAGGGCTGAGTGTAACCTGCTTGCCAACAGCATTCGCCAGACCGGATGGTCACCCATCCAAGTGCTAGCCCAGCCCAACATGGCTTAACTCTGGTGATCTGATGGGAATGGTGTTACTACTGCGGCAAGGCTGTTGGCAGTCATGTTCTGCATTACTTAGTTTTTATACTAAAGTTTAGAATAAGAATTCAGTAAGAAACTGCATAACACAGTAGTAAAAAATTACCTGCTGCACCACCATACCAACATACAACATTCTAATGACATAAAAGCTGCAAAAATACGTTACATGTCCATTTCAAAAGTAATGACAACAAATATGTCTCTTACCTGTCAATCACCATAGCATTATTGTAAGATGATATAGAAAAGTGACAGACATACATATATATGTGAGGTTCTTAAATGAAGCCACATTCCTCTAATTTCCTCAACAGCAAAAGCTGTACAATAGGTTACTGCTTCAAAGTTTATTTCAGGATTTGACATATCAGCTGTCAATTATTCAGGAAGAAACTTAAAAGTGGTGGCTGCATAGCTGCTTTGGTGAGCATGGTGCAGCTGACATTACCTATATGGAGAGGTGAAATAAGTTTTACTAGTAAAAAAGCTACTCTTGCCTTAAAACTGTTTTAAAGTTTATAATTTGAGTTTCTCTACTATACATCACCATCAGGTGTGATGCATACTGCTTGTGCACTTTTACTTTGCCCCTCTGCGATCGGTGGAAGTCACCTGACTTAGTGCCACTCTGGAACATTTATAGTTGCTGCCAATGTTAACTGTATAAAAGTATTGTGTGCCATAACAATAAGCATCCATTGTGAATATAGTTATGTGGTCTTGCAGGTAGTAATTGTTAAAATTAACAGTGTAGGGAAAGACAGATTGCTACTTACTGTAAAGATGACATGTTATGTTGCAGACAGACACAATTAAAAGACACTTACATATAATCTTTCGACCACAGCTTTCATCAGAAATAGAAAGAGAGACACACATGATTCATTCACACAATCAAGCATACCTCACACAAACATGACCGCCAACTCCAGCAGCTTCAAGCAGAATACAACTATCATGTGGAATGGAAGCAGCAATCTGGAGGGGGTGGGGAAAAGGAAGGGATAGCAGTGTATGGGTGGGGGGAGAGAGGAGTGCTGTCTGATGCAGTATGCATGGATGAGAATGCCAACAGGCACAGTATCAGGCTTTTGTGGGCAGGGAGGTGGCAAAAATGGAGCAAAGAAAGAGAGGCACGGAGAAAGATGGGTTGGTGCATGGGCAGAGGGCAGTAAACAAAGAGGGTGGGGGACGAGAGGTGATAGGACAGAGAGAGTGGAAACATTGGGTAGAGGGTGTGGAGACAGTATGTTTTGTAGGTTGAGTCCAGGATAATTATGGGAGTGGAGACTGTTGTAAGGATAACTCCTACCTGTGCAGTTCAGGAAAGCTGATGGTGGAGGAGAGGAGCCAGATGGCTCGGGTTAGTGAAGCAGCAATTGAAATCAAGTATTTAATGTTCAGCTGCATGTTATGCCACAGGGTGGTCTATTTTCCTCTTGACCACAGTTTGGCAGTGTCCGTTCATCCTGGTGGACAGCTGGTTGCTAGTCATACCAATAGAAAAAGCTGTGCAATGATTGCAGCAGAGTTGGTAAATGACATGGCTGCTTTCACAAGTGGCCCGGCCCCTGATGGAGTAGTATAAACATACTGGAATAGGATGAACTGGGTGGGTGGATTGGGCAGGTCTCGCCTCTGGGTCTTCCACAGGGATATGACCTTTGTGTCATGGGTTTGGAATTGGGAGTGGCATAGGGATGGACTAGGAAGTTGTGGAGGTTGGTTGTTTGATGGAAAACTATTTTAGGAGGGATGGGAAGGACCTTGGGTAGGATGTCCTTCATCTCAGGGCCTTATGATAGGTAATGAAAGCCATGGTGAAGGACGTGGTTGGTTGTTCCATTCCGGGTTGGTACTGAGTGATTAAGTGGGCACTCCTTTGTGGCTGGCTCTTGGGGGTAGTGGGAGGATTGGGGATGCGAGGAGAATTGGTACAAGAGATCTGGTCATGAACTAGGTCTGGGGGACAGTGCCTGTCTGTGAAGGCCTTGGTGATACTGTCAACATAATGAGCAAGGGAGTTATTATCACTGCAAATATATCATGCCTGGCTGGCCGTGCGGTATGGGAGGGATTTTTTTGGTGTAAAAGGGATGACAGTTGTTTGAACACAGGCACAGTCAGTGGATGATGGGTTTAATTTGGATAAAGGTCTTAATGGAGCCATAAGAGAAGAGGAGGTCAATATTTAGGAACATGGCATGCTGGGTTGAGGAGGACCAGGTGGAGCAGATGAGAGGGAAGCAGTTGAGGTTGTGAAGGAATGAATATGGGGTGTCTTGGCCCTGAATCCAAATCATGAATATATTGTCAATGAACCTGAAACAGACTAGAGCTCTGACGTTTGGGTTGCCAGAAAGGCGTTGTCTTGAAGACCCCTTCAGCAGATTGGCACAGGAGGGTGCCGTGGCTGTGCCACAGATTTGTTCACACACCTTCCCTTCAAAGGAGAGGTAGTTGTGGGTTAGGATAAAGTTAGTGAGTTGTATGAGGAAGGAGGTAGTAGATTTGGAGTCTGAAGGACATTGGAAAAGGTAGTGTTCAATAGCAGTAAGAACATGGGCATGAGGGAAATTGGTGTATAGGGAGGTGGTATGAACAGTGATGAGTAGGGATCCAGGAGATAAAGGGGCGGGATGGTGGAGGCTCGGTGAAAAAAGTGGTTGGTAACTTTGTGGGAGGCTAGATTATGAGCAATTCATTGGAGTTGTTGGTCAATGAGGGCCAAAATTCTTTCAATGGAGGCACAATAACCAGCCACAACAGGGGGTCTAGGATTTTGGGGAGCACATAGAAGGAGGGTGGATGGGCTGCCATAGGGATGTGGAGGGAAATGGATTCAGGGGAGAGGATGTAGGAAGGGCTTAAGGCCTTAAGCAGGGATTGGAGGTTGTGTCAGACTTCTGGCCTGAGATCATCTGGAAGAGTTTACATGTGGAGGAGTCATATAATATGCAGATACCTATCTTCTGCCAGATAGTCACTGTGATCCATGGTGAAACCTTTGTCTGGCTGTATGATGATTAGGTCAGGGTTTGTTATGAGGTTGTGTATGGCTATTCTTTCTTCTGCTTAAAGGCTGGTATTCTGAGGAAGGGACCCGAGGAATGATGGTGAGGCTAAATTGGAGGTAAGGAATTTCTGGAAGGTGGCCAGCAGATGGCTAGTTTTGAGGGCAGAGGATCATGGTTGGATAGTGGTATGAATTGAGAGAGGCAGGTTGGCATTTGTTGGGGGATTGGCAGCAAAGAAGTGTTCCATTACAGGGATCAGGAGAAGGAGAGTAGGTGTTTGCCAAGTCCAGTATGGCTAAATTTGATTGTAGGGCTAAAGGTGAGGCCTTTGGATAGGACTGAAACTTCCATAGACCAGAGGATTTTGCAAAAAGGTTGACAACAGTGTTAGAAGAATGTTTTGGCTCTGGATTTGGTGGAGTGTTGGTAGGAGTTTTGGGGGATATGGCAAGATGAAAAGGTTGGATAGGTTAGGTTTAGATGCTGTGGGAGGAGGACAAGGAAGAACATTGTGGGTAGGATAGGGGTTGGAAACTGGTGTCCTGAGGTGGCAGTGGGAGGTCAGCAGGTTCAATTACTTATTGAGATGATGTCTGGAATGCTCCACAGGGGGCCTAATTACCTATCATCATGGACTGAAATGAGGGACATCCTACCGGAGATCCTTCCCACCCCTCCTAAAGTGGTGTTGCATCAACCACTCAGCCTCCACAACATCCTTGTCCACCTCTACATCACTCCTAATCTCATCCCCCTTGTCACAATGATCATATCACTGTGGAAGACTCAGGTGCAAGCCTAGCCCAATTCATCTTTCCAGAGCTCCCTATTCCAGACCTGGCTTAGGCTTATCCTATCACATCAGGGAACAGGCTACCTGTGAAAACAGCCAACTCTGCTGCAATCATTGCACTGCTTTTTATATTGGTATGAGTGTCAATACATTGGTATGAGTGTCAATGAAACTGTGGCCAAGAGCAAAGTAGATTACCCTGTGGCACAATATGCTGCTGAACATAAATGCTTGATTTCAATGGCTGCTTCACTGCCTGAACCATCTGAGTCCTCCCTTCCATCACCAACTTTTCTGACCTGTGCACAAGGATGTTATCCTTACAACACAGTGTCTGCTCCCATAATTATCTCAGCCTCAACCTACGAAACATACTGCCCCACATCCTCTACCGAACAGTTCCCACCCTCTCTGTCCTATCACCTCCTCCCCACACTTGTCCCCCACCCTCTTTCTTTGCCACACACGGTCAACCCACCTACCCATCTTTCACCATTCTGCTCCTTTTTGCATCATTTTCCCCACCTCCCTGCCCCACAACAACCTTATGTTGTACCTGTTGCCATTCCAATCTCTGCACACACTGCCAGACAGTGCTCCTTTCTCCACCCCACCCATACAGTGCTATTCCTTCCCCTTCACCACCCCCTCGAGACTACTGATTCCATCTCTTGCGATTGTTGCACTCTGGCCAGAGCTGTCAGAGTTTGGTGGTTATGTGTGTGTGAGGTGTGCTTGGTTGTGTAAATGAACTGTGTGCGTTTCTGTTTTTTTTTTTTTTTTTTCTGACAAAGGCTGTGGCCAAAAGCTTAGGTGTAAGTGCCTTTTAATTGTGCCTGTCTGCAACTTAATGTGTCATCTTTTCTGTAAGTAGTAATCTGTTTCTTCCTACATTGATGATATCCTACTTGGAGTTTCCACTGTGTGATTGTTAATGTGATTTACAGAAGAGAAGGAAGAGGGCTATACCTGGTCCTTGTAGCGAGGTGTGATCAACTTTCATGTTACCTCTGTGACTCATTAACTTATTACACATCCGCTCCTTTTATAACCTGTAAGTTGGCTGCTCTGGGAAAAGGATGTGGGGCGTGTCTCAGCATCCAATGTGCTATGAGCTGATTGCAAGCTTCCCCTCCAGCATCATCTTGTCAGGGGAAAGTGAAAGTGTGCGATCCATACTGACCATTCATTTAAGAATTTTTGTCTGTTAGTCTATGACTTTCTTGTTGCATTGAATAAATATCTTTGAACAAAAGAATATTTATATTTACATGATTTTTTGTATGCATTTCTGTACCTGCTCCATTTCTGTCACTGTCTTCTATGGAAACTTCATTAAACGTCTCATCACTCAATTTCCTCATGTTTTCACTTCACAAAACACTTTGTCTAATTTATACCAATTTCTGCATTATAGTTTTCTATCTTCTATTTGTGCTGCACTCTGTCATACAGGTCCAAAGTCCAATTTTTTCTCATTTACTGCACTATTTGATATTGTTCTTCCCTTCACTTCTACTTTTCAATTACATTAATGAGTCAAAATATAATGATGGTTGAAGGATGATGTAACCACAAGCACATAGGGGATGTACAGGCAAAACCACAAGTAGGCAACAAATGTTGAACTTTCATGTCTCATAAGAAAACATGGGAGTTGGAGGGTTGACCATTCTGTTAAGCTGGATAAGGAGCAATCTGCGACAGAGCTGATGTCAGTGTGCAACGCAGGTGCAGTCAAAAGTGTTTCCAAGCCTGCTGTTTAGTGCACATTGTTGAACATTATGTTCCACAACAGGTGACCGCCACAAGTTCCCATGTTGACCAGATGATAAAGTCTATTATGATTCCAGTGGGTACAGAATCATTGAGATTGGAGTGGCGATCAATGGAAACTTGTTGCTTGGGCAGGTGTATCACATTTATTGTTGCACTAGGTTGATGTTCACATCTGGATAAACCATTGTCCAGGCAACTGGCCGCTTTAAGCTGGCGCCATGCCTTGGAGACACACTGGTGGTGGCACTATTATGGTATGAGGGACTGTCATCTGGGCTTCCACAGTACTTGTGATAGTAATCTAATGCACCATGACAGTTGTGGTCTACACGCACATTTTTGTGGACACCACCTGCATCCCTTTATGCTTGATGCCTTCACTGAGGGTGATGGCATCTTCCAGCAGGATAATTATCCATATCACACAGCCAGACTTTTAGTGGTTGGAGGAGTGTGGTGATGAACTCACACTGATGTCTTGTCCACTAAATTTGCCAAATCTGAACCTGAATGAACACATCTGGGATGCTAGTGAGCTCACCTCCATGCCTGCAAGTGAGCAGTCCATAATTTATGGGAATTGTATGACTTGTGCGCAATTATCTGGCCCACATGCCTCTGAAAATCTACCAAAGACTTGCTGAAACCATGCCATGCAAAACTACTGCTGTATTGTGTTCCATAGATGCAAAAACATACTATTAAGGAAGAGGTATAATGTTTTGGCTCATCAGTATATTTTACTTAATTATCCATAGCTTTACTTGGTTAAAAGTATTTTCCTTTCTTTCATGCAAAAAATAAATTATTTTTCTTTAGTTCATACTCTGCCAATAAATGCAGTTATAATCAAACAAAATTTCACAGTAAGTCATTTACACCACATTTATAATGGAACTAAATCATTAGATGCATAAATAAACTTAATTGGGGAAAGTTAACTCACCTGTAGCAACAAGGCTGCTGCTTTGCAGTCATCCTTTTTGGCAGCAATGTGCAAAGCAGGCAGACGCACTTTGCCTCTTGTGTCATTTTCAAGTAATACTGCAACAACCTTGTCGTGACCCTGTTGCATTGCCACAGCCAGTGGTGTGAACCCATCCTGTACAAAATTTTATAATTTCAGTGTAACTTACATGCAACCAAGTTCTGTCTATGAATATAAGATTAGCTGCTTAGCTGATGACTTTTGTGTTGTATACCATCTTTCTTATAACTGCAAATAGTAAAGGTGACTGTATAATCAAATTATTCAGTGGCTAATATTTGAGATAACACAACAATTAGGACAAAAATGCATACAAAACATGAAAAGCAAGCAGATAATAGATTAGGAAGAACCCAAAATAATAATTTTAGTTTGGAGACAAGAGAAATAGAATAGATGGAAATGAAAAGACGTCTGAATAAAATATATGCCTCAAGTTACTACATTTTACAACTCTATTTATATGTTTCAATTAGCACTAAATTTCTCTGGAAGGACATCCATTAATTACTCTTCTAAGAAAAGTGTTTGCATATTTCATGGTTTCCACCTTACTCTGATTTTCTGTTACTTCTAATTTCATGACTACCCCACTATCTCAGAGCAAACAAGTGACTTTCAACACATATAGGAACACTGCACATTTGCATATGCTGTATGAGAAATTTACATGATGAAAACGAGAAGCTCTTTTGAGCTGCCTCTTACATCTACATAACAATGACATAGTATGTGCCGTGTCCTGCTACTAGTGCATGCACCGAGTATAATGTTGCTGTTTGTGTGTACCTAAATCAACCACTAGAGGCTGCCTGCAGGAAACGTGTGCATGGAAAGGTCTCTGTCACATCGTCTACCAGCAACTCGTACCTTTATATACGCAAAGCAGTGCCGAGTCACTCTCACTACGTTCTTTTAATTTGTACTGCTTACATCAGTTGTTTTGTGTATTGCTTATGTTGTGGCTTCTGGATGATTCTTTTGTATTATTACATATGAAGACATGAGAGACTTATTTCCATTATTATTCTGAGATTTCTGAATAAAGCCATATCTGCATTACTCTGATCGGTTTCAAAATACTTGGTTACTACATGACTGGTGATGAGTTTGGAACGGTTTCCTCACGTGCCGTCTTTAAATGTGGTTTCATCAGGTTCAGTCACTACGGATGCCATGCTACTACCAGCCTGACTTAACAGCTAACTTTGGCAGTGACCACTTTGTTGGCTTCCATTGACAGACAGGGAACTGTTCCACTAGTCTATCCACTCACTTTCCGTCCATATGATGATTCAGTCAAGGATTGGGAAGGTTACGGAAAAATACTCAGACAGCATTTTTATGCTTTTGGTGTGACAGACTCTGATTTGTGCAAAGCGCTATTCCTCTCATGGATTCCACCTACAGTGTATCAATTACTGTGTTAGCTTGCCCATTTATAAGAATTGACAGCTCTTACTTTTGAACGCGTGCAGTTTATTGTCCCATTATCATCGTAAATGAATGCATGTCATAGTAAAGCAAATTGAATTCAACCAATGTCACACAGGGCCTGGGCAACTGAACTGCATGGCCTTAGCCATAAGTGTCAGTTTATTATTGATGCCCATAATGATTCTTTTGCAGACACTATGGTGCATGACACAATTATCTGTTTAGCTCCGCACAAGGAAGTGTGCCAGAAGGATTTATTCTGTGAAAAACCCCTGTTGGCTGAAGTTTCTTGGACAGCAGGTGACCAAATTGAAGTGTGGGGTGGTGTGGCAGTAGTGTCACAAGATATGCCCACTCAGGACGACAGACAGCTTGCACGAGGAAGCAGCAGTAAACATGGGGACCCAGTGCTGAGTAGATCAAGGCCAGCCAAAGCAGTCGTGACCACCACAGCACTAGAGTCAATGTTCTCTGATTCCATCCTGTCCTTTCTGTTTCACCCAGCTAGAGAGTTCACCATACCCTAAGCACTGGGCTACTAGTAACGCTTGCCAGAAGAAAGGTCCGTCACATCTGCGTGTCATTTGCTGACGGTTGCTCAGAACATGGACATGGATGTAAACTGTGTGACTCCAATGCTTTTGACTTCTCCCAAACTGTCTATCGGTTTCATAGAGATCTTACACAAATAGTGAGTTCGAGCAACAGTCCGTACAATGGTGTTATTCCAGTTCAGCCACATCAACAAACTTAAAGCAAATGATTTCGTGCATTTTTGTTGAAGTACATGACTTTACCCTGCCATTCCCAAAATACAGGCAATTTAAAACTCATTCAGCATGTATTTGACAAGTTACCTGATTTTTTGTTTTGTTTCCACCATTTCTTCTCATGCCAAGTGCCAGTTTGTTTCTCGGTGATGTAAAGATAAACTGTTTGATCTCCCAAATGGTGAAACTTTTTTGGACATTTGCAAAAAATGTTTTGTGCTACCAACAGTGGACAGTATGAAAATATGATTACAGAAATTATTCTAATCACAAATAAATTTTTTATTTTCTTGTGTACCATGTGTTTCGACTGTGAGCCTCAAACATTCTTCAAGTAAAATCAATTGTTCACAATCACATTTATGGACTTGTAATAATATCGTGAGCGTCCGTGACTGTCAATTGGCACTGTTGTTATTAGCAGTGGGTGCATCAGTGTGTTAGTGCATAACTTGACCCCTCCAACATCCCTGAAGGATTTCCTTCAGGAGGGAATCTGTACAACACTACTGGTATATGTGGATTAATTGATGAACCAGCAGACTTTTCAATCTGACAATTTCTAATTTTCCATATCATTACAACTACAGCTATAATTCGTTTCTGTATGATATTTATGAATAACTTCACACCACGAATTGTTCATAGCCAGTTTCTAACAATGCAAAGCATTGTGAAATTACGATATTACCTCTGTCGCCAAACTCTGGTTGGCGCCATTAGCGAGCAGATACCGGACGACGTTGTCGTGATTTTCTTGAGCTGCCATGTAGAGCGGAGTGAATCCATTCTGCGACTGCACATTGACTGCAGCACCATTTGTTACAAGCAGTTTCACAACTTCCTCTTGACCAGCTGGAATCAGTAATTTTTTCAGGATTAAATTTGTGTGGGTCAACAGTTTTGTAAACATTACAGGATGCTACATTGAGCAGAAAACGGTCATACTATTTAATCATATGGGTTAACAGTGCAATACCATATGCAGTTAGGAACTGTGGCACTAAATACACATCTTTAACATCTCTAAACCCTTGTCATATTTTTAGTGTTAATAATTAAGGT
Source organism: Schistocerca gregaria (assembly GCF_023897955.1). NCBI lineage: Eukaryota > Metazoa > Arthropoda > Insecta > Orthoptera > Acrididae > Schistocerca > Schistocerca gregaria. The sequence continues at coordinate 161,711,271 of NC_064931.1, forward strand.
TATATGTTGAAGTCAAGAGATATGCATTCATGAACGAGAATACAATTTTTTCAGAAATTTGTGTATACTTAGTTTCTGAACCAGAACACTTACGAAATCGACTTTGGGTGGAATAAAGATGCCTTGGTGTCATTTTTTGTGGCGACTGTCTGCTCCCAATACAGTTAGTTTTCCTAACTTAAGTAATACAATAACACAAAATACCTACGGATGGATGACTTTGCTTAGGTGGTACTACTTTCTCATAAAGCAGCACATGGAACTTGCCAGTGTGCTGCGGCGTCTAGTAACCCGCTAACAACGCCGCTCATTCGTCGGCTGCGCGCTCGCTGTAGTATAACAATCCTTACAATAGTTCCTGACAGTAGCCTTCACACATTGTTGTTATGGTCATGAGTCCAAAGACTCGTTTGCTGCAGCTGTCAATGCTACTTTATCCTGTGCAAGCCTCTTAATCTCCGGGTAACTATTCAATCTAAATCCTTCTGAATCTGCTTACTGTACTCATCTCTTGGTTTCCCTCTACGATTTTTACCCCATCCCCACCTCCCCCTCCCCCCACGCTTCCCTCCGGTGCTAAAAAGGTGATCCCTTGATGTCCTACCAACCGATACTTTCTTCTAGTCAGACTGTGCTCCTAAAAGTAGTTCTACTGTCCTACCTCTTTCCACAGAGGCTGACGACAGAAGCATGTGAACATTCGCCCACCTTCGCCATTTTCGAGATACTGTTTCACAGGCTCTGAGTAACAATAATCTGCCCTTTGTCAGAGTCGCTTTGCTCCCGATTCTATTCAGTATCTCTTCATTAGTTACTCGTCTAATATTCAACATTATTCTGTACCCTCACATTTCGAAAGCTTCTAGTCTCTTGTTTAAACTATTTATCGCCCATGTTTCACTTCCATACATGGCTACACCCCATAACAAGACTTCCAGAAAAAACTTCCTGACACTGAAATGTATTACTTGATATTAACAAATTCCTCTTCTTCAGAAACGCATTTCTCGCAATTACCGGTCTAAATTTTTTATCCTCTCTACATTGGCCGTCATCAGCTATCTTGCTGCCCAAATAGCAAAATTCATCTACTACTTTATGTGACACGTTTCCTAATCTAATTCCTCAGAATCACCTGATTTAATTCGATTACATTTCATTGGTCTTGTTTTGCTTTTGTGGCTGTTCATCTTATATCCTCCTTTCAAGAGCCTGTCCATTCTGTTCAACTGCTCTTCCAAGTCCTTTGATGTCTCTGAGAGAATTACTAAGTCATCGGTAAACCTCAAAGTTTTTATTTCTTCTCACTGGATTTTCATTCTACTCCCAATTTTCCTTTTTTTCCCCCTTCACTCCTTGCACAATGTACAGACTGAATAATATCGGGGATAGGCTACAACCATGTCTCTCTTCTCAATCACTGCTTCCCTTTCATGCCCCTCAACTCTTATAACTGCCGTATGGTTAAAGTACAAACTGTAAATAGCCTTTCGCTCCCTGTATCTTACCCCTGCTACCCTCAGAATTTCAAAGAGAGTATTTCAGTCAACGTTATCAAAAGCTTTTCGTAAGTCTACAAATACTATAAACGTAGGTTCGCCGTTCGTTAACCTATCTTCTATGAAAAGTCATAAGGTCAGTAATGCCTTACGTGTTCCTACATCCTTTGCTGCCTCACTATTTCATCTCTCAAAGCTACCCATTCTTCTTCTACTACTTTCCTTTCCCCTGACATTGTCAATCGTTCCCTAACGCTCCCTGTGAAATACTCAACAACCACTGTTTTTTTCAGGTCATCCAGGCCCCACCGGTTTAATGTCTTAACTTTTCGCAATTTCATCAGTTTTAATCTACCGTTCGCCACCAATAAATTGTGACCAGAATGAGATTTTCACTGTTCAGTGGAGTGTGTGTGCTGATATGAAACCTCCTGGCAGATTAAAACTGCGTGCCCGACCGAGACTCGAACTCGGGACCTTTGTCTTTCATCTACAAACCGAGCGAGGTGGCGCAGTGGCTAGCACACTGGACTCGCATTCGGGAGGACGACGGTTCAATCCCGCGTCCGGCCGTCCTGATTTAGGTTTTCCGTGATTTCCCTAAATTACTCCAGGCAAATGCCGGGATGGTTCCTTTGAAAGGGCACGGCCGACTTAGTTCCCTGTCCTTCGCTAATCCGATGAGACTGATTACCTAGTTGTTTGATCTCTTCCCCCAAAACAATCCAATCCTTTCGACGGCAAGTGCTCTACTATCTGAGCTAACAAAGCACGACTCACGCCCCGTCCTAACAGCTTTACTTCTAGTTCGCGGGAGAGCTTCTGTAGAGTTTGGAAGGTTGGAGACGAGGTACTGGCAGAAGTAAAGCTGTGAGGACGGGGCGTGAGTCGTGCTTGTGTAGCTCACATGGTAGAGCATTAACCCGCGAAAGGCAAAGGTTCCGAGTTCGAAAAAAAAATGGTTCAAATGGCTCTGAGCACTATGGGACTTAACTTCTGAGGTCATCAGTCCCCTAGAACTTAGAACTACTTAAACCTAACTAACCTAAGGACATCACACACATCCATGCCCGAGGCAGGATTCGAACCTGCGACCGTAGCTGCTGCGCGGTTCCAGACCGTAGCGCCTAGAACCCCTCGGCCACTCTGGCCGGCCCAATCCGAGTTCGAGTCTCGGTCCGGCACACAGTTTTACTCTGCCAGCAAATTTCATATCAGCGTAAACCGCGCTGCAGAGTGAAAATCTCATTCTGAAAAGAAAAATATATTTAAACTTTTTTCCGGTTTCTTTAACGAATATTATTTCAGAGTGTTCAACGAACTCTTATCTTTTTTTACCTCTTCGCTACTGCTCTCCAGTGTGACTGTTTCCCCACACTAGAAGAATGTGATCTATATTACTGTATCTCAAACCATATTGGTACGCCCAAATCACACGTGCGCGTGAAAATCTGGTGCAAAATAATCCGAAGATGTGCAACTAATTTACACAAGCTACTTTATTTTTATGTGAAGTACTGTTACTTCAGCTTTCCCCTAGCCTGTTCCAGGTGGTTGCAAGAATGTCTATTGAGACTCCGTACGTGACCGTTTCTCTCCAGTTTTACCTTCGTGCCTGTTTCGCGTACGAAGTATATGTTCATTTTCTCTTCTAAGATACTTGCTCTTAAAATAAATCACGCCGTCATACACAACGTCTCGCTTGTAACGCCTGCCACTGGGGTTGGAGGAGCACCTAATTGGCCTGTGATGAAGCACGCAGGTTTTTTCTGAGATACCACACTTAAGTACACTACTGGCCATTACAGTTGCTACAGCAAGAAGAAATGCATATGATAAACGGGTATTCATTTGACAAATATATTACACTAGAACTAAAATGTGATTACATTTTCACGCAATTTGGGTGCATAGATCCCGACAAATCAGTACCCAGAACAACCACCTCTGGCCGTAATAACGGCCTTGATACGCCTGGGCATTGAGTCAAACAGAGCTTGGATGGCGTGTACAGGTACAGTTGCCCATGCAGTTTCATCACGATACCACAGTTCATCAAGAGTAGTGACTAGCGTATTGTGAGGAGCCAGTTGCTCGGTCATCATTGACCAGACGTTTTCAATTGGCGAGAGATTTGGAGAATGTGCTGGCTAGGGCAGCAGTCGAACATTTTCTGTATCCAGAAAGGCCCGTACAGGACCTGCAACATGCGGTCGTGCATTATCCTGCTGAAATGTAGGGTTTCGCAGGGATCGAATGAAGGGTAGAGCCACGGGTCGTAACACATCTGAAATGTAACATCCAATGTTCAAAGTGTCGTCAATGCAATGCGAACAAGATGTGACCGAGACGTGTAACCAATGTCACCCCATACCATCACACCGGATGATACGCCAGTATGGCGATGACGAATACACGCTTCCAATGTGATGTCGCCAAACACGGATGCGACCATCATGATGCTTAAACAGAACCTGGATTCATCCAAAAAAATGACGTTTTGCCATTCGTACACCCAGGTTCGTCGTTGAGTACACCATCGCAGGCGTGATGCAGCGTCAAAGGTAACCGCAGCCAAGGGCTCCGAGCTGATAGTCCATGCTGCTGCAAACGTCGTCGAACTGTTCGTGCAGATGGTTGTTGCCTTGCAAACGTCCCCATCTGTTGAATCAGGAATCGAAACGTGACTACACAATCCGTTTCAGCCATGCGGATAAGATGCCTGTCATCTCGACTGCTTGTGAAACGAGGCCGTTGGGATCCAGCACGGCGTTCGGTATTACCGTCCTAAACCCACCGATTCCATATTCTTCTAACAGTCATTAGATCACGATAGGATAAACCGCAATTGCTATAGGCTACAATCCGACCTTTATCAAAGTCAGAAACGTGATGGTACGCATTTCTCCTCCTTATACGAGGCATCACAACAACGTTTCACCAGGCAACGCCGGTTAACTGCTGTTTGTGTATGAGAAATTGGTTGGAAACTTCCCTCATGTCAGCACATTGTCGGTGTCGCCACCGGCGTCAACCTTGTGTGAATGCTCTGAGAGATCTGGAGAATGTGCTGGCTAGGGCAGCAGTCGAACATTTTCTGTATCCAGAAAGGCCAGTACAGGACCTGCAACATGCGGTCGTGCATTATACTTTGCATATCAGAGCATCTTCTTCGTGTCGGTTAAATTTCGCGTCTGTAGCACGTCATCTTCGTGGAGTAGCAATTTTAATGGCCAGTAGTGTATATGAAGACAAGTTATCCACCTGCTCCCATGCGAGCCCCGCCGCAGCCGCAAGTACGTCCGTTGACTCGAGATTGCCTGTAAATATCGTGTAATAGTCAGTCTCTCGCTAATCACCGAAGCATTTAGTATGCACCATTAATCAGAAGAATTTTTAATTTGCCCCTATAACTTCTTTTCATTCGGATTGCTCACTAGATTGTTTGTATACGCTTAAGACGACTTCGCTACGCTCTGGACTTGTTTCTGGTTAGCCTTTCACTTCGTGAACTCCGCCTTCATCGACATCAGGCCGCTGGCCTGTGTGGCCAAGTGGTTCTAGGAGCTTCAGTCTGGAACTGCGTGAGCGCTACGGTCACAAGTTCGAATCCTACCTCGCGCATGGATGTGTGTGATTTCCTTACGTTAGTTAGGTTTAAGTAGTTCTAAGTTCTAGGGGACTGATGACCACAGATGTTAAGTCCCATAGTGCTCAGAGCCATTTGAACCATTTTTCACATCAGACCGTAGTCCGCATCGGCCAAGGCGCATCCGGACAGTGTAAAAGGCAGCATAAATACGTTGCCCCAGTCTCCACATTTGGAATGGGCTGTGCATGCACGATACTTTTGGAATGGCCCCATACCCAGAAATCGCACGGGTTTAAATCCGGTGAACGAGCATCCAGGTCCACCTCATCAGATCCACCGACCAGGTAAGACACGATAGAGCTGCATCCGGACGGCAACGGTGAAGTGGGCTAGAGCACCATTATGTAGCAGCCACATAGCCCTTCGAATCATCAGTGGCGCTTCATCCAGCAGGGGAGGCAAAGCCACTCGCAAGAAACGCCGATAGTTCCGGCCTGTTAGGCGACGTGGAAGCAAGGTTGGTCTCAAAATTCGGTTGCCCATCATCCCGGCTCACACATTCCGGCTGCACCGATGCTGATGATTCGCTAACACCACACCACGGGGGTTCTGCATACTATCCCACAGATGACTGTTACGAAAGTTGAAGATACCACTCCGCCTAAAGGTGGCCTCATCTGTGAACAGGATGGATGATACAGATCCCAGAGTCGTGGTTTCCTGGGGAAGAAATCAGTGACAAAACTGCTCCCGATGTGGAAAGTCTGTCGCTAGTAAGCTCTGCGCACGCTGTAAGTGACAAGGGTAGTGACAGTTGTCATCGAGAATGTTCCATACTGTCGTCTGGCTTACCCTGTACTGGCGGACCATCTGCCTGGCACTGGCACGGCGGTCGCCTTCCACATTGTCAATCACATTTTCCTCCAAGTCTGCACCAACGTTTCGGGTACGTCCATCATGATTTACTGCTTCCCGAAACGACCCTGTCTAACACAAATGGCAAAACACTGTTGCAAACATTGAATGCCGTGGCTATTGTCGGCGGGGATAGGTCTCCTGACACAACCTTGCTGTCTGCCGCCCGTTCCATAAGTAAACATCATACCGGCAAGATCTCGATTCGAATACAAAACCATTGTGTATAACACTGTACCACATCCACTACAACGTGAGTCAGCAAGAGAACTGAATCGGACACAACGTTACCAGCTACTGTGGCAGGAGAGGGCTCTAGGGCATGGCGTACGAGGAACAGTACCACCCTCTAGGAGAAAACCATGCATGCTTTAACTGTGGCTGCATTGTGCAAAAAAATGGTTCAAATGGCTCTGAGCACTATGCAACTTAACTTCTGAGGTCATCAGTCCCCTAGAACTTAGAACTACTCAAACCTAAGGACATAACACACGTCCGTGACCGAGGCAGGATTCGAACCTACGACCGGAGCGGTCACGCGGTTCCAGACTGAAGCGCCTAGACCGCACGGCCACACCGGCCGGCTGCATTGTACAGTCTCTGCAACAAACTATGATTGAATAAATGGCCTATAGCATGGAAACCATGCATTTCCGGACATACGTTCATCAGGCCTTTTTTGTTCCGTATTCTCTCATCGATCAATTCCTAGATTTTGTACACCGCGGAAAAAATTACCGTGTATAATTGTATGACACATAGTTCAACAGATATGTAGTCATAGACAGTGAGATGCGTGAAAAACTAACTTTTGATTAAAAGCGGAGCGCAAGTTACGTAAACTATTCTCATCCAGTTTTTAGTAATTAGAGCACTTAGCGATTTCCAGCACACATTAAACATAATTTCAAACCTTTTCTAAACTTTACATCGCTTACATGCTTAAAGCCAAATATTAAACACAGTAACTCATCTGTAAAGTAATCACAAGTTTTAAGCTGTTTTATATTAGCAAGTTCGATTACTTAAGGAAATGGGTGTTCACTGGTATACTGTGGACCACGGTGAACACATACAACATTCAAAAACAGTGTCTGTTATTTTATGATCCCCTCAAGGTTTTTACCGACGGTGGGTCGTTAACTGACACTTCATTATAACAAATCATACCAAGAGTGACGTGTTTGTGATGAATCTACGATGCGCCGTTGCCTTTAAACAGCATACTGTCATAACACTTATGCTATGAAACAAAAAGAACAAAATGCGACAAAATCCAATGTGGCATATCCCATATTGTTCATACGTCGAGTGCTATAGACTTTGGTGGGCGCATCGAGTGACATCATTTTTACGCCACTTCATGGCAAGCTTCGAGTGATACTAGCTTCTCCCAATAGGCGGGGGACAGTTCTTGGTGTCCTCAATAATACAGCGTATGACATAATTAAATTGCTGAAGACTAAGGACTCTCAAGGATATGATGGAATGCCTTGAGGACTATAAAAGTACTGTGATGCACATGTTAGCTCTGTACTTAGCCATATTAATAATTTTTCCTTTTTAGAATGGTCAGTTTCCTGAACAATTGAAGTACTCCGTAGTGAAGCCGCTTTATAAAAAGGGTGAAAGGGATAATGTGGACAATTTTAGACCTATTCCAACGCCATCAGTATTTGACAAAGTTATTGAAAAGGCTGCGTATGTAAGGATAATCGATCATTTTATATCACATAATTTCTATCAAATGTACAATTCGGCTGTAGAAGTGGTTTAACAACTGAATATGCTATATTCTCTTTTGTCTGTGAGGAACTGGATGGATTAAACAAAAGTTTTCGGAAGATAGGCTTTTTTTTTTATTTAACTAAGGCGTTTGATTGTATTTATCACAAAACATTGCTCCAGAAGTTGGGCCGCTATGGAATACGGGGAGTAGCTCACAACTGGTTCACCCCTTACTTTAACAACAAATGGGAAAAGGTCATTCTTCACAATGTTGAAAATGGCTGTGATGTAGGGTCTGAGTGTGGCACTGTCAAATGGGGGGTGCCCCAGGGATCAGTGTTGGGGCCATTAGGGCCACTCCTGTTCCATATTTATATAAATGATATGCCCGCTAATATTACAGATAACTATAAAATATTTCTGTTTTCCGATGACACTAGCTTGGTAGTGAACGATATTGTGTGAAACATTGGCTGTATTTAAATAGTGCAGTTCATGACATAAATTCATGGCTTCTAGAAAATAAACACAGTAAGACACAGTTTCTAACACACAGTTCAGCAAAACCCGACGTTTTAATTTCATAGAAAGGGCACATGATTAGTGAAATGGAACAGTTAAAATTTCTAGGTGTTGAGATAGATAGTAAACTGTAGTGGAAAGCCCACGTTCAGGATCTTGTTCAAAGACTTAATGCTGCCATTTTCACTATTCGAACGTTGACTGAAGTAAATGATCGTTCGACATGAAAATTAGACTACTTTGCTTATTTTCATTCGCGTATGTCGTATGGTATTATATTTTGGGGTAATTCTTCCCATTCTCGAAGGATATGTTTGGCTCAGAAACGGGCAGCTCGCGCAATAAAAGGTGTAAGTTCGCGAACCTTTTGTCAACTCCTGTTCACTTGTCTGGGTATTCTGATACTGGTCTCTCAATATATACAAGGTCAGTCGTAGCTATTGCCAACAAGAATAACTCTGAGAGTATGGTAGGAGCTGAGAAGTTTGTGGAACAAAAGTTGCATGGGCCATAATATGACGTCGGTGTTTTGTTGCTAGGTGGGGTCGCTTCATGATGTCGATAAATAATAATAATGTCGTGTGGTGAGGGCCTCCCGTCGGGTAGACCGCTCGCCTGGTGCAAATCTTTCGAGTTGACGCCACTTCGGCGACTTGCATGTCGATGGGGATGAAATGGTGACGATAAGGACAACACAACATCCAGTCCCTGAGCGGAGAAAGTCTCCGATCCAACCGGGAATCGAAACCGGGCCGTTAGGTATGACATTCCGTCACACTGACCACTCAGCTACCAGGGGCGGACATGATGACGATGATGATCTTCAGTTTGTAGGGTGTTCAACTGCGGGGTCATCAGCGCCTGTAGGTCGCTTCAGAGGTATGAAGGTCAACTTTGTTTTTCTAAATGGGATGCAGTAGTTTGGTACTTATTTCCTGATAGCGGCTATCGTGACGAATCCAATGATGTGTAACAGTAAGGTCTTTGAAGGTCAACGAAGGTCACAAAGGTGGCATGAGCGTCCATTTACAGAAGGTGTTCGAAGTGATGACCATTGGTATTAACGCATTGCTGCAATCTTCTCATCATGGATTGAGTGGTATTCCTTATCACATCGGCACTTATCGAAGCACATGCTCCGACAATTTTCTTGGTACGTCTCTATAAATCATGTCTTTTACGAATCCCCACAAGCAAAAATCCAGAGGCGTCACGTCTAGCGAACGAGCTGGTCGCCACACATCTCCTCCGCGTCCGATCCAACGATTTGGGGATTGTCTCTGCAACTCATTTCTAGCCGTCAGCGAAAAATGTGCCGGATGCCCATCGTGTTGATACTACATTCTGTTCCTTGTTCCTGAAGGTATTTCTTCCAATAACAGATGTAATGTTTCAGCAGTATTGTGGCGTACTTCCTAAGATTAACATTTCCTTTGATGGAATAGGGGCCTATAATTCTGTTCTCCAGAATCTCACACCATACATTCACCGACCACAAGTTTTTGGTGCGCAACTTGCCGCAGCCAACATTGATTTTCAGTTGCCCAGTAACGCATGTTATGAAAATTAACATTTCCACGGTTCGTGAATGTAGCCTCGTCAGTAAATGAAATCAAATTAATAAATATGTCATCCCTCTGAATCTGAAGTTGAGCCCATCGGCAGAATTCAATGCGACGCATACAATCCGTACCAGTTAATTCATGGTGAAGTCTGATGTGGTAAGGATGATATTTATGGCTATGCAAAACATGTACAACACTACTCTGGCTCATGGCAGATTTCCTTGCGACTTGACGCAAACTAACATAAGGATCTCGAACCACAGTGGCAAGAGTACCAATTTCCGTTTCCTTGTTAGCAACTGTCCTTTGCCGGATATGTATCCGATGCGTTAAAGATCCAGTTGTTCTCAATTTATCATACACGTGTTAAAATGAGTGTCCTGTAGGGTGAGTACGTTGAAGATATCTTCCAGCGTATAAGTCTCTAGCTCTAGCTAAATTTCGTTGGTATTTTCCGTTATCATTCACATTCGCTTGATTTGACGATAATAGTCTTACCGTTCCTATTAGTGTTGTATTGCGAAACCGTCGAATGGTGTTTACATATCAATGGCACGTTATATGAATACGCCGTATTCGGCAAATATTTACTATTTGCACGGTATACGAGAGAATTGTCAGAGCAAATGGTTCAAATGGCTCTGAGCACCATGCGACTTAACTTCTGAGGTCATCAGTCGCCTAGAACTTAGAACTAATTAAACCTAACTAACCTAAGGACATCACACACATCCATGCCCGAGGCAGGATTCGAACCTGCGACCGCAGCGATCGCTCGGCTCCAGACTGTAGCGCCTAGAACCGCACGGCCAAATTGTCAGAGCATGTGCTTCGATAAATGGCGAAGTGATAAGGAATACCACTCAAACCATGATAACAAGATTGCAACACTGCATTGATACCAATGGTCATCACTTCGAACACCTTCTGTAAATGGACGTTCATGCCATCTTTGTGAACTTCGTTGACCTTCAAAGACCTTACTGTCACACGTCATTGGCTTCGTCTCGATAGCCGTTACCAGAAAATAAGTACCAAACTACAGCATCCCACTTTTTTAAAAAAAGTCCATATCTCTGACGTGGCATCACCTAGCAACAAAAAACCAACGTCATTTCATGGCCTCCGTTGTCCCATGCAACATCTGTCCCATAAACTTTGCACCTACTATCATAATTTCGGAGTTATTCTAGGTGACAATAGTTAGTGACTCACCCTATATGTTCTTTACTGTCGTTCCTTGTTAACAATATAAGCTTATTCCCAAGAATTAGCAGCTTCCACTCAGTTAATACTAGGCAGAAATGCAATCTGCATTTGGATCACACTTCCTTGACTCTTTTGCAGAATGTTGTGCAGTATATTGCTGCCTTCATTTTGAATAAGCTTCCACAAGAATTCAAAAATCTGAGTAGTAATTCACGCGCTTTCAAGTCCAAACGGAAGAGTTTCCTCATGAGTAATAATTGCATCTTTGTTGAGGTCAGAAACGTGTTTATTGAGTATAGGCACTGTGGACTAATTAAATGTCTGAGTAAAGTTTGTCAGTGTTTGAAGAATATATTGCAGATATATGAGACTTCATTGGTTTCTTTCATTTTTTTACCCGTTTAAGGCTAGTTTACCAAACCACTCCTGATCATTCAATTTCTATTTATAAAAATATGGCAGTAGTTGTCGCAAATAGTCCATGCATTGCACTCTGCATGCTCTTGAAATATTTTAGCGTGTTGCTGATCACACAACTGCAGCAGCAAGACGAGGTAAATTGTCTGTTGCGCACAGGAGCATTGCAGAACAGTTGTTAGGAGACGGTAGAGAATTTTTTTTTTAGCTCTCAGTCAGATAATAGACAATTGATTTTTTTATAATTCGTACGAGTAATAATAAACTTTTGTCCTTTTCTTTTTGTTTGGTAGTCAATCAGAATTCCATTATTGCCAGAGACGCAACGTCACACACGTTTTCGTACGTCTTTTAAAACAATTACGACGCTTTTCAGTATAACATTGAGAAATGTTCGGTTTTCATGCCGGTTCAATAATACGTCGTTATTACGATACTTCTTTCGTTGACGACATCTCCTATGCATTGCATGAGTTACTACTTGACTGGTCTCAAAAACACACTCTGCAAAGCATAATTTTCGTAACAGAGAGCTGTGTATTGTTTTAAAAACTGTTAGGTCTGGATACAGGACAGAATGGTTGCTCTCTGACCAAGAGCAGACTTTTTTACTACTTGGTCTATTAATGCAACACTGAATTGAGAACTACACACAGGTTTACCAAATTCGCCAATAAATCCTGTATGGAAACGGTTGGTCTGTTGTAAAATTCGAAGGATTGCTTCACATGTGCAGGTTCAGTGCTTATAAGCTATGCTGCAGAACTAAACATTACCCATTTAGATCCGTTGTTTAGTTTTCCGGAACTTCTGCAAATTTAATAAGTCCAAGATTTGGTGAACAGATGGTGGAGATATCACTTTTTTCCCCAAAAAACGGCCTTCGGCCTGATGTAGCATAACGTGGTGTGCATTATGTAAACACGGCAGATGAGCATTTCCTTTCCGAAACTTTTAAATTTTCTGAAACTTGCTCAAGTTTTATTTTATTCCTCTCCTCTTCTATAACAGCTCTAAAAATGTTTAAAGGCTGCACAGTGTCAACGAGTGCAAGTTGTCACGTTCGTCTCTGACAACAGTCACAGATCTAATACGAGTGTATAGAGCATGCGACAAGCGAGATTAGAAATTAATGTCCCAGCGTTGGCCACGTCTTTAGAGACGCAGCAAATCATCGGAAATGGCAAATAGGCAGAGGAAATCGGTCGTACCCTTTCTACAGAATTCGCCTTATCAGTGTAGTGATCTCACAGGAAATCTGTAATTGATCACACGTTTATTCATTACTGAACATCTGCGGCAGCAAGACACGAGCGCGACCTTGAACGTTAGTACCAGTTAAAGATTTATTTTTTACGCGCCAAGAGTAAATTTCCTAGTAGAGTGATGTAAAAGCAGCCACTAAGGCTGCTGGCAGCAACAGCGGTAACACCTTTCCTGAGTGGGTCGAGATAAAAAACTCAAATCATTCCGTATGAAAACAGCAGTTTTCTCAAGTTAAATCAAACTGAGCAGATAGTAAAATAATCGCTACCTCCAAATTGTGAGCGAGTGAACTAGGCGATAGGGATTTAAGTTTTTTTTCTTTTTGCGGAATGATTGACTCTAGAATCGTGACATTTCAGACGAACCATTCATAACTTCGTTTATTATCGAAGTAACAGGACCATTAACTGTAGTGGGAGGACCGCGTTTCACTAGTTCTGTAGGAATGCCTATGACGCGTGATTCCCTACCGTTAACACTCTTCGCTTTATTAGTCCGATGGCCGAGGGCAAAGCAATCCAACTTCAGGTCGATGTAAAAAGATAAAAGCAAAAAAAAGGGGTGTTACAGCAGCTTCTCCTGAACGTCAGTCGAGTGGACTAACATCTGGGTCATTCGGTTCTGTTATTCTATTCCGTGACGTAACAGCATACAGAGCAGATATAAAAACTTGTTCTGCTAAACAGAATGCTGGTAGAAAAATAAAATTCAGTGATAGCGCTGGAGGAGGTGGAGAGCACTGATACGGACTGTGTCCTCTGAAAGTTATTACTCCTGGCGGAGGTTCGAGTCCTCCCTCGGGCATGTGTGTGTGTTTGTCCTTAGGATAATTTAGGTTAAGTAGTGTGTAAGCTTAGGGACTGATGACCTTAGCAGTTAAGTCCCGTAAGATTTCACACACATTTGAATATTTTTGAAAGTTATTACAAAACTTACTGGTGTATCTAGAGGATGCAGGGTCCTGGGAACTACATATCTACATCTACATTTATACTCCGCAAGGCACCCAACGGTGTGTGGCGGAGGGCACTTTACGTGCCACTGTCAAACCCCCCTTTTCCTGTTCCAGTCGCGTATGGTTCGCGGGAAGAACGACTGCCGGAAAGCCTCCGTGCGCGCTCGAATCACTCTAATTTTACATTCGTGATCTCCTCGGAACGTATAAGTAGGGGGAAGCAATATATTCGATACCTCATCCAGAAACGCACCCTCTCGAAACCTGGACAGCAAAATACACCGCGATGCAGAGCGCCTCTCTTGCAGAGTCTGCCACTTGAGTTTGCTAAACATCTCCGTAACGCTATCACTCTTACCAAATAACCCTGTGACGAAACGCGCCGCTCTTCTTTGGATCTTCTCTATCTCCTCCGTCAACCCGATCTGGTACGGATCCCATACTGATGAGCAATACTCAAGTATAGGTCGAACGAGCGTTTTGTAAGCCACCTCCTTTGATGATCGACTACATTTTCTAAGGACTCTCCCAATGAATCTCAACCTGGTACCCACCTTACCAACAATTAATTTTATATGATCATTCCACTTCAAATCGTTCCGCACGCATACTCCCAGATATTTTACAGAAGTAACTGCTACCAGTGTTTGCTCCGCTATCATATAATCATACAATAAATGATCCTTCTTTCTATGTATTCGCAATACATTACTTTTGTCTATGTGAAGGGTTAGTTGCCACTCCCTGCCCCAAGTGCCTATCCGCTGCAGATCTTCCTGCATTTCGCTATAATTTTCTAATGCTGCAACTCCTCGGTACACTACAGCATCATTCGCGAAAAGCAGCATGGAACTTCCGACACTATCTACTAGGTCATTTATATATATAGTGAAAAGCAATGGTCTCTTAAGACTCCCCTGTGACACGCCAGAGGTTAATTTAACGTCTGTAGACGTCTCTCCATTGAGAACAACATGCTGAGTTCTGTTTGCTAAAAACTCTTCAATCCAGCCGCACAGCTGGTCTGATATTCCGTAGGCTCTTAATTTGTTTATCAGGCGACAGTGCGGGCTGCAGACTGCCACGGCAGAGCTGATTGTGTAAACTTCTTCTAAACCGAGTTGATGCCTAAAAGGAATGTCAGCTGTGACAAGAGCACAATGAGAACTGTCATGTAATGTGGTCCGAAAGTTTTACTATTCCCTACGCCACGAGGCACAGACCTGTGGCGGGTATCAAGGAAAGCGTACAATGGAGACTGCGCTGTGTATTGGAGCGTAGTTTTCAGTAAGGCCTTTGATCACTTTGATATACTGATGACCACCTGCTGCAATACAGCATGGATTCCAGAAGTCCTGTGTAGCTTTCCGGAGGTACGCTAGAGGCAGAGGCTCACTAAATACGTATTGTCTTTTCGGATACACTAGGGACTTGAGGTCAAAACTAACGTGAGACGTGTTGGTTACTTCGTGAAATTAGCCAGTGGTGTCTGACGTGTAGCAAAGACGAGATAATATGACTTGAGCACGTTACCTTCTACCTGAGAGCTTTACAATACGAGAGCTTCTTACTTACCAAGTGAAGCAATGTGCAGCGCAGTATTGCCCTTCTTGGTTGCGGCGTCAACTGAAGCACCTCGTTTCAGAAGTTCAGTGACGACAGCGACGTGTCCGTCTTTGGAGGCCAAGTGTAGGGCGTTGAGACCGTTCTGAAACAAATCATTACGGCTATTGATTCTTTGTGTTATTAACTCGAAGCTACTGAGATGCAATTTATATATGAAGCACAATTTAAGTTAGCTGAGACACTATCTGGTTCATACCACAGGAGATGCAATAAATTCAGTTAATGCTATTTTCCATTTCTGGCTTACACCCATATAAAAATTTATTTCTCAGTGTTTATTATCTCAGCCCTTTCACTGTGCATTTAGTTTGAGCAGCCGACTTGCATGTGCGCGTAATTCTCAAGTGGTGCTATACGTACGACTGTAGCGGTCTCTGGAACCGCGCGACCGCTACGGTCGCAAGTTCGAATCCTGTCTCGGGCATGGACGTGTGTGATGTGTAAGTAGTTCTAAGTTTTAGGGGACTGATGACCTTAGAAGTTAAGTCTCATAGTGCTCAGAGCCATTTGAACCATTTTTGTAGCGCTCTATCGTTGTTATTGAGAAAAAATTAAGACGCAAAATGCAGTATTATAATGTTAAATTGTTTCTTTTTTATCTTTATAGACAAATACTTAATTTTTCAAAAATTTACTTTCATCAGGAGAAAAAAATACTAAAGTGATTATATTATGAAAACTTCAAAGTGTGGTACCCTTCGAAACAAAAATTCAAACAGAAGTGATTTCTGGCGTTCCCCAAGGTAGTGTTATAGGCCCTTTGCTGTTCCTCATCTATATAAACGATTTGGGAGACAATCTGAGCAGCCGTCTTCGGTTGTTTCCAGAAGACGCTGCCGTTTATCGACTAATAAAATCATCAGAAGATCAAAACAAACTGCAAAACGATGTAGAAAAAATATCTGAATGGTGCGAAAAGTGGCAGTTGACACTGAATAACGAGAAGTGTGACGTCATCCACATGAGTGCTAAAAGGAACACGTTAAACTTCGGTTACACGATAAATCAGTCTAATCTAAAAACCGTAAATTCAACTAAATACCTAGGTACAATTACGAACAATTTAAATTGGATGGAACACATAGAAATTGTTGTGGGGAAGGCTAACCAAAGACTGCGTTTTATTGGCAGGACACTTAGAAAATGTAACAGACCTACTAAGGAGACTGCCTTCACTACGCTTGTCCGTCCTCTTTTAGAATACTGCTACGCGGCGTGGGATCCTTACCAGATAGGACTGACGGAGTACATCGAAAAAGTTCAAAGAAAGGCAGCACGTTTTGTATTACCACGAAATATGGGAGAGAGTGTCACAGAAATGATACAGGATTTGGGCTGGAAATCGTTAAAAGAAAGGCGTTTTTCGTTGCGAGGGAATCTTCTCACGAAATTCCAATCACGAACTTTCTCCCCCGAATGCAAAAATATTTTGTTGACACCAACCTACATAGGGAGGAACGATCACCACGATAAAATAAGGGAAATCAGAGCTCGTACGGAAAGATATAGGTGTTGGAATAATAATAGAGAATTGTGAAGGTGGTTCGATGAACCCTCTGCCAGGCACTTAAATGTGATTTGCAGAGTATCCATATAGATGTAGATGTAGAAATGTATCTAGTGTCACATCGTGTTTTGCACGTACAGTGCACATTCTCTAAGTGATCTTCTTTGACGTTCCTGGCATTAGCGAGACAGCGGTGTTGCTCGGTTACGTGCAAGGGGTTATCACCGTAAGCCGATCTCCTTCCATGAACGCCCTCTGCTTGCGGTCGGTGGTGAATCTTCATGATCTCCTTGATGAACCTCTGCTGAAAATCGGATACTGAATTATATCTTCCTGTTTGAATTTTATATAACGTATGCGCTTTCAGCAGAGACAGGTCCACCAAATGGAAAAATACTTTCTCATGCAATTTTACAATTTTTCGTACAGATTCTAATGAACTTAGCATCATGTCGCTCCTGTTGACGTCCCCATATTTTCAGTGTAGATTATGATGAAAGCTGGCCTTCTTTTTGCTTCATTTGTGCTTCTGTCAATTTTTTCAATCGCTATAATTTCGCTTTTATGAGGAGTTGAAAGCATTCTCACTTCCCGCCTGTTTTGTCACTCGAGAGTAAGAAGTCTACCTGTTGACATAAACTCGATCTCACTTGAAGACATTTCTTCACGGGTTTTCCTTACAGTTTCACAAGCATTAGTCATTCTGTCATCCAGATAAGAAAATAACGCCGGAGTAATGTACCACGTGTCAACATACAGGTTATGACCCTTATCAAGGTAACGTTCTAGCGAAGTAAAAACAATGCTTACAGTTATACGAGCATTCACACTAAAATCAGTTTTTTTCTTTTACGTCCCTCACATAAATACGAGGATAATCCCAAAAGTAAGGTCTCCTATTTTTTATAAGTACATAGACCTGTTTATTTCTACAATGGTTTACATTAGTTTACAGCTTGAACATTTAACTACTTTTCGACATAATCACCATTTCTGTCGATGCATTTTTGTAGACGCTGTGGCAGTTTTTGTATGTCCATGTCATACCAGCTCGTCACCATGCTGTTCAGAAAGTGATGAACTGGCGTGATTGTTGCTTGGTCTCAGGTGTAAAGTGGTATGCCCAGGTTTCGTCACCCGTGACAGTTGAGTCCAGAAAGTTGTCCTGTTAGGCTGCAAGGCGGTGAAGAAATGCGCGGGAAGCACCAACTCGTTGCCGCATGTGGTCCTCAGTCAGTATGCGTGGCACCCATCTTGCGTACACCTTCCGGTAGTTCAATGTTTCCGTTAAAATTCTGTGAGCGGTGCTTCGGGAAACCTCAAGAACCAAAGTGCAGAGATCATCCAGGGTGATCCGCCGATTTTCACTCATGCTTTGCTCAACCTCCAACACTGTCTCCTCAGAAATTGACGGTCTCCCGCTCCTTTGTTCGTCGTGAATTTCGGTCCGATCAGCTCTAAACTCTCTACACCACTTACGAACATTTTTAACATCCATGCACGACTCACCATACACTTCCATCAATTGGCGATGGATTTCAATCGGCGCAGTGCCCTTTGCGTTCAAAAACCGAATAACTGTGCGCAATTCGAACTTGACGGTAACATCCAACGGCTGCCAAGCCAAGACTGAGCGCCTCAGCACGGCGTACGCATGTTTACACACAGCGCGCGAAGCACTCTTCATAACAGTGTGACCAACTGCCACACAAACAGAGTTCTGTACTTATAAAAAAAATAGGAGACCTTACTTTTGGGATTACCCTCGTAATAAAGTCGAGAATACATCCAGAAACGCAATCACACAACACAAAAATCCTTACGCCAAATTTATGGTGTCTGAATGGAATGTACTGCCTGAAGAAGACATGAACTTTTTAAAGGACTAAACTTTCATCAGTGCGCAAAGTTTCAAAGGGATGGAAGGCATCTGGATACCCTTTTCTTAAATTATCCACAGTTCTCCTGATTTTCCAGATTTTTTTCATCTCCAGGGTCTTCATTGTTACCAAAAAGTGTAACATTCTTAGTAACAGAAGGTACCTTTCCCTTGGCATCATTTGCACAAACACTGCGGTAGACATTAACGAATCGTTTATCCAGTAACTGTTTTCATTTTTTCTCACTTGAGCAATCAGAAAATTTACTTTAGGAAAAAGTAAATTTCATCACGGTTTGTGGTTTCTAACGTGCCAGTCTTGATTTATCACTGGCGTCGTTACACAGGTGCTCGTTATATAAATTACATTGCTCAGCTATGCAGTTCACAATTTCTTAGCTAAGAAAACTTGGAAGCTGGCACGTACAGTAGATGAACCATCTAAATTAATGGTTTTGCAAACCGGAATGACTGCTATCGAAACTATACACTTTGGGATCCAAATCAGAGTTTTTGTGTTTTAAGCAGACTGTTCAGGCATATGTCTAGGCTCTTCTTCGGAATCGCAGGAAGAAGTTATGGTAACAAAAAAGCGATCTGCAATGTATGCTGGTATGCTCATATTTTGAAAATCTGTTGTGACGGATTCACCTGCAGGCTCATCGGCATCACTATTTGTCCAACCGTAATCAGCTAGATTAGGCATGAAGAAGTCCTCGTCGTCAGTTTGATGTAGAAGCCTCCGTAAACGGGTGCCAACGTCGTGTCATTTTATTCGATAACACGGAAAGCGCAGCACACAAATTGGGTAATGTTACGATACCAGTGGCTTCTAAAGAGAATTCGGCATTCAATAAGTTGTCTCACTGGCTGGGAAGTAAACGTTTGACGTATCTGTATGATTGTAGTACGTAACTACCGTAAATATTTTTCATACAAAGTCATATATATACGTCTGGAGCACTGAAACGATAAGAGTATATATACGTCCGGAGTAGTGGAGCGGTTAATGAACAATCATACGTAACTTCATATGTTACCTATCGAATGCGACATACCTTAAAGGCATGTACAGTAAATGTTTCTTTTTAACTAATCCTGGAATATGAACATGTTTCTAATAACATCAATACAGAAATTCATTACATCCGATTGGATGTGTAAAGTAACAACATGTTGGTCAAGACTGTACCATAGAACATGGCTGCACTGTACGAAGTCCACTTCCGAATGTCATCTCACGAACCAGCTGTTGTGTAATTAGATGTAGACAAGCGCCAACGCTAACAATATTGTGCTGTAGGGTACAGTCACACGGTCGTGTCTGGAACCTGTGGTTACTACTTAAGGCACCATAAACTGTAGACTACCTCAGTAATATTGCTCATCATTTCATGGCTGACGGCTGCTGAACTTTCAAGCAAAACAAATTTCTATGCCACGTATTGGAAAAATGTGATACGGTGATTTGAAGACGGTATTGATGAATTAGATTTAAAAGATTTTCCTATTTTCCGGATGTTAAGTGTTAAACGTCAAATCCTCAAAAGTTACCACACAGTCTAAACAAATTGCACTACCTGTGTGTGAACGTAGGAGGTATCAAGTCTCCACCCACGTGCTAAAAACATGAAGAACAAATGCTACGAAAAACTGCATCAGTTTCCGGTGCGGACGGTGGAAAGTGGACTAACACGTACAATCAACTGCTTGAACATAATGTTCTCTTATCAGTATGTGTTGAAATTAATAACGACCAGAGCTCTCTCTCTCTCTCTCTCTCTCTCTCTCTCTCTCACACACACACACACACACACACACACACACACACACACCAGAGAAAGAGAGAGAGAACACGTTATACCACACAGCGTGTTCAACAGCATCTTTCAAATGCTTCGTAGCTGCAGTCCAAATGAAAGAGCCAACAATGCCTTTTAAAGTCCTTTTTGAACAATACCTATTAATACATTCGTATAGAGATGCTGAAGCGATACGAAAATTCAAAATATTTTCGAATTTTATTAACTACTTGCCTACGCGGCGTTGCTGGGTATGTATTTATTAAAATCTTCTCCTTTATCCCCCTCTCTCAGTGCGTCTCACCTTTCACCCCCTCTCCGTCCATCTTCTGTCCCTCCCTCTCTCTGTCCATCTCTTCCTCTTTCCTTTCTCTGTCTTTTCTCCTCCTCCCTGTCTGTGTCCATCTCCCCCTTCGCACTCCCTGGATGTCCATCTTCTACTCCCCCCTTCTGTCTCCACGTTATCACGCTCACATTTTTCACATATATTTAACATACTTCACGTGTATTTTTACAGATGTCTCCAGCGAATTTCGCCCAGCAGTTTCATTTTCACTCCGCTTAATGTTTAGGATGCCGTATGTGCTGAACTATGTGCTGTAGAATGATATGATTTTGCAGGTACATCCATCCATGGCATTTGTGTTTACTGTCTGCGAAATGTCATATGAGTAGAACTAGTAGTAAAGAAGTAACAAACTAAAATAGCATGCATGTTGCAGCAGTTCATCACGAATCTCAGTCCGCAGCTTGTGGTCTAGTGGCTAGCGTTGCTGCCTCTGGATCACGGGGTCCCGGGGTCGATTCCCGGCCGGGTTGGGGATTTTTCTCTGCTTGGGGACTGGGTGTTTGTGTTATCATCATTCGTGACAGTGATAGATTGGACTGTGAAAAAAATTGAACTGTGTAAAAATTGGGACTTTGTACGGGCGCTGATGACCGCGCAGCTGAGCGCCCCATAAACCAGTCATCATCATCACACGCCGGCCGCGGTGGTCTCGCGGTTCTAGGCGCTCAATTCGGAACCGCGCGACTGCTACGGTCGCAGGTTCGAATCCTGCCTCGGGGCATGGATGTGTGTGATGTCCTTAGGTTAGTTCGGTTTAAGTAGTTCTAAGTTCTAGGCGACTGATGACCTCAGAAGTTAAGTCGCATAGTGCTCAGAGCCTTCATCATCACGCATCTCAGTGTTTATGATATATCTCCTGAACTATGTATCGTAAAATGATTCGTTTCTCTATGTACATTCAGTGGCACGTGTGTCTCAGAAATGTGTTGCGAATCGATTTAGTATCAAAAAAGAAATGAATTAAAATGTCTTACACGACCTCACATTTTTTCACTTATTTGACGTCAAATATCCTGAACTATATATCGTACAATGAGATATTTTCATAAGCATCTTCACTGACATACATGGATGTGGTGAGAACAGAGTTAATAGCAAAGAAGCAATGAATGCGGCACTTTTTCTCGCATTTCAGTATTTATGACGTCATATATCTGGAGCTATATGTCGTACACTGACATAATTTTTCTGGTACATTCAGTGGTATCTAGGAATCCTGTCGGGAAACTGTGTCACGAATACCATTAGTAGTAAAGACGTAATAAATTAAACGTTATGCTCCATGCGTCAGATTTACTGCACCCACAGCGAAAATAAAGTAAGCGATAAACTTTTGTCCTCTCATCATTTTGTGGGAGCCGTCGACGAAAAAAGTTCCGTAATGGTCTGAAATTATGCCTAAAGAGTGTTGCTAGTCATTAAATTCTCTCATTCTCAGATTCTGGATGACTGAAGTAATGGTAATTCGCGAGCTGTTGGCTATACTGCTTTTCTGCCACCCCTCCCCCCCCCACCCCTCTTTGATAGGTAGATGGTTCTTAGACTTACAGAGATTCTTTCCAGACAGTAAGAGAAATGTGTACCAAGTCTGGTTGAATTCGGTCCTGTGATTTAGAACGAGATGTAGTACATACCTCCATCCATAGGTATATACACACATACATACGTGTTTATAATATTTATGGATTTTAGTCATACTTCATTATCACTAGTTAGTTAGTTGGTTGCGTGTTCTGTTGATCAATCCCACGGTACGGTAGCCGTTATGATGTGGAACATGTCAAGTGCACAAGAAATGCACATACGAAACAATTATATATATATATATATACATATATATATATATATATATATATATATATATATATATATATTACAAAGTTAAGGATTAACATTTCTATTATTTACCCCATTCCCTTAAATGGCACACAATGCATATTCTATATTTATAGATTTATTTATTTCTATTCAGGAATTCATCTATGGTATAGGAGGAGTTGTCAAGGAGATATAATTTCAATTTATTTCTGAAGCTATTACTGCTGTCTGTCAGACACCTTATTTCATCTGGTAATTTGTCGAAAATTTTTATAGTAGCATATTTTACTTCTTTCTGTGAGACAGATAGGTTGAGCAAAGGATAGCGTAAGTCTTTCTTCTTTCTGGAATTATAATCATGAATGTCACTGTTGTTTTTTAAACTGTTCCATGTTGTTGAGAACAAATTTCATTAGTGAAGTGAGTAGATGTATTGTGAGGCTGTTGTAGGAATTTCCAATCTTTTAAAAAGATGCCTACAAGATGTGCGACTATGAACCCCACACATTTTTCTAACCACTTTCTTTTGAGCAGTGAATACTTTTTGTCTAAATGTTGAGTTACCCCAGAATATTATTCCGCATGACATCAGAGAGTGAAAGTATGCAAAGTATGTCCGCTTACTACTTTCTATATCCTCAAAATTGGCAATTATTCTGATCGCAAAAGTTGCTGAACCTAGTCGCTTTTGGAGATCCAAAATAAGAATTTTCCAATTAAGATTCTCATCTATATGTACACCCAAAAGCTTAGTATGCTCTATCCTGTCGACTGACTTCTGTTGATGTGTTATATTTATTGAAGGAACTGTACTTTTTCCAGCAGAAAATTGGATGTACTGTGTTTTTTCAAAGTTTAGTGCAAGCCCATTTGCAGAAAACCAGTTAATGACTTTTCCAAAGACCTAACTTTTATCATTTTCAAGTGGACTTTCTTTTACTGGATTAATAATGATGCTTGCATCATCAGCAAACAGTGTCAGTTCAGCTTCCTGTTTCAGATAGGAAGGGAGATCATTCACATACATCAAGAACAGAAGGGGACCCATGATTTAACCCTCTGGAACACCTAATGTAATTTCACCTCAGTTAGATGAAGTGGCAAACATTTAAATCACTTGACCCATTGCCGGCCGGGGTGGCCGAGAGGTTCTAGGCCCTACAGCTGGAACCGCGCGACCGCTACGGTCGCAGGTTCGAATCCTGACTCGGGCATGGATGTTTGTGATGTCCTTAGGTTAGTTAGGTTTAAGTAGTTCTAAGTTCTAGGGGACTGATGACCTGAGAAGTTAAGTCCCATAGTGCTCAGAGCCATTTGAACTTGACCCATTTTCGTAGATGGCGTAGTACTTTGTGGTCTTCCTTTGCAACCCTATCCAACGGTAGAGAGAGACGCATTGTTTCGCTTTAACGGGACTTTCGCGCTTTGCTCGTGATGGTCACAAGACATGGGGCCCCAAGTCCGAGAAACACGATGCAATCGCGATTAACCCTTAAAATGGGGGCGACATTCACATTCGTTCACCATTTGCGTGTCTATTCCTAATTACGCATGTACGCAACATGAGTTGAGCCATCAGAGGGTGCTAACGTCGAATACACAAGGAGTTACACAATTCCCATTACAGACTTCTAAGGACAGCAGAGGGGACCAAATACTTAAAAGTTTTAATGAGAAAGTGGTGTCCGGAAGTGAACCGTTTGGTTACAAAATAAGTTTGAATCTGGTTTCACATTCAAACCTCCCGCTTCACAGTACGCACACGAACTGAGAAGAATGGCGCCGTTGTCAGTCCCTGTTGTAATTATGGCATCAAACAGAATTTTCGTCCAACTGCAACGACGGCTGCGAGAAACTTGTACATCAGTAACTACGAGCGTTGGTTATTGTGCTCCACGGACACGCCCCACTCTTTGAAGATGACGTACCACGTTACGTGGGAGAGAACCCGACGAGAAGTACTCGAAATACTGGCAAGGTCAGAGCTCACTGTCCCCGCTGTGTGCGGCAAATTTCAAACTGATGCGATCCTCAAACTTATTTTTTATCCAAACGGTACATTTCCTTATCAAAAGTGTGGTCCCTTTCGCAAACCCTAGAAGCCTGCAAGAAGAACTGTGAACGTCTCTGTATGCATTTCGAAGTATTCTTCGTAAATGCTTGTGACATGGTTACATGACGTTGTTTACAGGTCTGCGAGAAGTTTGTAGGACTATTAGTGGTTCCTCTAATTGACTTGGATTGTTCTGAACTGTGCTCATTGGCTTCTAACATGTGCAAGCCAGTGTTTTTTCTGCAATTCACTAGAAAGTATTCTTATGGGAAGTAATAATGAGAGTGGGTTCCCTTTTTCTTTGTCCGAAGCTGGGGACGCTGTGCCTCTTAAATACACTACTGGCCATTAAAACTGCTACACCACGAAGATGACGTGCTACAGACGCGAAATTTAACCGACAGGAAGAAGATGCATTGATATGCAAATGATTAGCTTTTCAGTGGACATTGCTGCTCGTGTTGGTCGAGATCCAATGACTGTTAGCAGAATATGAAATCGGTGGCTTCAGGAGGGTAATACGGAACGCCGTGCTGGATCCCAGCGGCCTCGTATCACTAGCAGTCGAGATGACAGGCATCTCATCCGCATGGGTGTAACGTATCGCGCAGCCACGTCTCGATCCCTGAGTCAATAGATGGGGACGTTTGCAAGACAACAACCATCTGCACGAACAGTTCGACGACGTTTGCAGCAGCACGGACTATCAGCTCGGAGACCATGGCTACGGTTACCCTTGACGCTGCATCACAGACAGGAGCGCCTGCGATGGTGTATTCAACGACGAATTTGGGTACACGAATGACATTTTTTCGGTTGAATCCAGGTTCTGCTTACAGCATCATGATGGTCGCATCCGTGTTCGGCGACATCGTGGTGAACGCACATTGGAACCGTGTATTCTTCATAGCCATACTGGCGTATCACCCGGCGTGATGGTGTGGGGTGCCACTGGTAATACGTCCCAGTCACCTCTTGTTCGCATTGACGGCACTTTGAACAGTGGACGTTACATTTCAGATGTGTTACGACCTATGGCACTACCCTTCATTCGATCCCTGCGAAACCCTAAATTTCAGCGGGATAATGCACGACCGCATGTTGCAGGTCCTGTACCGGCCTTTCTGGATACAAAAAATGTTCGACTGCTGCCCTGGCCAGCACATTCTCCAGATCTCTCACCAACTGGAAGCGTCAGGTCAACGGTGGCCGAGCAACTGGCTCGTCACAATACGCCAGTCACTACTGTTGATGAACTGTGATATCGTGTTGAAGCTGCATGGGCAGCTGTACCTGTACACGACATCCAACCTCCGTGGGGTAAATGCCCAGGCGTATCAAGGCCGTTATTACGGCCAGAGGTGGTTGTTCTGGGTACTGATTTCTCAGGATCTAAGCACCCAAATTGCGTGAAAATGTAATCACATGTCAGTTCTAGTATAATATATCTGTCCAATGAATACCCGTTTATTATCTGCATTTCTTCTTGGTGTAGCAATTTTAATGGCCAGTAGTGTAATTTTTGCCCTTCGACATCTGAGTGGTGGGAAAATCGCTTCCAGAAGTATGACCGACAGCAGTAATGACGATGATGGCGTGGCCCCAGTGAAGAGAGGCGAGCCTGAGGACAACCTTCCAGCGATCTACGAAAGGGCTGAATTACAGTGACTCTTACGCTTGTCTCCTACGTTTATCGCGCGAGAGCTTAAATGCTTCTGTGTGCCTACTTGTATGATGCATATCTGATTCCACAATATCTCTAGACACTGGTTCTTGAAATTTTGAAAGTAGACTCTCACGGGATAATTTGCGTCTATGTCTGAGAGTCTGTCAACATTAATGTGACGCTTTCCCGTGAGTCAAACAAACCTGTGACCATTCGTTCCAGCCCTGTTGACATAAGTACAATATTCCCTGTTAGTGGGCTCCACACACTTACGCGATATTGTAAGGTGAGACGCAGTAGTGATTTTTGAACTTTTTTCCAGTGTTCCCGATTCTGCACCCGCCTTATCTGCAACTGATCCTATCTGATCTTTCGATGTCATTCCCCAAAAATTGTTACACCCAGATATTTTTATGAGGTGACTGATTGTAATTGTGGATAACTGATATTGTAGTCACATACACTATGTTTTTCAGTTTTGTGAAGTACATAATTTAACATTCCTGTACATTTAAACCAAGCTGAAAATCTTACACTACTCTGAAATCTTATCAACATTTTGAGACATAACTCTTGTAAGAATTCGTCTCAGTTATTATAGATTAGCTGCAAGGCGCTGCGTTGCCCGGGATGTCTAATATCTACCACACAAAGTGACTAGCCATGTGCGTTGTTGATACAGCAAACGCAAGCTGACTGGGAAACTGAAATCGCTGTAAACCGAAGGGCAATTTTAAATCACTGGATATCAACGGAAGGCAAGGAGTGAATACGTCTTGACCTGCAGCATACACCAATAATAACGGTGACCTTTATATTACGTTCGACACTAGTTTCTTCACGGCGAGCCTTTTCCTGATGGATATGTAACAACGGCCAGTGAATAAGAGTTTACAATCACGTTTCTGTCGAATTCTCGAGCTTTCGCTCATCCTGCGATCTAATGGCGTCTGGTGGTATTATCTCCAAGGAGGGTATTGCCACTGTATTTTTTTCTCGCGATAGGAACAAGTCAGTTTACCAAGATATATTTCCTTTGTTAGGTACGTAATTGTTAATTCTCTTTGTTCTTTCATCTGAATGTAAAAACTTGAAGCACATCGGTAAAGAACACTGAAGTAAATGGGTCAAGTACTTTTCGAAATGTTTGGTTAACAACGTTTCTCATATATATAGCCTATGTCCGCCCACATGTTCATTATGGAATCGTGTAGAAATCTAAAGTCAACTTTTAGAGATTTGAAGTAAACTTTTATAGATTTTTCATAACAAACTTTCCCTTTTGTGTATTACATACCTATATACTTCAACTCAGATTACGAAATCGTATGTACACAGTGATCTTCCTCTTATCGTGAAGATAATGTGAGCAAAATTTCATCGAGAGCGGAATAAAACTGCGGATTTGTATGAATTACAAACTAACAACGAAACGCGAACACAGACACTCTTCTATCTCTATGCATATGAGACTAAGAGGTACTACAACGATACCTATAAAGATACATGTGTAGGAGATGCATATTGTTCCCAGCAGTAATTCTTCTCAAGACGAGAATTTAAAAACTACATATTCTGAAATTGATCAAACGGTACTCCCCTGAAAACTCAACTATTTCCTTAAATAATGCCTCATGAGAAATACCACTCCGTCTTCAGGCCACGAGTGGCCTACTGGGACCATCCTACCGCCGTGTCATCATCTGTGGAGGGTGTGGACAGGAGGGGTGTGGGGTCAGCACACCGCTCTCCCGGTCGTTATGATGGTATTCTTGACCGACGCCCCAGCTATTCCGTCGAGTAGCTCCTCAATTGGCATCACGAGGCTGAGTGCACCCCGAAAAACGGCAACAGCGCATGGCGGCCTGGATGGTCACCCATCGAAGTCTCGGCCACGCCCGACAGCGCTTAACTTCGGTGATCTCACGGGAACCGGTGTATCCACTGCGGCAAGGCTGTTGCCTCATGAGAAATACACAGACAAAAAAATTGCTACACGAAGGAGGTGGTGTGCGACAAACGAAAGTTGGTAGGAGTGTTTATCATCTGAAAGCTGTTGTCTATTCTAATTCCGTACGCACAGCATTCCAAAGGGTGTTTCCAAGAGGATAACGCTCACACACATACCAATGTTATAACCCTACATGCTCTACAGAGTGTCGACATGTCGTCTTGGCCTGCTCGACCACCAGATCTGTCTCCAATAGAGCACAGTTGAGACATCATGGGACGACAATTCCAGCATCATCCACAAACAGCAATAACAGTTCCTGTATTGACCGACCTAGTGGAACATGCGTGGAACTCCATCTTACAAACTGACAACAGATACCTGTACAAAGCAATGCATACACGTCTTCATGCTTGCATTCAACATTCTGGCGGTTACACCGGTTATTAATGTACCAGCATTTCACATTTGCAACAACTTACGTCGCGCTTGCATTGATCTGTGATGTTGCAATGTTTATCACTTGAATCTGTTACCGAGACAAACTTACTCCCAAAATTTCATTATTCTACATCACTTTTTTGTGTTTGAAATTTTTCCCTCAATGTATTTACTGTTACTCAAGACGCTACATTTTTTTTCCTATAATAGTGTTGCTCCTCAAGGTCACAGGCTGTACAATTGTTTCGTACCTGAAAGGAAAGTTTATAGCAGCCCTCATTACACTTCAGAAAGTTTCCAACGCCTCTTGTTAGTCAAGGGCCTCTTGGCTTTCAGATAGCGCATTTTATGTGAAACAAGTCGTTCGACCATAAAAAATTGTTCTGTGTTGTTGTGAAACGCGGTTAATACTGGATGTTTTAGTGTATAGTGGTGCAAAGTGTGACATAGTTGTCAGTGAAAACTATTTGGGAAAGAGGGACAATATTGTGACAACATTTCTGGGTCCTTAGTTTCGAAGTTTGCGTACGCTACATTGAAAACTGGTACATAAGTCAATATTCCATTCACAGATTGTAAGACCAAATTAAATAGGTACAGTTCACATCAGAAAGATAAGTATACCATAAATTGAAAGGAAATTGCAAAGAGAAGAGATGAAATTTAGCTCAACATATATTATGATTGTTTTGAAGTGACCTGTCTGAACAGACGTACGTATGTCGGACGTATACGACCGATATTTCATCATCTAGGAAAACTGACCGCCAATCTTCGTTAGAATTTTCACCAAAATTTGTTTCGCATTACGATGAACTATGGGTGGAGTGGAAAAATGCGACATTCTGAATGGAATGTGTTTGCAAAATAATGAAATGGAACCTATTTTACGTACATTAGAGATACGTGTGCTAAATTCCGACGTTAATTGCAACGTTCATACCAGAAATAATTTTTCAATTACCCAAATTAAGCTCGGTCTCATTTGTGAGGTCTTAGAGAAAGACCAATAAGAACGGAAATCATCAGCAACGTCTCCCTTTAAAGTCAGTACCGCCATTAGACTGTTGTTTATTTGCAGTGTTACATTTACACTTATACGTTCATGATTTCGGCTTCAAAGTGCCATTATCAAGTGTTTTAAGTATTATACAATGCCTAAGATGTCATTCTCTCGTAGTGTATAACAATTAAAACACTTGATAATGGCACTTTGAAGCCGAAATCATGATTGTGTAAGTGTAAATGTAAAACTGCAAATAAACAACAATCTAATGATTTTAAAGAAATATATTATGACTGTGGCCACGCATTATGAAAAACTTATCAGCAACGTCGTCGTCTAAACGAGTAAAATCCATGATGGCTCGGAGAATGCACCTTCCCAGCGCTGTTGAACCTCTCCTGTAAGTAGATGCATATATGCCTCAAGATTAAAATTCGAAAGGAATCGCGCTACTGCTGTAAACAATATGATACTGGACAGTGTGTTGTTCATTGTTTCCAATTATATCTCACACAAAAATCTTTTTGAAATGTGCTTCTTTGTAAATATTTTTTGATAATTCTCAATGGTAAAAAAATTGAAGTTTACTTCATTGAAAAAAACTAGTGTGTGATAATACACTACAGGCCATGAAAATTGCTACACCATGAAGATGACGTGCTGCAGACGCGAAATTTTACCGACAGGAAGAAGATGCTGTGATATGCAAATGATTAGCTTTGCGGAGAATTCACACAAGGTTGGCGCCGGTGGCGACACCTACAACGTGCTGACATGAAGAAAATTTCCAACCGATTTCACATACACAAACAGCAGTTGACCGGCGTTACCTGGTGAAACGTTGTTGTGATGCTTCGTGTAAGGAGAAGAAATGCGTACCATCACGTTTCCGACTTTGATAAAGCTCCGATTGTAGCCTATCGCGATTGCGGTTTATCGTATCGCGACATTGCTGCTCGCGTTGGTCGAGATCCAATGACTGTTAGCAGAATATGGAATCGGTGGGTTCAGGAGGGTAATACGGAACGCCGTGCTGGATCCCAACGGCCTCGTATCACTACCAGTCGAGATGACAGGCATCTTATCCGCATGGCTGTAACGGATCGCGCGGCCACGTCTCGACCAACGAGTAAACATGTGGGGACGTTTACAAGACAACAACCATCTGCACGAACAGTTCGACGACGTTTGCAGCAGCATGGACTATTAGCTCGGAGACCATGGCTGCGATGGTGTACTCAACGACGAACCTGGGTGCACGAATGGCAAAACGTCATTTTTTCGGATGAATTCAGGTTCTGTTTAAGCATCATGATGGCCGCATCCGTGTTTGGCTACATCGCGGTGAACGCATATTGGAAGTGTGCAATCGTCATCGCCTTACTGGCGTATCACCCGGCGTGATGGAACCGGGTGCCATTAGTTACACGTCTCGATCACCTCTTGTTCGCACTGACGGCACTTTGAGTAGTGGACGTTACATTTCAGATGTGTTACGACCCGTGGCTCTACCCTCCATTCGATCCCTGCGAAACCCTACATTTCAGCGGGATAATGCACGACCGCATGTTGCAGGTCCTGTACCGGC
Organism: Schistocerca gregaria; assembly: GCF_023897955.1. Classification (NCBI taxonomy): domain Eukaryota; kingdom Metazoa; phylum Arthropoda; class Insecta; order Orthoptera; family Acrididae; genus Schistocerca; species Schistocerca gregaria. The sequence goes on from NC_064931.1 coordinate 161,742,625, forward strand.
CTTTCTGGATACAGAAAATGTTCCACTGCTGCCCTGGCCAGCACATTCTCCAGACCTCTCACCAATTGAAAACGTCTGGTCAGTGGTGGCCGAGCAACTGGCTCGTCACAATACGCCAGTCACTACTCTTGATGAACTGTGGTATTGTGTAGAAGCTGCATGGGCAAGCTGTACCTATACACGCCATCCAAGCTCTGTTTGACTCAATGCCCAGGCGTATCATGGCCTTTGTTATGGCCAGAGGTGGTTGTTCTGGGTACTGATTTCTCAGGATCTATGCACCCAAATTGTGTGAAAATGTAAACACATGTCAGTTCTAGTATAATATATGTGTCCAATGAATACCCGTTTATCATCTGCATTTTTTCTCAGTTTAGCAATTTTAATGGCTAGTAGTGTAAATATATAACAAGCGCTTTAAATGCTATCAACTCAGCGTCGGATCGCGCCAGAACGGCGTGGAGCGGTTCGACCGTGTACGATGTCGATCACATCAGAAGCGCAGCGAAAGCATTAACAAATTATTTCATTCTATCCGGTGTTTCAGCAGCAAAGCATTAGATTTTGCCGCATGAGATGAAGAGTCAACTATACTGTTGAGCCAAAATGGAAACCGCATCGCTGTCTTACCAGGATTTATCGACAGAACATATATTAATGTACCAAAACAATACTCGCACCTACTTAATGGCTTGCTGATCCAACTTTGGTAGAGTGACTCAGCGCGGCATGGATTCGGCAAGTCCTTGGCAGGTTTACGGAGGTATGTGGTACCATACGTCTACGCACAGTTTATGTAATTAACGGCTGTGGGTGCGGAGCTGACGCTAGATAGCGTTACAGACGTATTCCATCAGGTTCATATCAGTCGACTTTGGTGGCGAAGACATCAACGTGAGTTCATTATCATGCTTGTCAAACAGCAGTAGCGGGGTTCTGGCCTAGTGACACCGACAGTTGTCCGGTTACAAAATGCCATTGCTGTCTGGGGACCGAGATGGGGTGCAGGACGTCTGAAATAATGTGCACATAGTCCGCAGTAGTGGGAATGTGTATGTTCTACCTCAGAGGGCCCATTGTTCCCTTTTGTAAAACAACCCATTCAAATACCATAGACTAATTTAATGACCCTTATGTAACATAGCACTGACTTGGGCTCTTTGATTTGTTTATTTAGGATTTAATTAATAGCTCATAACTGTCATTTTTACTAACGTAACTTATGATGCAAGGTGGCTTCCAAGCTGTGCACTTGGGCCTATGTTTATTCAGTTATACAAACGCCTTTTGTCTAATGTGATAACTGTAATCGTAATGATCATAAATTATGTTTAATCGTAATTAGCATAATTCATATGAGCAAAAAATGGCGGCCTCCCCTCTCCCAGAAATGTATCTACATCTACGGGATTACTCTGCTATTCACAATAAATTGCCTGGCAGAGGGTTCGATGAATCACCTTCAAGCTGTCTCTACCGTTCCACCCTCGAACGGCACGCAGGAAAAACGAGGACTTAAATTTTTCTGTGGGAGCGGTAATTTCTCATATTTTATCGTGATGATCATTTTTCCCTATCTAGGTGGGTACCAACAGAATTTTTTCGCAATCGGAGGAGAAAACTGGTGATTGAAATTTCATAAGAAGATCCCGTCGCAACGAAAAACGCCTTTGTTTTAATGATTGCCACTCCAATACACGTATCATGTCTCTGACACTATCTCCCCTATTTCGCGATAATACAAAACGAGCTGCCCTTCTTTGTACTTTTTCGATGTCATCCGTCAGTCCCACCTGATGCGGATCCCACACCGCACAGCAATACTCCAGAAAAGGGCAGACAAGTGTGGTGTAAGCAGTCTCTTTAGTAGACCTGTTGCACCTTCTAAGTGTTCTGCCAATGAATCGCAGTCTTTGGTTTGCTCTACATACAATATTACCTATGGGATCGTTCCAATTTAAGTTATTTGTGATTGTAATCCCTAAGTATTTAATCGAATTTATAGCCTTGAGATTTGTCTGATTTATCGCGTAATCGAAATTTATCTGATTTCTTTTGGTACTCATGTGAATAACTTCACACTTTTCCTTATTCAGGGTCAATTGCCACTTTTCGCACCATACAGATATCTTATCTAAATCATTTTGCAAGTCGTTTTGATCATCTGATGACTTTACAAGACGGTAAATGACAGAATCATCTGCAAACAATCTAAGACGGCTACTGAGATTCTCTCTTATGTCGTTAATATAGGTCAGGAGCAATAGAAGGCCTACAACACTTCCTTGGGAACGTCGGATATTACTTCTGTTTTTCTCGATGACTTCCCGTCTATTACTACGAACTGTGACCTTTCTGACATGAAATCACGAATCCAGTCGTACAACTGAGGCGATACTCCGTAGGCACGCAGTATGGTTAGAAGACGCTTGTGAGGAACGGTGTCGAAAGCCTTCTGGAAATCTAAAAATATGGAATCAATTTGACATCCCCTGTCGACAGAACTTATTACTTCATGAGTATAAAGAACTAGTTGTGTTTCACAAGAACGATATTTTCTGAAACCGTGCTGACTGTGTCAATAAATCGTTTTCTTAGAGGTACTTCATAAAGTTCGAACACAGTATATGTTCCAAAACCCTACTGCAAACCGACGTTAGTTATATACGCCTGTAATTCAGCGGATAACTCCTACTTCCCTTTTTGGGTATTGGTGTGACTTGAGCAATTTTCCAGTCTTTAGGTACGGAACTTTCTGTGAGCGAGCGCTTGTATATAACTGCTAAATATCGAGCTATTTTATCAGCTTACTCTGAGAGGAACCTGACTGGTATACAATATTGACCAGAGGCCTTGCCTTTATTAAGTGATTTAAGCTGCTTCGTTACACCGAGGATATCCACTTTTATGTTTCTCATCTTGGCAGTTGTTCTTCACTGGAATTCAGGAATATTTACTTCGTCTTCTTTGGTGAAGGAGTTTCGGAAAATCGTGTTTAATAACTTTGCTTTAGTGGCACTGTCATCAGTGACTTCACCGTTGTTATCGCGCAGTGAAGGTACTGATTGCGTCTTGCCACTGTTGTGCTTTATGTATGGCAAGAACCTCCTTGGGTTTTCTACCAGATTTCGAGACAGAGTGTCGTTGTGGAAATTACTGAAAGCATCTCGCATTGAAGTACGCACTATATTTCGAACTTCAGCAAAACTTTGCCAGTCTTGGGGATTTTGCGTTCTTCTAAATTTGGCATGCTTTTCGCTGCTTCTGCAACAGCGATCTGATCCGATTTGTGTACCATGGGGGATCAGTACCATCACTTATTAATTTATGTGGTGTCTATCCCTCAATTGTTGTCGATACTATCTCTTTGAAATCATTAAACAACTTTTCTATGCTAACATGATGAGATCGGAAGGAGTGCAGACTGTCTCTTAAAAAGACGTTAAGAGCATTTTTATCAGTTTTTTTTAAATAGATATACTTTGCATTTCTTTTTGATGGTTGTAGGTATTACGGTATTCAGCCTAGCAGCTACTGCCTTGTGGTCGCTAATCCCTGTATTCGTCACTCATTATTTGACCAAGATTATTTGTTACTAAAAGGTCAAGTATACTTTCGCAACCATTTACGCTTCGAGTGGGCCCATGAACTAATTGTTCAAAATAATTTTCTGAGAAAGCATTCAGTACAATTTCGGATGACGTTTTATGGCTGCCGCCGGCTTTAAACGTATAATTTTTCCAGCATATAGAGGGTAGATTGAAGTCACCACTGACTATAATTCTATGAGCGGGGTACTTATTTGAAATGAGACTCAAGTTTTCTTTGAACTGTTCAGCAACTATATCTTCTGAGTCGGGGGTCGGTAAAACGATCCAATTAATAGTTTGGTGAGATTGTCAGGTAGAATCTCTGCCCATAATATTTCACACGAACTATCTACTTCAATTTCGCTACAAGGCAAACTACTTCTGGCAGCAATAAATACTCCACCACCAAATATATTTAATCTATCCTTTCTGAATACTGTCAGATCGTTTGAAAAAATTTCGGCTGAACTTATTTCCGGTTTTAGCCAACTCTCTGTACCTACAACTATTTGAGCTTCAGTGCTTTCTATTAGGGCTGCCCTTCTGTGGCAGTAGTGTGTTCCAATTGGCCCCCACCACCAGCCCCCCCCCCCCCCCCCAATCTTCGTGTACACAGCGTCCTGAGCCGGCCGCGGTGGTCTCGTGGTTCTAGGCGCTCAGTCCGGAACCGCGCTACTGCTGCGATCGCAGATTCGAATCCTGCCTCGGGCATGGATGTGTGTGATGTCCTTAGGTTAGTTAGGTTTAATTAGTCCTAAGTTCTAGGCGACTGATGACCACAGATGTTAAGTCGCATAGTGCTCAGAGCCATTTGAACAGCGTCCTGAGATGACACTCGGCATTCGTGACCTGTATTTCAGTTGAGCAAGAACATCGTGAAGTGTCAGCAGCAGCAAATTCAGGTGATATTTGCAATTTCGTTTCTCCGCAATTTCCAGCACAGTCTCGCAATCACTGGTATCCACTGCTTGCACACTGCAGTCTACAATTCTGCCGAATTTTTTCCCGTTTTCCAAGAATACACACGCAAATAAAGGACTTTCAATGGTTCACAATTACCACCACCGTGCACACCTTGCAAACACACCAGCGTATAATGCTGATTAAAGTTAAAGGGTAACTGGTTACAATTTTACCGATTTTCCCCATCTGTTAAGAAGCCAAGTAAGTAAGAGGCTGTCAATATTTAACCACCGCCATCACAATGCATATTCTGGAGGCACACCAGCGAATGGTACTATTGACATTTCGTTACAATTTTGATGATTTTTTCCAGTATTCCACAAATACCCACTTTTCAAGAAGACACGCATACAAATATGGGACTGTGAATGTAAAAAAATTACCAAAATGTGATAATTTATCAAATCACGTAGTTTCTCCACATTTAACTATTTCCACAATACACCATTGAACAACAAATACGCTCCTCCTTTGTGCCAAGACTTATAGGAAATTATCCAAATAGTATTATTGCGTTGAAACAATTATGTCACTAACAGATTATATTTGTACAGAAAGTATACACGTCACTAATACCACACGCTCATACCACTACCACTGCCCGCCCGGCTAGCCGCGCAGTCTAACGCGTTGCTTCCCGAGCAGAAAGGCGTGCCGGTCCCCGGCACGGATCTGCCTAGCGGGTTGTGTCGAGGTCCGGTGTGCTGGGCAGCCTGTGGATGGTTTGTAAGGCGGTTTTCCACCTACCTTGGCGAATGCAGACTGGTTCCCCTTATTCCGCCACAGTTACACTATGTCGGCGATTGCTGCGCAAACACTGTCTCCACATACGCGTACACCGTACTTACTCCACCACGCGAACATACGGGACGTTCCCGTGGGGCCGGGAGGGGGGGGGGGGGGGGGGGGGAAGGGGGAGGGTAGGTCCAGTGTGCAGAGTGGGCCGAACCGCACAATAACCCTGGGTTCGGCGTGGGGCGGCGGTGACGTTGGTGGACTGCTGTGGGGTTGTGTGTGGACCACTGAGGACTACGGCGGGACGAAGCCCGTCCGTCGTTTCTAGGTACCCGTTTTAATACACAATACACGGACACACCACTACCACTGGGATAAAGATAGGGGAAATATGCAACTGATTTAAAAACAAGCAAAAAATACCTTCCATATTCTGCCTAGTGTATTCCTGTCACACTGCAGAATACGCTGTTTTAAAGGAGTCTAAATCTACATCTACATACTTAATCTGTAATCCACCATACGGTGCGTGGCGGAGGGTACCTCGTACCACAACTAGCATCTTCGCTCCCTGTTCCACTCCCAAACAGAACGAGGGAAAATGACTGCCTATATGCCTCTGTTCGAGCCCTAATCTCTCATATCTTATCTTTGTGGTCTTTCCGCGAAATGTAAGTTGGCGGCAGTAAAACAGTTCTTCAGTCAGCCTCAGATGCTGGTTCTCTGAATTTCCTCAGCAGCGATTCACGAAAATAACGCCTCCTTTCCTCTAGAGACTCCAACCCGAGTTCCTGAAGCATTTCCGTAACACTCGCGTTATGATCAAACCTACCAGTAGCAAATCTAGCAGCCCGCCTCTGAATTGCTTCTATGTCCTCCCTCAATCCGATCTGATAGGGATCCCAAAAGCTCGAGTAGTACTCAAGAAGAGGTCGTATTAGTGTTTTATAAGCGGTCTCCTTTACCACATCTTCCCAAGATTCCACCAATGAACCGAAGACGACTATCCGCCTTCCCCACAACTGCCATTACATGCTTGTCCCACTTCATATCGCTCTGCAATGTTACGCCCAAATATTTAATCGACGTGACTGTGTCAAGCGCTACACTACTAATGGAGTATTCAAACATTACGGGAGTCTTTTTCCTATTCATCTGGATTAATTTACATTTATCTATATTTAGATTTAGCTGCCATTCTTTTCCCGGGTTCGATTCCCGGCGGAGTCAGGGATTTTCTCTGCCTCGTGATGGCTGGGTGTTGTGTGATGTCCTAAGGTTAGTTAGGTTTAAGTAGTTCTAAGTTCTAGGGAACTGATGACCTAATATGTTAAGTCCCATAGTGCTCAGAGCCATTTGGACCATTTTTTTGCCATTCTTTACACCAATCACAAATCCTGTCCAAGTCATATTGTATCCTCCTACAGTCACTCTCATCAACGACACCTTCCCGTACACCACAGCATCATCAGCAAACAGCCGCACATTGCTATCCACCCTATCCAAAATATCATTTATGTAGATAGAAAACAACAGCGGACCTATCACACTTCCCTGGTACACTCCAGATGATACCCTCACCTCCGGTGAACACTCACCATCGATGACAACGTACTTGGTTCTATTACTTAAGCAGTCTTCGAGCCACTCACATACTTGGGAACCAATCCCATATGCTCTTACCTTAGTTAGGAGTCTTCAGTGGTGTACCGAGTCAAACGCTTTCCGGAAGCTAAGGAATATGGCATCCGTCTGGTACCCTTCATTCATGGTTCGCAAGATATCATTTGAAAAAAGGTCGAGTTGCGTTTCACAGGAGCGATGCTTTCTAGAGCCGTGCTGATGCATGGACAGCAACTTCTCTGTCTCAAGGAAATTCATTATATTCGAACTGAGAATATGTTCGAGAACCCTGCAACAAACCGATGTTAAGGTCCTCGTGTTCACTGCACCGATCGTTCAAAAGTGTTTGTGTTGGTATCGTGGCGGCCGCCAACTAGCTCTTGTTATGAGACATCTCGGCCAAGGGCCTCCATTGCAGCTCCACATGAAATAACATTAGCAATGCCCCCATCTCCAGCTTCCCGCATACACAGAGCTGCTGTGGGCGTACAGACAGAGGCTCACTGTCTGACCTGCCGACATTTGGCACCGATGGCGACGCGTCGGCTAATGTATGGACGTTAAAACACACACACACACACACACAGAAAGAGAGAGAGAGAACGCTTTCTAATCCTCTATGAGAGCCTTTTGTACATACCGGGTGATCGAAAAGTCAAAAAAGTGGTCCATCTAAAAACATTCATATTTCTTTACGTACTACACTCATATGTAATAAAAATGGGGGTTCCTATTTGAAAAAACGCAGTTGATATCCGTTTGACTTATGGCAGCGCCATCTAGCGGGCCAACCATAGCGCCAGATGGCTCCCCACTTCAAGCTAGACGAGTCTCGTTCTTTGTAGTTTTTTCGTTTGATTTCGTGAGATATTTGGCCCAGTCACTATCAATGGACCACCCTATATATACCGTGTGATCAAAAAGTCAGTATAAATTTGAAAACTGGATACATCACGGAATAACGTAGATAAAGAGGTACAAATTGACAGACATGCTTGGAATGACATGGGGTTTTATTAGCATAAAAAAAAATACAAAAGTTCAAAAAATGTCCGACAGATGGCGCTTCATCTGATCAGAATAGCAATAATTAGAATAGCAAAGTAAGACAAAGCAAAGATGATGTTCTTTACAGGAAATGCTCAATATGTCCACCATCATACTCAACAATAGCTGCAGTCGAGGAATAATGTTGTGAACAGCACTGTAAAGCATGTCCGGAGTTATGGTGAGGCACTGGCGTCGGATGTTGCCTATCATCATCCCTAGAGATGTCGGTCGATCACGATACACTTGCGACTTCAGGTAACACCAAAGCCAATAATCGCACGGACTGAGGTCTGGGGACCTGGGAGGCCAAGCACGACGAAAGTGGCGGCTGAGCACACGATCATCACCAAACGACACGTGCAATAGATCTTTCACGCATCTAGCATTTTTTGTTCTAATAAAACCCCATGTCATTCCAAGCATGTATGTCAATTTTTACCTCTCTATGTACATTATTCCGTGGTTTATTACGTTTTCAAATTTATACTGACTTTTTGATCACCCGGTATTACGATTAAACGAGTGATGATGGCTTCGACCACTTTCTTGTGATATTCTCTTGAAAAATCATCTTTTTCTCAACACAATATGCAGTATGTAGACTACCAAGCTATTCTTCTCTGTCACTCACAAAGTATATAGCACTTCATTTACTTTGCATTAACTTAGCAGAGGATTTGATAATAATTTTCGAAGTAACCTAATTATATTCCACAACTGAGCATTTGGAAGAAAATGCTGAGTGTGTTGGTGGTGTTTAACATTTTCTTCCACAAATCATGGAAAGCTTTATCTATTCACGACATATTGTGGGTGGAACGGCGACCAGAACAGTACTGAACAAGTACATGTTTGTCTCTACAGTCGCAGTTTATATATTTTGCCAAGTCGCTACCAATTTCGGCACACAGTACCATCATCAGGGCATCCCCTGGCACGCAGTCATCATACTTGCTTCCCAAGTAGGAGCTTAACACACGTACTTCGGAGCCAAGTGAGACGACTGCATGTCGGGGGATGATATTACCACTAGGCAAAACAAATAAAGTGCGACTGTAAACACAAACATATAATTTTGCTTATTTAGCTCGATGCTACAAACCCCTTGCTGCTTCAGGATATTTGTGCAGCATCATTTATTATACAATCATAATTTAATGGACTTTTAATATATAACAAATATATCAGAACCTGCCTGTTCATGTGGCTGGTAAATTGCTCGCTTTATATGTCCTTTTTACCTTGTCTCTCGTTCATTTCAGCACACTTCTTATATTTCTTCGCCAAAGGAATATAACTCGCATAAAAATACATGATTTTGAAAGACATTGTTTAATGCAAAGCTTTCACTGTACTGTACAAAAATATGTGCACAGCAGCGCAACTGTGTGGTCGCATGGTTTGAGGGCCATGTCACAGACTGCGCAGCCCATCCCGCCGGAGGTTCGAGCCCTCCCTCGGCCATGGGTTTGTGTGTTGTTCTTAGCATAAGTTAGTTTATGTAGTGTGTAAGTCTAGGGACTGATGACCTCACCAGTTTCGTCCCTTAGGAATGAATTCACACACACACACACACACACACACACACACACACACACACACAGACGGCGCAAGATATGTGGATAGTATGTTTTGCACGTCTTATTTGGAACGAACATTTTCTATTCACTCACAGTACTTGTTGCTTACAACAGTAGCATCCAGTTAGCCCGCCCGGTTAGCCGATAGGTCTAAAGCACGGTTTTCCGGAGTGGGAAGGAGCGCCTGGTCCCTGGCACGAATCCGCCCTGCGGGCTTGTGTCGAGGTCCGGTGAGCCGGCCAGTCTGTGGATGGTTTTTAGGCGGGTTTCCATCTACCTCGGCGAATGCGGGCTGGTTCCCCTTATTCCGCCTCAGCTTCACTATGTAGGCGATTGCTGCGCAAACAAGTTCTTCATGTACGCGTACACCACCATTACTCTACCACGCAAACATAGGGGTTACACTCGTCTGGTGTGAGATGTTCCCTGGGGGCTCCCCCGGGGGCCGAACCGCTCAATAACCCGAAGTTCGGCGTGCGGTGGCGGAGGGGTGAAGTGGACTGCGGTAGTAGCCGTGGGGTTGTGGACCACTGCGGCTGCGGCGGGGACGGAGCCTCTCCGTCGTTTCTAGGTCCCCGGTTAACAGACAAAATCTAGTTTCCTCTTCTCTCTCAAGATTGCATTCACTACTGCTCGGTTTTATCATGGACTTGTGTTCTTTTTATGGACAATGCTGTACATTAACAGTGATACAAAGCGGTATGCGTAGGTTTCCAGATGCAAGTTGTGTATGGGTTCACTGAATGTAAATAGAATAGCTGCACAACGAAGCTATACTGAGCTGTTTCCGCAGCGACAGCAACGACATCACAATATTTCTCCACCTGCACATTTGTGCCTATGAGAAATTGGATCCTTCCTTGTCGGAATAGAAGATACTGTGAGGTATGCCAAAACAACAGATATGGGAGAGCATGTATTACACACTGTTGGTGACAATCATACCACGAGTAGTTGGTGAGTTGCATGAACTCTGAACACAAGCCAGACAACTGTTTTCGTAATCTTACATAAACAACATTTGCACCCGTATCAAACAAGAGAACATGCAGTCGTTGCAGCCATTGGACTTCCCATGTTATGTGGAGTTTTCAAACTGGTTTCTTCAGCAATATGCACAATACCACAATTTATTCTGCTTTCGTGTTATTTACAGATGAGGCCATGTTTTTTTACAAGATATGGCATGTTAAACAGAACGAATAGCCATCTAGGCGATAAAAAAATGCCATATGCACCCTTTCAATACAATTTCGTTGTGAATATATGGGGTGGTAGACCGTTCCTAAGACTTCTGCATGACAGCAAAGACCCGCTTCCGCTTGCTTTCTCTCTCTCTCTCTCTCTCTCTCTCTCTCTCTCTCTCTCTCTCTCTCTCTCTCTCTCTCTCTCTCTCCCTATATATATACTTCAGCAATTCAGAAACTTACAGGCATTGAAACAGATCAGTTGTGAAGGCTGAAAATTTGTGCTGGGCCAAGACTCGAACCTGGATGATCTGCTTTTCCAGAACAGTTGCCTTAACTGCCTCAGTCATCCGAACATGCTTCCCATCCAACACAAATTCTCAACCTGTCAAGTGCAAGTAGCGCCCCCTTCCATTAGCCCAACTGCTTGTAGCATTCACTGAGTCCCGCAGGGTATATATATGATATCTGTTCTGTTGGACATATCCCACAGAAGAGACACTACATATCAATATAAGAATGACTATACCTTAAACTGCAAATATGTGGACAGTGTTCTCACTATGTCAGAACACCGCGCGCGTATGTGTGTGTTTGTGTGTGTGTGTGTGTGTCCCTGGGAATAGATTTGACTTAACACAGCTTAATACCATACTCTTTAGGCAGGAAGATGTGCATCAGGGTATTTTTTTTATAGAACAATCTAGTCTCAAATCTCTCTATGCATGTCTCTCTCGTGTCTGAATATCATGTAAACTAATGGGTATTTCCATATGCCAGAACAAGCTGTTGGATATCTGCTAAAGACAGACTGCGTACGCTTGCCATTGTTTGCATACTCCAACTCGCTGCCCCAGTAGTGCCGTATGTTAACTTGAGGCTGATTTTCGCCTTTGTTTTTAACAGAGAACGACATGCCCAAGGGTGAATATAATTATGACGGAGACACAAATTGTATTTGGACCACCTGCACTGATAATTCCTAGTACCCAGTAATTTTAACGTTTAGATCCCACTTCCTAATTCCTTGAAGAACAGCGACAGCAATAAAGTCATTCTAGCTCATTTACTGTGTAATGAAAGAAGTGTAACAAGCTTCAGATATTGCATATATCCATTCATAGTCAGTCATGGTATCCGTTACTCTTCCTCTTTCAGATTAATACGAAAGTACAGTCCCAATGCAGGAAACTATGTCCTGAAACAAACTTTTGCTACACTCGCAACGAAGCAAATTATTACGAGTTGTCATCTTGCACTGAAAGCATAGCTTGCCGTTGAGCAGGGAGGATATCAGATTTTGTTTCTCACGCTGGCACATCTGACGCTGGCTAGCTGGGCCGAGCGAGCAGTGTACTTCCCTCACGCTGCTTTCAATACATTACGCATGCTCTCTATGAATCTGGAGAGGTACTATTAAATATTAATCGATCTTTCTCATACTTCTCTACTTCGACCATCATCAGTTATTTTGCTCCCCAAATAGCAAAACTCCTTTACTACTTGAAGTGTCTCATTTCCTAATATAATTCCCTCAGCATTACCCGACTTAATTCGACTACATTCCGTTATCCTCGTTTTGCTTTCGTTAATGTTCATCTTATATCCTCCTTTCAAGTTACTGTCCATTCCGTTCAACTGCTCTTCCAAGTCTTTTGCTGTCTCTGACAGAATCACAATGTCATCGGCGAACCTGAAAGTTTTTATTTCTTCTCCGTGGACTTTAATACTTACTCCGAATTTTTCTTTTGTTTCCATTACTGATTGCTCAATATACAGATTGAATAACGTCGGGGAGAGGCTACAACCCTGTCTCACTCCCTTCCCAAACACTGCTGCCCTTTCATGCCCCTCGACTCTTATAACTGCCATCTAGCTTCTGTACAAATTGTAAATAGGCTTTCGATTCCTGTATTTTACCCCTGCCACCTTCAGAATTTGAAAGAGAGTATTGCAGTCAACATTGTCAAAAGCTTTCTGTAAGTCTACAAATGCTAGAAACGTAGGTTTGCCTTTCCTTAATCTTTCTTCTAAGATAAGTCGTAAGGTCAGTATTGCCTCTCGTGTTCCAATATTTCTACGGAATCCAAACTGATCTTCCCCGAGGTCGGCTTCTACCAGTGTTTCCATTCGTCTGTAAAGAATTCGCGTTAGTATTTTGCTGCTGTGACTTATTAAACTGATAGTTCGGTAATTTTCACATCTCTCAACACCATATTGTTAAATTTTCAAATCAATAACTCGAATACTTTCGGAGATATAAATTTTTAACTAAAACACATAATGACCGCGTTGGTCCTGTGAAACTGAGTTAGGGACTGTAATGTATTCATCTACAGTATGAACTGCAACTACAACCAAGAGGATAGGTTCATATAATAAAATTTTATGGAATTTTCGTTAGTTTCATTACTACAGATTTAAGGCGTAATTAAAAGTACTTCGCAAAATTATTATTCTATCGTGTTTTGGTTTTGCGAGTGTTTTGGAGAGACAGAGAGTGAATGGAGGACATATGTAAAGGGAGAATGTGATATTTTATTTAAACTATGTAAATGTATGCATGAGAACGTTATTGTGCAAGAGGGGAATTTGTGTTGTGTGTCCGAGGGAGCTTGGTTTTGAAAAACGTAGCCAGAAGGCGTGTTGAGTATTAAATTTATTTGTAACAATAATTTTGAGAAGGGAAGTTGCTACTCACTAGATAGGGGAGATGCTGAGTCGCAGATACGCACAACAGATTCTCACAATTAAAGCTTTGGGCCAATAAGACCTTCGTCAACAATAGACCACACACACACACACACACACACACACACACACACACACACACACACAAGCACACGCGCCCGCAGACGCAACTCGCACGCACGACTGCAGTCTCAGGCAACTGAACCCACACTGGACAGTCTTTACAAGAGGCCTGCTGAACGACTGTCAATGACTGTTTCGAACGTTCAGAGTATAGTGTCGGACTAAATGGCTTCTGACTGCTTTCGGGTGTGAACTCGTAATACAGACAGTAAGAAACATTGCATAACTGAAATCGGGATATTAAATACGGACTTCATACCCATTTTCCATGCTTCAAAGACAATAAATGAACTTAAAGAAAATTTTTGACTTTTTTTTTTTTTTTTTTTTTTCAAACGAGTCATGCAAGAATCTTCAGCTACTGCCCATGGACTGGAGTTATGTGGCCATTGCGCGGTAGGCATTTAGTCGAATTTTCGTCCACGCTGCTTTTGTCGGCTAAACCAGTATCTACCATCTGCGTGAAGGGACAGATAACCTGAAACCCATCCAGCTAGGTGGACTGATTGTTTAAAGGATAGTGTGAGACCAACTCGCACCGCCGCACACTTATAAAATATCCTGTCAAAACGAGGTAGTTGTACAAAAGTGCCATTGCCATTTTGTTGTTTTGCACACACCAACGGCCAGAGCAAAGAAATTATTCTAGTGCACAATTTATACGTTATAAAGGTATACAATGTTCTTGCACATATCACATTTGATGTAGTTCGTCCTATTTTTCTTGACATTCTGCTTTCAGTATTATAGATTTATTCTCCTTTCTATGCTTTTATACAACGAGTAAAACTTAAATCAGCCACAATCGCCGTTTTCATCGATATAAAACGTTCTTCCAGGATGATCATCTCCACAACTACAAAGAGCTCAACTTATAAAGAGAAAAAAAGACAGACGTTGCTATGGTAGCATGTCTCATGTGATATGTAACTATATTCCAGTGAAAAAATTTGATATACAGCGCGTTATATATTCAACACCTCGTCTCTTTCGGCCGGACAAGCCAAAACTTGTGAGACTATTTCCAACAGCGAATGATATGCAAGAATGTCCGGTATTCCGATGAAGCTAAGAAACTTTGGAAATTTCTGACTAGTGATTGGTTCAAAAATAAAGTTGTATACTTCTGCAATGCTGATAAAAGGTACGAGCAACACCATGAAAATAATCTGAAAGGAATGAAACAGTTGTTTAAGATGACTGCTGGGATCCACGATGGCGTGCTAAAAAGTGAAGCCTACCATTTTACGTGAAATATTTTAAAGCATTTTAAATAAAACAAACGTTAGTAACATTCTACATATTTACTCTTCATGTTCACATATTTATTTATCAACTTAGTCACCCTGGTGACGAACACATTTCTCCCAACGAGAGATCAGTTTGTTGACACCTCTTCTGTAGAATGTTTGACCTTGCTGATGGAGTCACAACCTCACCTCTGCTTGCACCGCTTCGTAATTATGAAAGAAGTCTACGAGGGTGTTCTTTAAGTTTTGGAAACATGAAAATCGGGTGGGAATCCAAGATGAATAGGAAAAAGAATCCCGTAATGTTTGAATACTCCATTAGTAGTGTAGCGCTTGACACAGTCACGTCGATTAAATATTTGGGCGTAACATTGCAGAGCGATATGAAGTGGGACAAGCATGTAATGGCACTTGTGGGGAAGGCGGATAGTCGTCTTCGGTTCATTGGTGGAATCTTGGGAAGATGTGGTTCATCCGTAAAGGAGACCGCTTATAAAACACTAATACGACCTCTTCTTGAGTACTGCTCGAGCGTTTGGGATCCCTATAAGATCGGATTGAGGGAGGACATAGAAGCAATTCAGATGCGGGCTGCTAAATTTGTTACTGGTAGGTTTGATCATCACGCGAGTGTTACGGAAATGCTTCAGGAACTCGGGTGGGAGTCTCTAGAGGAAAGGAGGCGTTCTTTACGTGCATTTCTACTGAGGAAATTTAGAGAACCAGCATTTGAGGCTGACTGCAGTACAATTTTACTGCCGCCAACTTACATTTCGCGGAAAGACCACAAAGATAAGATAAGAGAGATTAGGGCTCGTACAGAGGCATTAGGCAGTCACTTTTCCCTTGTTCTGTTTGGGAGAGGAACAGGGAAAGAAGATGCTAGCTGTGGTACGAGGTACCCTCCGCCACGCACTATATGGCGGATTGCGGAATAAATGTAGATGTAGACACACTATTTCTCACGCACTGACGTAGTTACGTTACACAACACCATGTTGCACTGTGATTCCGAGCCATCTAGCGTAAGAGAGCTGCAAACATGTAGGAACGAAGTAGAAAGACATAAAATATTAATAAAGTTTGTTTTATTTAAAAAGCTTTGCATCACCCCGGTACCTAGAACTCCGGAATATAGACGTTGGCTGTGGATATTGTTTCACAGACAGAGTCATTTGACTGTTCAGAGACGTCACTAAACCTGCCCGACGATGTAAACAACCATACATGAGCAGGCATACATTATCAGGAAAACTGTATGCCTTCTTCATTTACTTGCCGATAGTTATAAATATGTTTGTTCTAGTAATTAAATTTAATTAAAAATAGTTAGTAGCCAAGCAACATGGTATGCACTAAAACTTAGTGTAAATACACGTGGTCTTTTAAAATTATATTACCTGTCATCTACATCTACATCCATACTCCACAAGCCACCTGACGGTGTGTGGCGGAGGGTACTTTAAGTACCTCAATCGGTTCTCCCTTCTATTCCAGTCTCGTATTGTTCGTGGAAAGAAGGATTGTCGGTATGCCTCTGTGTGGGCTCTAATCTCTCTGATTTTATCCTCATGGTCATATCGCGAGATATGCGTAGGAGGGAGCAATATATTGCTTGACTCCTCGGTGAAGGTATGTTCTCGAAACTTCAACAAAAGCCCGTACCGAGCTACTGAGCGTCTCTCCTGCAGAGTCTTCCACTGGAGTTTATCTATCATCTCCGTAACGCTTTCGCGGTTACTAAATGATCCTGTAACGAAGCGCGCTGCTCTCCGCTGGATCTTCTCTATCTCTTCTATCAACCCTATCTGGTACGGATCCCACACTGCTGAGCAGTATTCAAGCAGTGGGCGAAAAAGCGTACGGTAACCTACTTCCTTTGTTTACGGATTGCATTTCCTTAGGATTCTTCCAATGAATCTCTGTCTGGCATCTGCTTTACCGACGATCAACTTTATATGATCATTCCATTTTGAATCACTCCTAATGCGTACTCCAAATGTCATAAATTAAATAATATAACCAGTGATGAAGAAAATATGGACTAAAAATTGATTTTGAGCGGGAGTCGAACCGTCGCTTCGCGTTAGATAGCTCGACTGCTAACTACTTGGTTCAAATGGCTCTGAGCACTATGGGACTTAACATCTGAGGTCATCAGTCCTCTAGGACTTAGAACTACTTAAACCTAACTAACCTGAGGACACCACACACATCCATGCCCGAGGCAGGATTTGAACCAGCGACCGTAGCGCTCGCGCGGCTCCAGACTGTAGCGCCTAGAACCACTCGGCCACTCCGGCCGGCGTGCTAACTACTTGGCCACCATGAAATCTAAAGCCTGGCCCCTACGTACAGATACATCAGTTACATAATAGATGCTTAAAACTTTTCTTGCGATTTTCTCGGAATTGCCCGAGTAGTGCATCTTACTACTAGCACACTATGTTGTTTTAATGTCCTACTAAAGGTGTACAAAGTTTGCAGTAAATCTGTGACACAAAGTCGTGGCCATGCCACGTAGGCCATACGTCTCCGTGATGTTCCGCCACAATTTGAAAAATGTCTCAGTTTCATTTTTTACCCTTACCTCTGGAAAAACTCTTAATTCACGCTCACGAGTGCAGCTCACGGACTGCCTCAGTAAGGGTGAGCAGTAAAATGATTTGGCTTACAGCGTGAGTGGTGCGCTAGAGCAGCACAACCGGCAGGCACTCTTTCTCTAAATTGACCCACCGAAGTTTCGCTTGAACAACGTCACCTTTCTTCTACAGATTCTCATTTAAGTGCCGCGCGGGGATGCCACGAGGTCTCGGGCGCCTTCGAGTCCTCCCTCGGGCGGCCGGCCGTTGTGGCCGTGCGGTTCTAGGCGCTTCAGTCTGGAACCGCATGACCGCTGCGGTCGCAGGTTGGAATCCTGCCTCTGGCATGGATGTGTGTGATGTCATTAGGTTGGTTAGGTTTAAGTAGTTCTAAGTTCTAAGGGACTGATGACCTCAGCAGCTAAGTCCCCATAGTGCTCAGAGCCATTTGAACCTCCCGCGGGAATGGGTGTGTGTGTGTGTGTGTGTGTGTGTGTGTGTGTGTGTGTGTGTGTGTGTGTGTGTGTGTGTGTGATGTCCATAGTGTAAGTTAGTTTACGTCAAATTATGTAGTGTATAAGCCTAGGGACCGACGACCTCAGCAGTTTGCTCCCCTAGGAACTTACCACAAATTTGAATTTCAAATTTTCTCATTTAACTTCCTTGTCATTCTACTGAATGGACTATACGTCCTGTTACGATCCTAGCAGTGCATCCCTGGTTTGTGTCTCCTTTTCGAACTGATAAGTACATCGGATGCTGGACCAAAAGGCCTCTCATTGGGAGAACGTTGCTAAAACAATTACGCAAAGTAGAATGCAGGTAACCTAATAGAGAAAAAAAAACCTACATGACGTTTCATATGTCCGTAAGAAGGTTAGGCTGTGAAGCCCAAAATAATTTCCGCAGTCAGATTTTGTCGAAAAACTTTTCAGAAAAATGTAAGGTAATACTGGTAAGCCGACCGAGGTGGCCGGGAGGTTCTAGGTGCTACAGTCTGGGACCGCGCGACCGCTACGTCGCAGGTTCGAATCCTGCCTCGGGGAATGGATGTGTGTGATGTCCTTAGGTTAGTTAGGTTTAAGTAGTTCTAAGTTGTAGGGGACTGATGACCACAGCAGTTGAGTCCCATAGTGCTCAGAGCCATTTGAACCAATACTGGTAATATGTAAATACTTAGTGTTTGTGCAAGAATGAAGACAGGAAGCAAGAACAGCGTCATGTGTACAGCAAAGAAAATTTCGACTTTCAATATTAGGATTACGTTCTTTAATTGTATTAACATAAACGCTCAGAAGTGGGCTGAAAGTCGGTGAGGTTCTGCGCTCTTTATCCCTCCAGAAGCAGCCATTGTTATTAGGAAGTCCTGAACATCATAGCTCTCGCAATTTCCTGTAATATGTGAGACACATTGCATTATTCATCAGCGATTTTTATGGTGTGAAGCTTCGAACTGTACGAATCAGTCAGCTTGTCCGTGTGTAACATTATTTTGACCCAATACAAGCAAGATAGTTGAAATCGACGTTTTGTACACCTGTGTAACATTCGCAGTATTCCAGCATCTACCCCGTAGCCTATCACCTGGTCGTGGTAGACTGAAGATGAATGATGCTGATACTAACCAGCTACCTCAAGGATATTGTACAAATTCTTTTCATTCCGTTTGCTTCGGTATACCCATGGCACTACATTCCATTGGGGCAAGACCTGTCACCGACTGTACAGAAGGGGTTGTTGCTCTGAGCCTCCCCTCCCAATGAACAGTGGGCTCATATCGAAACAGCCTGTCTAATACACACATCAAAAAAAAGTTCTGCGTCCCCTCGGTTCCGAGAGTTCCGGAACCCGTACAGAAAATTGGAATAGAGATCAACATAAACATCATTTCCACCCTTTTTATTGCTCTTGAAAACCACACATTACATGTTACACCACCATACTGCGCAATTGCCGTCCATGAAGACGAATGCCTCGCCAATATGCTGCCGATATGGTTGCACTATCGGTCGGAGGATGGCATTCACGAATCCTACAGCCGTTTCGGTACCTTTCGTGACCACTAGCGGCGTACGTCGGCCCCACATATTGTCACCCCAAAACACCAGGGAACATGCTGCACTTGCTGCACCGTGTGTCTAAGGCGTTCAGCCTGACCGATTTGCCTCCAAATACGTTTCCGACGATTGTCTGGTTGAAGGCATATGCGACACTCGTCGGTGAAGAGATCGTGATACCAATCCTGAGCGGTCCATGAGGCATGTTGTTGGCCGCATCTGTACCGTCGTGCATGGTGTCGTGGCGGCAAATATGGAGGGGGGGGGGGGGGTTGGGGTTGTTTGGGGAAGGAGACCAGACAGCGACGTCTTCGGTCTCATCGGATTAGGGAAGGACGGGGAAGGAAGTCGGCCGTGCCCTTTGAAATGAACCATCCCGGCATTTGCCTGGACCGAATTAGGGAAATCACGGGAAACCTAAATCAGGATGACCGGACGCGGGATTGAACCGTCGTCCTCCCGCTCGGTTGCGAAGATGGACCATGCCATTTACGTCGGGAGTGAACAATCATGCAGCCTATTGCGCGGAGTTTGAGTGGTAACATGACATCCTGTGGCTGCACGAAAAGCATTATTCAACATGGTGGCGTTGCTGTCAGTGTTACTCGGACCCATAAACCGTAGGTAGCGGTCATCGAATTCAGTAGTAGCCCATGGTCGGTCTGAGCGAGGCATGTCATCGATAGTTCCTGTCTCTCTGTATCTTCTCCATGTCCTAAAAACATTTCACTTTTTTTTAATGTGTGTGTAGAACATGTACTTTCTAGTCTTGACTGCTATTGGTTAATAAATACTAAACAGCTGTTTTACCTTACAGTATAATGCCATGGAATGCGCGCTGTACAAGGAGTAATAAAAACAGCGTGTTTTCATTTATGAATGAACAACATATAGCAATTTGCACTGTAAGTGCGACTTCGTTAGCTCCACTAACTGGCGTCACCAAACCCGGTTTTCACATTGTGGGTGGTGATAAAGATGATGGGCAGGGAGGAGCAGAGCTTTTAATTAAACATGGGATCCCATATAAAATTTTAAATTGAAACGTTACATGTGTGAAATTTCGATACGGTGGTGCCTCCATGCTCTCAGATACTGGAAATGTTGCCATAATTTCTGTATACAGTGCGCCACGTAATGATGTAATTAAAGGCCATCGGTGTACTCTTGTCAGTCCCAGTACTACCCTAAAATTAATAATGGGGGACTTCAGTGCACATCATCTTGCATGGGACCCTGGTCGAGAAATTAGATTCCGGGCATTAAACACAGCTATCATTGACGAAATTAATTTAATGAAATGATGCTTAGCGACACTAGACCAAGAATAATCAGCCATACAAACTAACAGAGCAGTGCAGCCTACCTATGTTTTGTGTTCCGATCCATGGCTACAACTTTTACATGGGATGTGGCGGAAGATTTACTAGGGTGGAACTATTTATCGAGCATCTCCGACGTCTCCCAGAAAGTCCTGATAGATCACTTATATGTAACAGCTGGGACATACGCAAGACAGACGGGAGGTAATATAAAATGACAATAGGATTCCTAATTAAAAGATTGAAAGTTCAACGAAACCCAGTGGCGGATTACATCAAGTTTACAAAAAATATTGAGCAAGCAGCGAAGATAACGATTCCACACAAAAACCGTGTGTTCCAAGGGAGTTGGTGGGATGAAGAAAGTACGTGCAACAACGTAAGAATGCACTGAAATTATATACGGAGCAGTCAGATGAACGACACGGATGGAAAAAAGTTAGTTAACTGTTTATTATTCAAACTCTTGACATCAACAGCGTAATCACCCAAAAACTACTGTATTGTTGCATAGTAAATTCAATTCTGGGGTGCGCATATAATTTTTTACAGTTATTACTTGGCGTAGACGGCAGAGAATCAGATCCGGTTCATACTGCGTCGAGCGGTAATTACGAAGCGCTAACGGCGTTGTAAGACGTCAGCTAAATTGTCATTCTGAAAGCCTTGCACTACGGAGCCATAACATGTAGCCTACGAGGTCACCCGCTCCACGGCGTCCTAGCACTGAAGTTTGAGGGAAAGGGGAACTGATAGTAACTCAGACATCACGGTGGGGACAAGTCCACTGACAGCTCCACATAATGAGGGCAAACGACTGCATCGCTCGCTGCGTAGACATTATCATGTCCAGCTCAAATACCACCGTTTCCGAAGCCGCAATCTCAGCGTCTGGCCATTCCGACGGAATGAGTCTCGCTAGTTACAGGGTAACATGACTGGCGAACCGTGATATGCTGCCTGCTCCCTGCCTCCCGAGACCACAGCCAGCCGGCTTTAGTAGGGAGCTGCTGCAGATTGACGCAGCTGTTTGGCCATCGCCGTCTTTGAAGAAGATACGGACGAGCTTGGGCCTTCCCCTGGTGAAGGGCTATACCAAGTGACTGCAAACTATCGCCAAAATCTATTGCTGGAGTTATGTATGTACGGCTTCCCTTGCTGTACGTAGTGTTGGTGACTGAGATGTTGCTCTTCCGATTTCATCAGACCCGCCGTCTGCGACACACTGCGGGCACCCACTTAAGCTTATCCCACATCGAGAGCGCTGAGGCGGGACACACTATCTGTAGTTGCCGGTGAGCCACGGTAGGCTTGTGCCCACCGACTGCTGCCCTGGCCACCTGCACAGCACTGCTTCAGGGCCTCGACGACCACTACGGCTGCAACTGACGAAGCGCAAAGTTCGCATTCTGTGTCATACGGGTGCGAATCAGGGCACCTTCCGAAATGCCAAAGAAGACAAGTTACTTGTAATAAACAAAGGTCCAGACAACACTGTTTCACTGACGCCTTAGAGCGAATGATAAGCCATCCACACGAGCTCCAAATCTCGGCCTCCCGCAACAATAGCATCACCACCGCACCTGTTCAGCTTCCACGCGTACTAAAAACGCTGCCCCGACGGGTGACTACTGCAATACTTCAAACTACACTACCGGCCATTAAAATTGCTACACCACGAAGATGACGTGCTACAGACGCAAAATTTAACCGACAGGCAGAAGATGCTGTGATATGCAAATGATTACATGTTCAGAACATTCACACAAGGTTGGCGTCGGTGGCGACACCTACAACGTACTGACATGAGGAAAGTTTCCAACCGATTTCTCATACACAAACAGCAGTTGACCGGCGTTACCTGGTGAAACGTTGTTGTGATGCTTCGTGTAAGGAGAAGAAATGCGTACCACCACGTTTCCGACTTTGACAAAGGTCGGATTGTAGCCTATCGCGATTGCGGTTCATCGTATCGCGACATTGCTGCTCGCGTTGGTCCAGATCAAATGACTGTTAGCAGAATATGGAATCGGTGGGTTCAGGAGGGAAATACGGAACTCCGTGATGGATCCCAACGGCCTCGTATCACTAGCAGTCGAGATGACAGGCATCTTATCCGCATGGCTGTAACGGATCGTGCAGCCACGTCTCGATCCCTGAGTCAACAGATGGGGAGGTTTGCAAGACAACAACCATCTGCACGAACAGTTCAACGACGCTTGCAGCAGCATGGATTATCAGCTCGGAGATCACGGCTGCGGTTATCCTTGACGCTGCATCACAGACAGGAGCGCCTGCAATGGTGTACTCAACGACGAACCTGGGTGCAGGAATGGCAAAACGTTATTTTTTCTGATTAATCCAGGTTCTGTTTACTGCATCATGATGGTCGCATCCGTGTTTGGCGACATCGCGGTGAACGCACATTGGAAGTGTGTATTCGTCATCGCCATACTGGCGTATCACCCGGCGTGATGGTATGGGGTGCCGTTGGTTACACGTCTCGGTCCACTTTGATCAGTGGACGTTACATTTCAGATGTGTTACGACCCGTGGCTCTACCCTTCATTCGGTCCCTGCGAAACCCTACATTTCAGCAGGATAATGCACGATCACATGTTGCAGGTGCTGACCAGTAGTGTATATCACAAGTTTGTCGTGGCTTCTCCCGTTTTTAATCTTTTAAAGCAAATTGAGCATTGTACTTTATGGCCACCGCACTTCGTTCAATACTTCGAGCCTATGGATGGTGGCATTCTGTAATACAACCGGTGTCCGACGACGACAGTGCGAAACTGCCACATGAGGTGTGATCAACACGTAACGGGAAAATTTTAATATTGCGGGCTTTATAAACCAGTTTTTGAAATCGCTCAATGGATACTGCCTGAAGAGCCAAGACCGGTTCTACAAGTTGGATCACATGTGAACGTTCTTCTCAGTGTTTTCTTCCATTGCAATAGTATATCATGAGTTCCTGCTTTAGGGTGTTACGGTCAATAAGGAATACTATCTGGAAGTCATGCGCTGTCTGCGTGAAGCAATCCGAAGAAACGACCAGAATTGTGACGAAACCATTCGCGGAAATAGCATCACAATAATGCTTCCGTTCACACTCAATGCTTGTTCGCGATCTTTTTGGCAATAAACAGAGCCGTTGTATTGCCTCAGCCACCGTATTCGCCGGGAATAGACCCGTGTGACTTCCTTCTACTCCCAAGGCTGAAGAGAAGCATGAAATGACATTTTTTTGGCACCATCGATGGTATAAAAATAGCATCGCTCAAGCAGCTGACCACTATGACGAAAACGTCCACGATTGGAAAAAGCGCTGGCGCAATTGTATAACATATAAGGAGGATTACTTGGAAGGGGACAAAGTTGATGTTGGCTAGTAAACAATGATTTTTTTAAGAAAAACAAAATTTCCGGCTAATTTTTGAAAACACCTCGTATAGACCAGATAGGGCACATTGCATGTACATGTATACCATCTAATAATAGCTACACCACATGATAACAGGTACATTATTGTCTCAGCAATGCTATACCAATTTTTATGCCATGTGTTTGTTACTCGTTTCTGTCGGCATTGTTATTAAAACAGCACTGATCGCTTTTGCAATTCCCCATAATTTAAATGCATGGCTAACTGATATTTCGGTTTTTTAACTAGTGATAAGCGAAAAATAAAAACACCTGTTATAACCGAAACCAAACAAATGCGAAAAACATCTGTTATTCAGAACTAAAACTCCAGTATCGGTTTTAGAAAATCCGTTTTTACCATCCGTATTTTAACACCTCCCATTAAAGAAATTCTTGGAGAAAGAGCTATGCTCGCATCGTGCCCGACTCTGGATGCATTTTCGGCTATTTCCGCCTACGTTCGGCTCGCCTTAGGTTTGTGGCTCATGACGCGGCCAGTGCAAGTTAATTTATTTAGTGTCACAGTGCACGCCGATGTGATCACTCATCAAAAGTATTTTTTGACAAATATGTAAAAAAATGCTTGCCGCTAGTGTTTGTGGATATTAACACACTAAATTTCAAACCATCGAATGACGTGCCTGTGGTGAAATACCACAAAGTTACTCCTAATTGCTTTTTCGACCGGGATTACCTGTTTCATTGCTGTATTTTGTTTTTCTCGACTTTCTCGTATTAGCACCGATAAATAATTCCTGTCCCTTGTGGACATGTTAGAACTCTTCAACTGTTGAAACTGAAGGTAATTTATAATGTCTTTATGTAACACCCCACCCGTCACTTATCTGGTTTTGGCGTGTGTTCACTCCAGCTAATTGACTAACAAATCAACAGAGACTGCAAAACTGCCAGTCCGCTCTTCGCCTCGGTTTTCCCTCCAGCAAAATCACACGAAGAAGTAATAAGGCCCTGTGACTCCTGATTGAACTGCGGTGGCAGTGTTGACATTAATTGATTCAGAATTGATCCCTTTTTAATTAAAAAAGAGTGCGCATTGATGTTATATTCAGCTATTGAACACCAGATGCAAATGTTGAACATAAAATTAACTAAGAAAGTGGTTTGGAATTTCAACTACTTGACTGAAAACAGATGCAGTCGATTAGCACAAATTTATTTCAACTCACAACCTTCAATCATCATATTACATGACTCTCCTAACAGGCAGTGGGAATAAATTGCGTTTACATGGAGTAAACCGCGATAAATCAAAATTAATTCCTATGGACTGACCCAGACATAATGCAAAGTGCGAGAAGAATTCTACCAAACACGGCCCATGAATGGAAACTTTGGCGGCGTGATCCAATAAATTGGTCAGTGGCCTAACTCAAGCCGGAGAGGGGGCGATATCACCGAATTCAGCGTGGTAGGGCGTCGTCGTTGTGCGGACGTCGGCCGGCCTCGTGGCTGCAAGGCTGCTCTCGTCGATCCACTCCTAGCTATCTTGCTCAGTACATAGCTGAATCAAAACTTTCTATCTCCAAGTTCAATCGCTCCATTTGCTAAGTCCTAAACTGCAGAGATGCTCACTCTTTCTCAGGCAAGCTGAGTAAAGAATGCCACGTCTGATCTTTGGCAAGCTGGGAACAGAAGACCTCTATGGAGACTTCTGCCAGTCCGCTCTTCGCCTCGGTTTTCCCTCCAGCAAAATCACTTACGCCAATTGCAGCGCAAGTAACGTTAATTATGCTGCAGCGCAAGTCACGTTAATTATGCGTCGCTTCCAAGTGCCGACCAATGCGTGCTCTGGGAAGTGAACAAATTCCCACAAAACTTCCCTTCCTCTCAACTTCTGCTATTTAGCTCCTCCCAGGCCATCCATCAAGGTTAGCATCTGCATAAAACACCAATTTTTACGAAATTCTGACTCCCAGGAGAGTACTTCAAATTCCTTGGTCCTACGTACCCATCAGAGGCCGGCATATTTCATTCTGTCGCTTTTCACCCGATTTACTTCAAACTCTGCTGACCGTAATTCAGCGTGAAGTTGCTATAGTCACGAACACGCATATTTCGGCCTCTGTTGACCGCTCCACGGTAGCTTTGCGCAGCTTTCTCGCATGTTTTACTGAAAACGGGATGCCACACATTTATCAACAGGTGTACAAGTTACACCAGCATGGGGTCAACCACCCCCTCACGGTCACTCATCTTAAGGCAGCTGGAGGCCGCGCATAGTTAACACTTTCTCAGACTCTGAGCCGTCCTAAGCTGCCTATTGTCGTTTTCCTTTGCCGCTCTCCAGCCGCGTGTTGCCACCCGGCCGCGGTTAACTCTGAATACTTCCCTGGGATAAACTAGCTTCCAGTAAATTGACATGTTTCCACAAAGTTTTCATGTCACGTGAATTACTTTAAAACCATCACCCAACATTAATTATTCCAATACGTCCACACTATACCCTCTACAAGATGCATTGTGCCTTGTCAGTCATTTTTGTTCAGCCCTACTGTTCGCTCAACGGGAGTTCTGTGATCTTCATGTAAGGGGCATTGTTCTCGTCATCTTACAAGCTGGATCAACCATTGCTTTTTATAGGCGCAAATTTCAAAATGGCTGGCAACCAATCCCCACAGTTTACATTTAATTACGTATTGTGAACATTGTTTCTTTACTAATGCCATTGCAGACTTCTGCAACAGAAATTTTAAGCTTAGAAGTAAAGAAACAATGTTCACAATACGAAAATGAATGTAAACATCTGAAGATGGGGTGAACGTGAAGTGATGAAAAAGGGCTGGCATTCATATCGGTGCATTATCCCATGAACATTAACGTCATAGACGATGTAGTTTCGACTTTATGCGCTATGAGCGCTACTGTAGCATCACGTGACGAGGCGAAAAATTAGTGTGTTATATGCGACTGAAATGAACTTTAAACAGAAATTAGGCAGATGCAAATACACAAATGATCATATTTACAGAACTGCACATGATATCCGAGGTCGAGAATTGTTTACGGCGTGAATCCTACGTGTGCTTCAGTCTGAGCCTCTAAACATTGTGGAAAGCAATAAAAACGATCCAGGCTGTGTTTCTGCAGAATTTCCACACATGCAGTTTTTTTAGGACTTCACGAAGTATCAAGCGTGGATGCCTGAGAATTGTGAAGAACAAGATGCCGATCAACCATAAACAAGACATGTTCCTTGGGCGACAATCAGGCGAATGTGGAGATAAAGAAAGGAGTGGCACCATTATTCTTTGACGTAAGCGTATTCAAGGTGAATCAACTAAAACTTGCACAGTAGATATAACGGAAATGGAAAGTGTTATAACGGATTGGTAGTCAGCGGCTCGTATTGTTAGCCAGTCAACGATTGTAATAATATTTAGAAAGTGTATTTTTTGTGCAAGCATACACTTTTTAAAAAATGGAGCAATGCCTATTGACAATAACAAATTAAAGTTGTGTAAATTAGAATGTCAGCGGTGTCTGTTGTAGGATTCTAGGGCGAGTAATTTGGGAGGTATATTATTTTGAAAAGTTTCCACACCGACACTTGTTTGTGCCATTCAGCCTGCGTGGTTGCTATGTACGATGCTCAAATGGTTCAAATGGCTCTGAGCACTACAGGACTTAACAGCTGAGGTAATCAGTCCCCTAGAACTTAGAACTACTTAAACCTAACTAACCTAAGGACATCATATACATCCATGCCAGAGGCACGATTCGAACCTGCGACCGTAGCGGTCGCGCGGTTCTAGACTGAAACACCTAGAACCGCTCGGCCACACCGACCGGCTTCGTGAAACATTAGGAGCAAATAAACTCTTGTTCTTTGTAGATTGCCGGCCGCGGTGGTGTCGCGGTTCTAGGCGCGCAGTCCGGAACCGTGCGACTGCTACGGTCGCAGGTTCGAATCCTGCCTCGGGCATGGATGTGTGTGATGTCCTTAGGTTAGTTAGGTTTAAGTAGTTCTAAGTTCTAGGGGACTGATAACCACAGCAGTTGAGTCCCATAGTGCTCAGAGCCATTTGAACCATTTTTTCTCTGTAGATTCAACTTAAATTTCAAGATCCTTCAACTTGTCCTACAAATTTTCCTGGTTAAGTGACCCATAACCTGTTGTATACCAAATGGTTAATTTCACTGTGTCGACGTTGTCCTTGTACACAGTGACCAAGTACAAGGATAATTTAATTTCCTTTTTTCTGAAAGCTACAAGCATTGCACTCGCTCGTCTTGTATCAGTGGAATTTGGTTTTGCTTGTTGCAATGTAACAGCAGTGAGCATTGCACACTTGCATTACTACAATTCGGTTTTATTAACTACGCAGAGTTGAGTCCAGTTCCCTCAGAAATGTAAGTTGATCGCGGTGTGGCATTAACTCCCAAAATAGCCACCAGGCTAGGAACTTTCATGGCCATGACCCAGGATCTTACTTTTGGTTTCTTTGAGTTTCCTGCAGTTAGCAAGACACAGTGAAACACCTCTTAGGGTGCAAAAAGTTGTAGCAGCCATTTTGCCCGTTTTACATTGATGTATGCTTGATGCAGCAGCTGCAGATATGAAGGCGTTGCACCTGTAAACTTTCTGTTTTGTGTTGATGTTTTGTTTTTGCCTGTATCTTGGAGGATTTTATTGCAATGTTCGCACTACATATGAAGAATTTGTATTTTTATGTGGAGGTTTTCTTGTCTGTAGATTTGTTGATCTTAAATTTTGTGGGGTACATTTCAATTTCAGCTCCTCCATACATGGACAGGCCTAATCGGGCGCGATGTAGAGAGGCAAGTAAAGTTTTTGCCAAGGACGATTCGATAGAATCACAAAACCGCATCGGAAATATCTGTGTGGGACGCGTCAACAGAGTTGCCTGAAACCCAGGAAACCGTACCGGCAAGTCAACAGAGCGAAACTTACAAGATTTGTGAAACAAACTCGACAGAGCAGTTCAAACTCTGCAAACACGGGGAACATTCCATTTTGGGTAAAGCGGATGGTAGAAAAAAACTGAGGCAGATTGAGAAAAGTGGAAACTGACAGGAAAAAGGCAGAGGGAAGAGACGGGAAAGCCGAAGCGAGTAGGAAACCAGAGGAGGAAAGAGACAGACAAGCGGGGCAAGACAACAAACAAGCAGAGGCAAACAGAGAAAAACCGGAAGCGGACAGAACACGATTTAGGGAAGAGGTGGCAGCATTATGAGGGGAATTCGATGGTCATATTAAAGCGGTGGAGACAAAAAAGTGATTAAGGTTTCTAAGCCAGGCGAAAGAAACCTGACCAGGCTGGTACAGTCAGACACAAATCTGAAGAAAGCCGAGGATATGAAAAAGCCGCTTTCTGAAAGAGTGGAGGCTCTGCAGGAACGTGTGGAATGTGTGCCAAGTCCCAACACAGATACTGCCACAAGCCTTGCTTCGAGTTGTGGCCTGCGCAGCGTAATGAGGATGTTGATGAGAATGAGTTGAGGTCTACTAACAAGGGAACCTCCCCATCGCAGATTTAGTTACAAGTTGGCACAGTGATAGGCCTTGAAAAACTGAACACAGATCAATCGAGAAAACAGGAAGAAGTTGTGTGGAACTATAAGGAAAATATACAAACTGAGTAGTCCATGTGAAAGATAAGCAACATCAAGGATAACGTGAGCTCAGGAGCGCTGTGGTCCCGTGGTTAGCGTGAGCAGCTGCGGAACGTGAGGTCCTTGGTTCAAGCATTCCCTCAAGTTTAATTTTTTATTTCAGACAATTATCGAAGTTCATACACTCACACATAATCAACTTCGCTCTCCAAAATTCCAGGACATGTTCATATTTGCTTGGACATATGCAGGATTTGACGGTCTACACACGGAAAAATTTGAAAGCGTTAAAAACATATGTTTTGACAGAGCACAGGGAAAACTATGCGACTGTAAAACTGTTGCATTTAGTTGTTGCAGTTTATGTGACAAACTCTTATGTTTTCATCACTTTTTTGGGAGTGATTATCACATCCACAAGAAAACCTAAATCGGGCAAGGTAGAAGAATCATTTTACCCATTCGCGAAGTGTACAAGTTAGGTGGATCGACAACATATTCCTGTCCTGCGACGCACATGCCGTCACCAGTGTCGTATAGCATATATCAGACGTGTTTTCCTGCGGAGGAATCCGTTGACCTATGACCTTGCGATCAAATGTTTTCGGTTCCCATTGGAGAGGCACGTCCTTTAGTCTACTAATCGCACGGCTTTGCGGTGCGGTCGCAAAACTTATTACAGCGAACTGAGACGTCAATGAACGAACGGACAGGTCATAACTTTGCCAAAATAAAGAAAGTAAACCTATCACTCGAGGAAAGATTTGAAGCAATCACCTCTCGTTTCGAAGCTGCTCACGCTAACCACGGGACCACGGCGCTCCTGAGCTCACATTATCCTTGATATTGCCTATCTTGCGCATAGACTATTCAGTTTGTATATTTTGCTGATTTTTCATAGTTCCACACAACTTTTTCCTGTTTTCTCGATTGATCTGTGTTCAGATTTTCAAGGCCTATTCACTGTGCCAACTTATAACTAAATCTGAGGGGTGTGTGATGGGGAGGTTCCCTTGTAAGGAACCTTTAACAGAGTGACAGAGAGAATGTACAGGGGATAGAGAAAATAAGTGAACAGTGGTTGCGATGGGATGGTTGTGTTTGACAGTCAACAACGCAGGCAAAGTACGTGTCGCGCTGGACTGTGTGTGTTCAGCACGAACTAGGCATCAGGACAGGTCGTGCACACTTCGCATTTTCATTCAGAGGCAAGATCGACGTGCAGTGAAAGACCTAACAGAGTTTCAAAGAGGGCAGATTGTGGGGGCCCGATTAGCTGGATCATAAGTAACCAAGACAGCCAACTTACTAAATGTTTCAAGAGCAACTGTTTCAACAGTCATGGCAGCCTACACAAAACATGGAAAGATATTATGGTGTAAACGTAATAGTGGGAGCCAATCAAAACTAAATGACAGACATCGCCGTACGCTAACACGAGTTGTGTCAAAACATAGCCCGCCCGGTTGGCCGTGCTGTCTAACGCACGGCTTTCCGGGCGGGAAGGAGCGCCGGTCCCCGGCACGAACCCGCCCGGCGGATTTGTGTCGAGGTCCGGTGAGCCGGCCAGTCTGTGGATGGTTTTTAGGCGGTTTTCCGTCTGCCTCGGCAAATGCGGGCTGGTTCCCCTTATTCCGCCTCAGCTACACTATGTCGGCGATAGTATACCACCATTACTCTACCACGCAAACATAGGGTTTACACTTATCTGGTGTGAGACGTTCCCTGGGGGGGGGGGGGGGGGGGGGGTCCACCGGGGGCCGAACCGCACAATAACCCTGGGTTCGGCGTGGGGCGGCGGTGGGTTGAAGTGGACTGCTGTAGTCGTCGTAGGGTTGTGGACCACTGCGGCTGCAGCGGGGACGGAGCCTCTCCGTCGTTGCTAGGTCCCCAGTTAACATAACATAACATAACATGTGTCAAAACAACACAAAGCTACGGCGGCTAAAGTGACTGCATAGCTCAACAGCCATCTTCGAGACCCCGTATCTATCGACACTGTCTACCGAGAACTCCATAAAGCGAATATTCATGGACGAGTTGCTATACCGAAACCATTAGTGACGACAACCAACGCAAAGAAGCGTCAAACATGTTGTCAGGAGCATAAATCCTGGGCGGATGGTCAGTGGAAACAAGTCATATGGTCCGACGAGTCAACGTTTTCGTTATTTCCAATATCGGGCCGGGTTTACGTAGGGAGAACGCCAAAAGAAACCTATAATCCTGACTGCTGGATTCCAGCGGTTAAGCATGGAGGTGGAAGTGTGATGGTGTGGGCAGCCATATTCTGCTGGTCCCACCATTATTCACAAAGACCGTGTTACAGCCAACGATTACGTGAACATTTTAGGTGATCGGGTGCCCCTCATGATTCAAATGTTTCCCAACAATGACGCCATATTTCAGGACGGCAATACACCCATACACATAGTCAGGAAAGTACAATCGCGGTATGAGGAGCATGCAACTGAACTGCAGCGTCTTCACTGACCAACACAGTTCCTTGACTTGAACGTTATCGAACCCTTGTGGGCGGTGTCGGAGTGCAGATTCCGGAGCGGATTTCCGCCTCCCTCGCAACTACAGAGGTTAGAAGAGGTTCTGATCGAAGAGTGTCATAACATGCCACTGGAAACTACACAATTATTATATGCCAGTATTCCAAGAAGAATCGCAACTGTATTACGGGCAATTGGGGGTCCAACCCTTATTAATAGACCATTTCCAAATAAGCACAGGTGTATGCCAGCCCGGCTATCCGCGCGGTCTAACGCGCTGCTTCCCGAGCAGGGAGTCGTGCCGCTCCCCGGCACAAATCCGCCCGCTGGACGTACCGAGGTCCGGTGTGCCGGCCAGCCTGTGGATGGCTTTTAAGGCGGTTTTCCATCTGCCACGGCGAATGCGGGCTGGTTCTCCCTATTCCGCCTCAGTTACACTATGTCGGCGATTGCTGCGCAAACACTGTCTCCACGTACGCTTACAGCATAATTACTCTACCACGCAAACATTGGAGTTACACTCGTCTGGTACGAGACGTTGCAAGGTGGGTCCACTGGGGGCAAACCGCACAATTACCTTTGGTTCGGTGTAGGGCGGCGGTGAGGTAGGTGGACTTCTGTGGCTGTTGTGGAGTTGTGAAGCACTGAGGGCTACGGCGGGACGACGCCTCTCCGTGGTTTCTAGGTCCCCGGTGCAGTAGACAATACACACACAAGTACAGGTGTTCACATTATTTTGCCTGTCCCCTTTATCCTAGGATGCTTAGCACAGTTGATGTTGGAAGAGAGGGGAGTTGCTGGGTTCGTAGGAAGTGAATAAAGGTGCAACACTTAAGGATAAAATTTAAGTATAATTTCAAACTTCTTGGCTGATTAAAATTGTGTGTCGGTCCGAGACTCGAACTCGGGACTCAGCACACACTCCGCTGCAGTGAAAATCTCATTCTGAAAGTATAATATATTTCCCAATAGTTCAACAATTTCAGAGGGGTATCTTACAGTGGCTTTATATTTTTGCAAACCTATGACTACACCAGAGTACTGTATGTGTCTGTCCTTTCCAGCAACTGTCGTACCTGAGTTCTGCCTTTCAATATCAGAGACTAGCACTCTGCAACTCATTCCAAGAATACGTCATCAAATATTTTAACCAGAAAGGGAGACGTGTATAAGGCAGTACTTGCTCCTTCCGATGTTCTGAGCCATAGAAACTATCGAATCGTACTCATTCACAATAGAAGAACAGCTATGAGACAGTGCCTGTTTCTCTTTAGATTCTGACACACACAAAATATCAACTATTACTCGTTGCTACTACTAGATACAAACTCTACAATGTTTCTTCTTTTCTAACACCCCCCTAGCTCAAGATAATGACTGTTGCTGGTTACTTATCGGAAACTCAGTTGTTCTCTCTCAAAGGTGTACAGATCTCTCACAGTTTTCACTGCAGTAGCATCAAAGTGTCGATCTATAGTGACTGCACCCGACGACTCAGCTGTTGCACTGCTTCTAGCTGCTTCCTGGTAATGACGCCTCCTGATTCATATAACTGACAGACTGCTTTGATCCAGTGCGCTAGTCGCTTACACTGATAAACCAAAATTATGACCAGTGGCCACCGCGACTTTAGATGCCGCCTGGTCGCTTTGCGGGCACGTGACGCGGTAATAAAACAATGTGAGCGGAGCAGACACGGAAGAGGGGCCACGCTAGCGATGATACGTGCTGCAAATGGGGAAATCCATTGAGATAAGCGACTTTGACAGAGGGCAGATTATTATTAAGCAGAACCTGTGAAAGAGTATCTCGAAAACGGCGAATCTGGTCGAATGTTCACGTGCTACTGTCGTCAGCATCTACGGAAAGAGGAAGAAGGGCAGTGAAACCATCACCAGGCGGTAAATGGTTGGACGTCCGCGACTCTTCACCGAGCGTGGGGTTCGGAGGCTTCTCCGCTCTGTAAAGTAGGACAGGTGGTGATATCTTTGACAAAGCAGCACGACGCTGATGCATGCACAGATGTTACGGAGCATACTGTCCTTCGTACATTGTTGAACGAGGAGCACCGCACCAGACCACCCCTAAGTGTTCCTATTTTGACCCAACGACATCATCAATTAAAATTCCAAAGGGCACAGGATCACCTGGATTCCACCTTCAATCAACGGAAACGTATCTGCTCTTCGGGTGTCACATTTATGCAACACTAGATTGATGGTCGTCTCCACAAACGCCGTCATCGAGGTCAACGGTGGCTCGAAACATGCGGCGCGTCACGGATGCAGGCTAATGGCAGCAGTATTGTGCTATGGGATACATTCTACTGCACTTGTATGGGACCTTTGGTAGTAATCTAAGACACGTTGACAGCTGTGAACCACCTGCATCCTTTTACGAAAATAGAATTATACACTCCTGGAAATTGAAATAAGAACACCGTGAATTCATTGTCCCAGGAAGGGGAAACTTTATTGACACATTCCTGGGGTCAGATACATCACATGATCACACTGACAGAACCACAGGCACATAGACACAGGCAACAGAGCATGCACAATGTCGGCACTAGTACAGCAATGCAGGCTGCTATTCTCCCATGGAGACGATCGTAGAGATTCTGGATGTAGTCCTGTGGAACGGCTTGCCGTGCCATTTCCGCCTGGCGCCTCAGTTGGACCAGCGTTCGTGCTGGACGTGCAAACCGCGTGAGACGACGCTTCATCCAGTCCCAAACATGCTCAATGGGCGACAGATCCGGAGATCTTGCTGGCCAGGGTAGTTGACTTACACCTTCTAGAGCACGTTGGGTGGCACGGGATACATGCGGACGTGTATTATCCTGTTGGAACAGCAAGTTCCCTTGCCGGTCTAGGAATGGTAGAACGATGGGTTCGATGACGGTTTGGATGTACCGTGCACTATTCAGTGTCCACTCGACGATCACCAGAGGTGTACGGCCAGTGTAGGAGATCGCTCCCCACACCATGATGCCGGGTGTTGGCCCTGTGTGCCTCGGTCGTATGCAGTCCTGATTGTGGCGCTCACCTGCACGGCGCCAAACACGCATACGACCATCATTGGCACCAAGGCAGAAGCGACTCTCATCGCTGAAGACGACACGTCTCCATTCGTCCCTCCATTCACGCCTGTCGCGACACAACTGGAGGCGGGCTGCACGTTGTTGGGGCGTGAGCGGAAGACGGCCTAACGGTGTGCGGGACCGTAGCCCAGCTTCATGGAGACGGTTGCGAATGGTCCTCGCCGATACCCCAGGAGCAACAGTGTCCCTAATTTGCTGGGAAGTGGCGGTGCGGTCCCCTACGGCACTGCGTAGGATCCTACGGTCTTGGCGTGCATCCGTGCGTCGCTGCGGTCCGGTCCCAGGTCGACGGGCACGTGCACCTTCCGCCGACCACTGGCGACAACATCGATGTACTGTGGAGATCTCACGCCCCACGTGTTGAGCAATTCGGCGGTACGTCCACCCGGCCTCCCGCATGCCCACTATACGTCCACGCTCAAAGTCCGACAACTACACATACGGTTCACGTCCACGCTGTCGCGGCATGCTACCAGTGTTAAAGACTGCGATGGAGTTCCGTATGCCACGGCAAACTGGCTGACACTGACGGCGGCGGTGCACAAATGCTGCGGAGCTAGCGCCATTCGACGGCCAACACCGCGGTTCCTAGTGTGTCCGCTGTGCCGTGCGTGTGATCATTGCTTGTACAGCCCTCTCGCAGTGTCCGGAGCAAGTATGGTGGGTCTGACACACCGGTGTCAATGTGTTCTTTTTTCCATTTCCAGGAGTGTATATTATTACCTTCAGCTCCTGACGGACGTTGATATATATCAGCGGGGAGAGGTGAAAATGTGTGCCCCGACCAGGACTCGAACCCGGAATCTCCTGCTTAAATGGCAGACGCTCTATCCATCTGATCCACCGAGTGCACAGAGGATAGTGCGACTGCAGAGACTATCTCGCGCACGGAAAAGAGAGCGCCCAGCACCTTCTGGGCATAAATACTGGACAAGATCCTCCAATTCGGCAGTCTCAGGTAGCACCTGAAGAAGGCAACGAGTTACGTGGCCGAAATATTGTGCCAGAGCGACACAAACATCCGGCACTAGTAGACCCGATTATTCCACATGTCAAGATCTAGCCGGGAAAGCCTGAACAGTTACAACATTAAAAATGTTTGTTTAGGTATCTTTGTTCTCTTACCAATCTTCTGCATTCTATTTGCTCTGCCAAGAGTTTGGCATAAAACCACATAGAACTATCCAGTAGTGAATACACTCTTTAACTTTGTCGGATTCACGATATGTGGTACGAGGATCCCATTTTGCGCTTGTACAAAGGGTGTCGGGTAACTGCTGATATTCAGTACATAATTTTTTGAGTAATGAGGCTAATTGTATCATGTTTTCATTGATGGTTATAATGTGACTGTTCTCTTCAGTCCTGCATTTGTTGTCTTCAGTGAATATGTAATGAACGGTTCCAACTTCATACAATTTATTAATATTTGCTCAGTAGTCGCAATACAGCCTACAGTGTGACTGAGTTCAGACAACGTTGCTCTGGCAAATTGTTCCTTTGACGCCTCAGCA
This sequence comes from Schistocerca gregaria, assembly GCF_023897955.1. Taxonomy (NCBI): domain Eukaryota; kingdom Metazoa; phylum Arthropoda; class Insecta; order Orthoptera; family Acrididae; genus Schistocerca; species Schistocerca gregaria. Next base: position 161,779,520 of record NC_064931.1, read on the forward strand.
AACTTTTTGATGACAGTTTCATATCATAGATGGGTGTTTTATAATGTGAAGCATCTGCTTCGTCCACAGTTCCGAGTAGCGTTTTACTGATTTCGCCTACGAAACCGAAAATTTCCCACCTGGATCTGGATCTATGTTTGACTAACTGCTGAACTAAGTTTTAGTTTGTTCTAATCTGCCTATATTACTATCAACCTTCTTACTTAGGAGATTAAATTCTGTTTTACTGACACTTAGTTTGCATAATAGTTCTCTGCACTCCTGGACGATCTTGTTTCCGTCACAGTTTTCCATGCGACTGTCTGCTCGACTCTTGTTCTCATTCAATAATAAAACTTCAACCAGTTTTCATGTACTTTCATCGGCTTATTTCTAAACATATTAATTGTCACAGTGGATAGGTCTATGATTATCACATCGAATGGTCCTCAGAAGTGTGCAGCTAGCTCCATAGAACGACCTCTCACTATGGTCTCATTAAACAAAAGAACCTTATCTCTTGTTATAAAGCCGCGCGGAAGTCCTAAATACACTTTTAACTTCTTTGTGGATTTCGGAACAGGAAGGTTCTTCACATTCTCCACATTATACTCATCTGGCTCTTCTCATTTTCCCATTATATTGTGCCTTAAGCATATTACTCCCTGCCACTCCCCCCCCCTCCACTTCGCAAGAATTCGCATTTACCTGGTAGTAACTTTAACCCATTTACCTCCAATCTATCCTTGATTTCCTGTAGCTTCTCATTATGTTCCTTTAATTAAATTCTGTAGCACGTTATGTCATCCCAGTACACTAAACTTGTTGTCATCCCAAGCGATCCTGCGATAGCAACATACATTAATCTAAGAAATGTACTTGGTGCACACTTTGGCTCCATTGGCATAATTTTGTACTCCTAATGCTGATTATTTTTTCAGCTCGTATCACTCTGCTTGTTTCAAATGATTGGCTTGGATCACTGCTCTAACTAGTGCAGTGCGATTTTTGAATGCGTCCATACTATTCATTGCTTTCTGTACGGTGTGTATTGGCTTCACTTCCGCTATCAGTTCACTTAATTCTTTCATTGTGCCCAGATTACATTCGGTCTCACTCACATCCAACACATTGGGAAACATTTTCCTTGCTTTATTCATACCATAAAATGGTTCAAATGGCTCTGAGCAGTATGGGACTTAACATCTATGGTCATCAGTCCCGTAGAACTTAGAACTACTTAAACCTAACTAACCTAAGGACATCACACAACACCCAGTTATCACGAGGCAGAGAAAATCCCTGACCCCGCCGGGAATCGAATCCGGGAACTATTCATACCATAGATTCGGCTTATACACGTCTGACATTATTTCTTGTTTGAGAATAACCATTTCTTGTTTGTAACTGGGTTTCTACCCTGTTTCTACACATATCTAAGATATTTTATTCCCTAGAACATTCTCATGAATCTATCTGGTCGGACGCTACTTTCCCTTAAAGGTAACTCATCACTCTTCATCTTATTACTTGTCTTTGATTTGCATGTCTTACCTTTTCCTTCATCACCTGTGCCGTACACTGTTCCATATTATCTGGCCGGCCGAGGTGGCCGAGCGGTTCTAGGCGCTAAAGTCTAGAACCGCGCTACCGTTACGGTCGCAGGTTCGAATTCTGCCTCGGTCATGGATGTGTGTGATGTCCTTAGGTTAGTTAGGTTTAAGTAGTTCTAAGTTCTCGGGGACGGATGACTTAGAAGTTAAGTCCCACAGAGCTCAGAGCCATTTTAGCCATATTATCTCTTATTTCATGTGAGACTTTGCCTCCAATTCCTAGATCGTTTATGCCATGTACTATTCTCGTTATTTTCCACTTCCTTGGTAGTAAGCTTCATGGACTGTATTAAAATATGCGTCTTTTTGTGTCTGTTAATGTGTTTTCGATTAAAAATGATTGCCACGTGATCCATGTGTTTCCTAAATGCGTGCAGTGTTACTTCAGTCTGGAAATGTCTTACCTGCTAATTGCTGCTTCTTTTGCGAGTCTCTATTCTTTTATAGGGCTTATATTGTATATGCCGCAGTACCTGCCTTCTTAAATCATAGGAATACTAGCTGAATATCTAGCGTTGCCCCGATACGTATTTATTCCAATCTTCTATTAGTCCATATACTCCTTTCCCTTCTCTCTGTTCATCTCGTCCTTCATAACCTCTCTGTACATCCCATCCTCCACCCTCTCTCTGTGAATCTGGTTCTCCCCACTCTATTCATCTGCTTTTTCCGTCCCTCTGTCCATCTCCTCATTCCCCTCTCATTCCAGCTCCTCCTCCACCCTCTCTTTGTCCATTTCCTCCGTTCCTCGCTCTATCCATCTCCTCCTCCCTCTCACCCTGTTCATCTCCTCCTCCATCTCCTCCTCTTCCTTTTCTCTGTGCATTCCCTCCTCCCTCTGTCTGTCATCTTCTCATCCCCCTCTCTGGCCATCTCTTCCCCGTCCCCTTTCCTTTCTCTGTCCATCTCCTCCTCACCCCTCTATCTGCCCATACCCCTTTCCTTCTATCTATCCATCTCCTCTTCCTCCCTATCTGCGCCCATTTCCTCCTTTACTCTTTCCCCCTTCTCTCTCCACGTCATCAAGCTCACCTTAGTAGGACGTTGGTGGTTCTCATACCCATGGTTTTTCTTTCCAGACTGTACCTAATACGAGTGCCAAATCTGGCTGAATTCGTTCCAGTAGCTTATAACGAGTTTTTTACCCATGGCTTTCCCACTTACAAACATGAAAAATTTCACATACATTTAACATATCACACGTATTTGTACACATATGTCACCTTTATCTCTAGCGAATTTCGCCCTGCACTTTCATTTTCACGCAGCTCAATGATTATTCCGCCCTATCTCCTGAACTATGTGCTGTAGAATGATATAATTTAATTTTGCAGAGATATCGAGCGCTGTATGTGGCTACTGTCTAAGAAATGTGCTGTTAATATAGTGGCTCTGAGCACTATGGGACTTAACAACTGTGGTCATCAGTCCTCTAGAACTTATAACTACTTAAACCTAACTAACCTAAGGACATCACACACATCCATGCCCGAGGCAGGATTCGAACCTGCGACCGCAGCAGTCGCGCGGTTCCGGACTGAGCGCCTAGAACCGCTAGACCACCACGGCCGGCGCTGTGAATATAGTGTTAGTAGTAAAGTAGTAATGGATTAAAACATCATTCATGATGTAGCAGTGTGTGTGTGTGTGTGTGTGTGTGTGTGTGTGTGTGTGTGTTTGTGTGTGTGTGTGTGTGTGTGAATATCCCGTGCTGGGTGTTAAATCCAGAATCGAGCGCCACATCAAGTGGCGGGAAGCGGAAAGCCTCCCAGATATGGGTGGTACTGGCGAAATGAAATACCCAGGATGGAGAAAATACTAGCTTAGATCTAAACCAATCAACGCTTGATTTGGCATGCAGCAGCTTGTGGTCAGCGTCTGTTCACCAAGTCGGTGCGGCTGCTACAAATATGTCTTGATCTCAACAATCAAATCTTCCTCTTTTTTTATCTCCTACAGAGACCAGCACAACCATTTTCAACTTCAAAAAAAAAAAAAAAAAAAAAAAAGGATTGTGGTACAACCGGAAAAATATCCATTACTACAGGCCCCATTAAATGTACTGGACTTTCCTGGTCATCTGATTCTGGGGGACCAGGAACGTCATGAGAAGGAAAAGAATCGGTGCTTCTCGAGACTATACCCTATACTGCCACTGTCGACACAAATACGCTGGTCGAGATAGGTAAACACAAACAGCTCACAGATATTTTGGAAAATTTTCACTTCAAAATCCTCGCAATACAAGAGACGCGTTTTATAGACAAATCCACTTCAACACAGGAAACTAAAGGATATACAAATGGAAACTTGCTGTAACAAGAGGAACACCAACAACGTTTGGCACAGGATTTGCCGTTTACAGATCAGTCATAGACAACATCCTAGATTTCAATTCAGTATCAGAAACAATCTAGACAATAACCTTCATATCAGGAAACAAAAGATACACAATGATCAATGCAAATGCACTGACAACCATTCACAACAGAAATAAACCACAAGAAGTCGAAGATTTTTTAGAAGACATGGAAGAAATAACGTATAAAATACCAAAAAAGAAATGGTAAAATTATTTTAGGAGACGTCAGTGCACAACTAGGCAAGGGGAAAAAAGTAAAGCAAATCGCAAGACCATACACAGCACACAATCGCATCAGCGAGAATGGGGCACATCTCGTACTTTACTGTCAAAATTTTAACTTACCAATTACACAAACGTAATTTCAAAACGAAAACATAAAATATGTGAAACGCCCAAAAACATATGGGGAGAATTTCAAATCGATCATGTAACTATAATACGCAAAAATACAAGATAAATCCTGAATGTGAGGACACGCAAGGGATTGTTAGAGTCCGACCATCACCTGCAACGTGTAAAAATTAGGCCAATACCAAGAAAGTGAAAGATAACACAGAAAAAAATGTTATAAGACAAGAGCCAGAATACTTTGAGATAAACAAAGATAAAATTATTGAAGGAATTAATCAAATTTGAAACAGAAAACTGGACAGACATCGCGAAGACAATTCGGAATGCATTGCTTTGGGGTCAGTCTCCTAGAAAATGAGAACATAGACTACTGGCCATTAAAATTGCTACACCGCGAAGTGCCGGCCGGTGTGGCCGAGCGGTTCTAGGCGCTTCAGATGTGTTAAGTCCCGTGGCTCTACGCTTTATTCGATCCCAGCGAAATCCAACATTTCAGCAGGATAATGCACGACCGCATGTTGCAGGTCCTGTACAGGCCTTTCTGGATACAGCAAATGTTCTACTGCTGCCCTGGCCAACACATTCTCCAGATCTCTCACCAATTGAAAACGTCCGGTCAGTGGTGGCCGAGCAACTGACTCGTTACAATACGGCACTCCTGATGAACTGTGGTGTCGTGTTGAAGCTGCATGGGCAGCTGTACCTGTACACGCCATCCAAGCAATGTTTGACTCAATGCCCAGGCGTATGAAGGCCTTATTACGGCCAGAGGTGGTTGTTCTGGGTACTGATTTCTCAGGATCTATGCACCCAAATTGCGTGAAAATGTAATCACATGTCAGTTCTAGTATAATATATATGTCCAATGAATACCTGTTTATCATCTGCATTTCTTCTTGGTTTAGCAATTTTAATGGCCAGTAGTGTATATAAGTCATTAACATTGCAAGATCACGGGTTAATGTAGGTGCGAGATAAGCCATTGAAAATGTGAAATGCTGGTACATTAATAACTGGTGTAACCGCCGGAATGTTGAATGCAAGCATGCAAACGTGCGAACAGTGTGTTTTACAGGTACCAGTTGTCAGTTTGTAAGATGGAGTTCCACTAGTTCCACTATGGCGGTCAATACAGGGACAGTTAATGCTGTTTGTGGATGACACTGGAATTGTCGTCCGATGTTGTTCCAAATGTGCTCTATTGGAGGCAGATCTGGTGATCAAGCAGGCCAAGGCGACGTGTCGACACTGCGTAGAGACTGCTGGGTTATAATGTTGGTATGTCCGTGAGCGTTATCCTATTGGAAAACACCCCATAGAATGCTGTTCATGAATGACGGTACAACAAGTCGAATCTCTAGAATGATGTACAATTTTGCAGCAAGGGCGCGTGGGATAACCACGAGAGTGCTGTTGCTGTCATATGAGATCGCACCCCACACCATAACTCCAGGTTTAAGTGGTGGGAAGCTCCTGTGGGACCAAACTGCTGAGGTCATCGGTCCCTAGGCACACAAGCACCCATGCTCAAGGGAGGACTCGTACTTCAGCAGAGGGGGAGCAGCCGCGCGAATCGTGGCAAGGCGCCTGAGACCACGCGGCTACCCTGCGCCAGGGGTCCTATTCTGTATCGTTCATACCGATCGGTGCAGTAGGTTAACCTCGGCACTGACGCCATTTTCGGTTCTTTATCCGAAGTTACTATTCTGTAAGCTTTTGAGACCTGTTTCCGATCGGTCCTCCTGCCGATTTTTTGACAACTGTACTGAGAGGTTTTGAATTTCGCTATTTCCCTCTCGTTCGGTTTAGTGTGATTTATTTACACCCGAATTTGTTATTTTAAACATATTGAGCGGTTTTATACTTATACTTCTTTCCGCAAATCGTTTACTTATTAATTATCGAAACGGGTTTAAAACTTTTAAGTTACAATACAGTGAAATTTTGTGTAGCCTGATAGAGGAAACCTTCCAAAATTTCATGCATTTACGTCTTACGCCCGCATCATTCAGCAACGAAGTCACAGTGCGTCTCTCTCCAAGCGAATTATATGGAATAAAGAGCTAAAGGCATGCGACTTGCAGTAGTACAGTGGGTAATGCAACAAACTGGCGTGTCAAAGGTCATAGGTTCGCATACTGCTGCTTGTCAGAATATTTTTTTCCTCTCCGTGTTTGTAACACAGTCTTCAAAGTTAAGCATTTTTCTGATATATTCGTTGTTAAACGTTATTAAACGCAAGAGCGCCCTTTGTCAGTAATGAGTATCTTTGATTTCGTGACTTCCATATGCTTAAGGAAAAAAGATGAACTTGTTGTGCATGAAACAACTGGCAGTGACATTTATACTTTTTCTTGTCACAAATAATTCACCATTTTTCTGAATACATAGCGATCCCCAAGTGTGTGGTCAGATAGGAATCTAAGAACACAAATTACTGCGAATGAAACTAGTAGCAATCGTCTTTATACTTTAGATTGTCACAAATAATTATCTGCGATCGAATCCCTGACAACAGTAGACAGAGGTGAAAGATTCCAACCACAATATTTTTAAACTACACCACCACATATGAAACATTTTGATTCATCAGATGCATGTTATAAACTATAGTCGCACTCATCATACGATCTCGAAAATGCGTTTTTTAAAATTTTGTTTTTATGAACCAAATCGTTAATTTATCATAAAGGGAAGTAGGCTACATCATTGGATCTCTAGGAGCGAGTTACAACCACATTCTGTGCATGTTCTTATTCTTTGACACTCTCTTAAACAATTTTCAAGGAGATGCGTCTATGCAACTAATTGATGGCAGTTTGCTTATTACCATGTGCGTTTCGATTCTTTTATTTGTGAAGCAACTCACGAATGAAAGAAGCGAAACGCGTATGGCATTAAACAAATTGCCTTCAATTAGTTGCGTAGCAGAAGGTACCCCTATTAATTTTGAAGCAACTGAGGAACGACGGAAAACAGAAAAAATGACGAATTTTTCGGGTGTTTCTATACATCTACATCTATATGGATACTCTGCAAATCACATTTAAGTGCCTAGCAGAGAATTCACGAACCACCTTCACAATTCCCTGTTATTCCAATCTCGCATAGTGCGCGGGAAGAATGAACACCTATATCCTTCCGTACGAGCTCTGATTTCTCTTATTTTATCTTGGTGATCGTTCGTCCCTATGAAAGTCGGTGTAAACAAAATATTTGCGCATTCGGAGGAGAAAGTTGGTGATTGGAATTTCGTGAAAAGATTCCGTTGCAACGAATAACGCCTTACTTTTAATGATGTCCATCCCAAATCCTGTATCATTTCTGTGAAACTCTCTCCCATATTTCGCGATAATACAGAAGTGCTGCCTTTCTTTGAACTTTTTCGATGTACTCAGTCAGTCCTATCTAGTAAGGACCCCAAACTGCGCAACAGTATTCTAAAAGTGGACGGACAAGCGTAGTGTAGGCAGTCTCCTTAGTAGGTCTGTTACATTTTCTAAGTGTCCTGCCAATAAAACGCAATCTTCCTTCCAATTTAAATAGTTGGTGGTGGTTGTTAGTGTTTAACGTCCCGTCGACAACGAGGTCATTAGAGACGGAGCACAAGCTCGGGTTAGGGAAGGATTGGGAAGGAAATCGGCCGTGCCCTTTCAAAGGAACCATCCCGGCATTTGCCTGAAACGATTTAGGGAAATCACGGAAAACCTTAATCAGGATGGCCGGAGACAGGATTGAACCGTCGTCCTCCCGAATGCTAGTCCAGTGTGCTAAACACTGCGCCACCTCGCTCGGTTTTAAATTGTTCGTAATTGTAATACCTAGGTATTTAGTTGATCTTACGGCTTTTAGATTAGACTGATTTATCGTGTAACCGAAGTTTAATGCGTTCCTTTAAGCACTCATCTGGAAGACCTCACACTTTTCGTTATTTAAGGTCAACTGCCACTTTTCGCACCATTCCGATATTTCTTCTAAATCGTTTTGCAGTTTGTTTTGATTTTCTGATGACTTTATTAGTCGATAAACGACAGCGCCATCTGCATACAACCGAAAACGGCTCCTCAGATTGTCTCCCAAATCGTTTATATAGATAAGGAATAGCAAAGGGCCTATAACACTACCTTGGGGAACGCCATAAATCACATCTGTTTTACTCGATGACTTTCCGTCAATTACAACGAACTGTGACCTCTCTGACAGATCCAGTCACATAACAGACGATATTCCATAAGCACGCTATTTCACTATGAGCCGCTTGTGTGGTATGGTGTCGAAAGCCTTTTGTGTATTTGTACAATGTGGTACTATGCTCCATTCATAACTCATATTCGGAAGCGGAAAATCCAAAACAAGACGTCAATCTGAATGAGAATAAAGTTACATAATGTGACATTTACGAGTTTCCAGGAAACAGTCAATATTCAGTCGTCCTCGTGCATTCATGGGAGGGCGTGATCAGCAAAATTTGAATAGTATTATGTACTCTAACCATACTTTTCGTTACTGTGAAGAATAGCGTGCCTGTGTCGGCTGCTAGCCCCTTCGTGTTCGTGCAACTGTGGCGCTACAGTGTGCATGCGCGGATCGGAGGCAGACTGCTTTTGATTGGTTGGCGCAAGGAGAAATGCCAACAGCGTTTCGGTTCGGTAGCAGCGTTCGGCATCGCTTCCGAAATGCTTACAGAATAATGCTGGAGCTTTCCTGCGGAAACAAGACCGTTCGGTGCGCTCGCCTATCGAGCCGATCGGCAATATGGCGAAAAGATACAGAATAGGACCCCAGGTGTAGGTCCAGCGTGTCTATCACACAGACAGGTTGGATTCAGGCCCACAAATGGCCTCCTTTTCACCAACACACGGCCATCACTGACACCGTGACAGAACCAGTTTTCATCAGAAAACATGCAGACCGCCACACTGCCCTCCAATGAGCTCTCGCTTCAGACCACTGAAGGGAGGTTTGGGGTCAGTGGAAATATCACTACAGCGGTTCTGGCTGTCCTTTAAGTTTCCAATTTGCAACAGTTCGTTGTGTCACTGTGGTGCCAACTGCTCATATTGCTGCTGAAGACGCAGTACAACACACCAGAGCCATACGCCGAACACGATGTTCTTCCCTGTCGGTAGTGTGACATGGCCGTCCAGAGTTCGGTCTGCTCGGGACCGTACATTCCTGTGATCACCACTGCCAGTAATCCTGTGCAGTGGTTACATTCCTACCAAGACTCTCTGCAATATCGCAGAAGGAACATCTGGCTTCTCGTAGTCCTATTACTCGACCTTGTCCAGACTCAATGCGGTGTTCACGATGGTGTCTTTGACGCCTTATAGGCATTTTACCAGCGCCACTCCTGCGCAGCTAGCCTGAAATTTTATAGGCATCATCTGTCAAATTTAGAAATACGCGCCGGCCGGGGTGGCTGAGCGGTTCTAGGCGCTGAGGTCGGGAACCGCGCGATCGCTACGATCGCAGGTTCGAATGCTGACACAGGCATGGGTGTTTGTGAGTAGTTCTACGGGACTGATGACCTCAGCAGTGAAGTCCCATAGTGCTCAGGGCCATTTGAACCATTAGAAATATGCCTACCAACTTTCGTTAATGTCGCACAAATCCTTCTTGGTGTTGCGATTTTTTCTCTGTCATTGTCAGTTTTGAATATGAAATATTTTGGTTTTATATCGGCGCATAATGCTTTATTCGTTGCAAATGTGACTAATCCCACGTTTTACATTTTATTAGTTAAAATTATTTTGATGTAGCGTTAGATATTTTAAGATTCTCGCCTAATTCCAATCCCTCACTAATGGATGTTTAAAAGAAAAGAGTGAAGACAACTAGTACAACACAGCTTGCCTACAATAACAAAAAAGTTAATTTACTAAAATCTAATATCCTCCTTCATACTTCATTCTGGCGCCTAGTAACGACTCTATTAATAATTTCACCTATTCTTATGTCCAAAGAAACAAACTTCATAATTTTACATCCAATGTGGTGCCACACATCAACATTTAATGCCGGTGGTTTTTGTATCGATGCACTTTCGTCAATGCGTACTAATCGTTTCCTAGTGGCAACTTCGGGGACAATAAAATGGATTGCCGATCTTTTGAAACGTATGTGGAACGCATTTGAAGCTCATGTATGAGCAGATTGACAAATTTGTGCAGCTGTGAACTTGAAAGATGCGTCAGTAAATCGGTAAACTCAGACTGAATAAAATGAAGTAAGCATAATTCATTTATAAAATGAAAGAAATAAAACTAACCGTGCGAGAATAATAGACAACTGAATAGCGAGGCCTTCATTGCACAGAAATGCATCTCTTACAAATTCAGTTTTTTCCTGTTATACAAGAAAGCACCTTCCTTGCTTCTTACTTTGCAAATGGAAAGAATCATGTTACATCTCGGCCAATATTTGGAGCAGTCAGAGATGTTTCTCCTCTTCGTACATACGCCTGTCTCTTTTGTGATATTTACTATTCTTCCTAAAGCAAGAATTTTTAAAGTAGATGTAAAACGGCCAGACATCGGAACTATGCTATGAATTCTCGCTGCAACGTTCTAATAATTTATAACTCAAGAGTACAGGACCTCATCAGATGATTAGTACAACGGCTTCAATGCAAGAAGTCTTGTTTCTTTCTTGCCAATCCAGTCTTCTGCATTATAACGTCACAAACTCGTCACGTTATGCGTAAAAGTTTGCGTTAACAGCTCCTGTGAATACGATTTAAGGGTTGACCTACCTGAAAGGGAACTCATAGCCACACGAGTGTCTCGACATCTGGCTAGGCCGACAGCCCAGACGTGAAAAAAATACGTTACTGCCCATTAAAACTCCTATACCAAGAAGAAATGCAGATGATAAAAAGGCATTCATTGGACAAATATATTATACTATAACTGACATGTGATTACATTTTCAAGGAAATTGGGTGCATAGATCCTGAGAAATCAGTAACCAGAACAACCACCCCCGCCTGGGCATTCAGTCAGAGCTTGGATGGCGTGTATAGGTACAGCTGCCCATGCAGCTTCAACACGATACCGCAGTTCATAAAGAGTAGTGACTGGCGTATGGTGACGAGCCAGTTGCCCGGCCACCGTTGAACAGACGTTTTCAATTGGTGAGAGATCTGGAGAATGTGCTGGTCAGGGCAGCAGTCGAACATTTTCTGTATCCAGAAAGGCCCGTACAAAGCCTGCAACATGCGGCCGTGCATTATCCTGCGGAAATGTAGGGTTTCGCAGGGATCGAATGGAGAGTAGAGCCACTGATCGTAACACATCTGAAATGTAACGTCCACTGTTCAAAGTATCGTCAATGCGAACAAGATGTGACCGAGACGTGTAACCAATGGCACCCCATACCATCACGCCGGGTTTTACGCCAGTATGGCGATGGCGAATATACGCTTCCAATGTGCGTTCACCGCGATGTCAACAAACATGGAGCGACCATCATGATGCTGTAAACAGAACCTGGATTCATCCTAAAAAATGACGTTTTGCCATTCGTGCATCCCGGTTCGTCGTTGGGTACACCATCGCAGGCGCTCCTGTATGTGATGAAGCATCAAGGGTAACCGCCTGATAGTCAATGCTGCTGCAAACGTCGTCGAACTGTTCGTATAGATGGTTGTTGTCTTGCAAACGTCCCCATCTGTTGACTCAGTTATCGAGACGTGGCTTCAAGATGCCGTTGGGATCCAGCACGGCGTTCCGTATTACCCTCCTGAACCCACCGATTCCTTATTCTGCTAACAGTCATTAGATCTCGACCAACGCGTGCAGCAATGTCGCGATACGATAAACAGCCATCGCGATAGGCTACAATCCGACCTTTATCAAAGTCGGAAACGTGATGGTACGCATTTATCCTCCTTACACGAGGCATCACAACAACGTTCCACCAGGCAACGCCGGTCAAATGCTGTTTGTGTATGAGAAATCGGTTGGAAACTTTCCTCATGACAGCACGTTGTAGGTGCCAACCTTCGTGGTGTAGCAATTTTAATGGCCAGTCGTGTACATCTATATCTACACAGGTACTTCTCAAACCACTGTACGATGCGTGTCCTATCACTTATTGAATGCCTTTCGTAAATGACGAACTAAGAAATTATTTTAAATCGGAACAAATGTGGTAAAGCTAAAAACTATCGTAAACTGCTTTCCAGATAAATATGTATCAAGTATAAAAGACGGCAACGATTAATCTCTGTTTAATGGTAGCATTCGCCGAGGGTTGCGAAAACTGACTACTACATTCATGCTAAAAAGCAGAATGTTGGGATACTGACATAAAAACTTAAATAGTTATTCGTGGGTCAGTAAAAACACCTATGAGGAAAATCTGTTCTCCACAGCAACTTCCAGGCGAAAACTCTGGACATATGTTAAGTCAGTAACCAGATCCTAGCCTTCCATACAGTCTCTCTGCGAACAGACGTATCGAAACTGAAGAAAACATTGAGAAACCGGAAATATTAAATTCAGAATTTTAACATGTTTTCACAGATGAGAACCCTGCCTTGTCAATGTCTGATCGTCGGGCAGGCTAGTCAAAGCAAACAATGCATCAAGACCTGATGGGATTACTATGCTATAACAATAAATACGCAGCAGAACTAGCCTTTTTCCTGGCATAGATTTACCGAGAATCTCTCACCCATTGAACAGTCCCTCCTGACTGGAAAAGAGCGTAAGTCACTCTTGTTTACATAAGAGATAAGGAACGAGTGCACAGATTACAATCCAATATTGATACCGTTCGTCTCTTGTAGGGTTTCTGATCATATTTTAGGATGGAATATTTGGACGTTCCTCAAAGGAACCACTCGCGTGAAACACGGCTCGCTTCATTCAGAAACGATCTCTTCTAAAAAGTAGATGCAGCTGTAATGTTACACACCGTCCTCTTCTCTTTAGGCGTCACACACTGCAACACGTTCAATAATAAACAAAGTACGATCATGTGGATCATCTTAACGGATATTTGATTGGCTAGAAGAACCCATTGCGTTTTACTAGACGGCAAGTGTTCAAGGAAACAAAAGAAAGGTCTCTGTGCCCCAACCAAGCGTTATAGGGCAATTTGTTCTCAATATGCATAAACGCTTCATCACAAAGGGTTGCACTATCAGATTTTTCGTTGTCTATACGAAATTGTCGTCCTTGGCCAATAGTAAGAAAATGCAAATAGAAATGGACAAAATTTTTACTGGGTGTAATAAATGGAAGTTTTCTTTAACTGTCGATAAATCCAAGATAATGACCATAATAAAGGGAAACAACTCGGTAACAACATTAGAAGTGAACATGTGGAGCCCATAAAATCAGGATAATTACAAGAAGCTATGCGAACGTAGGAAGTCAGTAGCAGAGACTTGGATATGATGGAAAGCTTCTAGCTAAGGGCGGTGCATTGTTAAAGGAAATCGCGTGCAAGACGCAAGAGAATAGCTCCAGGGTTTGGAATGGTTATGGAGTAGGCATAAGAGCAAATGAACGAATTCAGAGATGTGCTGATAGAATCGTATTAGGTCTTAATAGCCCATAAAAAAGTGTAACAGACGAACCCAGGAACATAAACGCTACATTTGAAAGAAAGTTAACGTTCATAACTACGTACGTACGTGGGGTCAAGATGATTAAAATTCCTCTGGCTGATGTATAAAATATAAAGTATTTTAAAACATAGAAACTACAAAAAGGTAACATTATTCTCACGAAACCTTGTTCGGTAAATTTAGAGAATTAGCAGTAGAGGGCAATTCTGCTTTCTCCATAACGTAGGGATTGTGAGAGATATTTTGGGGTGTACAAAGGAGCAGAGCCCGTCAGGTTTTGTCCTCGCCCAAAAATTCGGATAATTTGTAAGTCAAAAGATGGAAGGAACATTAGTAGTAAGCGTCCCGTTAACAACGAGGTCGTAAGAGACGGTCTAAAAGACAGAAGGGGTCGTTTGGCAAGTAATGGAGAGAAATGTGAAGGGTAGAAAATTGTAGAGGGTGACTCAAGTCTCATTGCAATAAAAATGCTCTATTGGGCATAGTTTGCAACAACTGTGCGGAGGGTAAACTAGCGCGGAGAGCTGCATCAAAGCAGCCTTCGGGCTGAAGACCACAACAACAACATTGTACGAAGAATCCTCTGTACAGTGTTTTGCCGAGAGTTTATCTAGGTACACGTTGACGGTTTCTAATCATCTCTCGAAGTGTAACAAATTTTATATTTTCACTTTAGCCAAGCTATTATAGCTTGCACGAAAAGTACTCTGTGATTGGCATGTGGCATTGTTGTTGATGTATAATACGCAGCATGTTGTCCCAGCTGGGAGATCAGTGTCATTGCCACACGTCGATCTTACGTTAAGCACATTTTGGAGGTTTTTCTTTGTTTTTGTTTTGGTTGGCTTGATGCAGCTCCTGTCGCTTGCCACCTATTCGAGATAAGGGTCGATTTCACATCGTTGCCTTATGTAGTCACATCTAGGCCAACCACATTTCTTCATTTACAATCTTTTAGCAACGTCTCATGTCACAATATGTGCCCAGAAGTTCCCTGCGTTCGAATTATTATGTTCTTCGTTTGGTCTTTTCTCTTATTGGTTCGCTGCCGGATTTCTTCGTTCTTAACTCGATCGATCCATGTGATCTTGAACAATCTCCTGTAACACAACATTTCAGAGACTTCAAAACGTTTCGTTTCTATCTTCCTCATCGTTTACGTTTCTGACTACATGCTATTCCCCAAAAATATTCTTTTCGTGAATATTAGTCTGATCTCGAGGTTCATATTTGTAGATGATTGCAGCGACTCCTGTGCATGAAAAGCCATTTTGTCTTGTGTAATCGTTGCTGTCACTTCTCCCCTACACCTTCCTTCTTTACCAGTTCTACTTCCGAGACAACGTACTTCGTTCATCTCTGCCCAAATTTAACATTCAGTCATCCAGGAAGTCCACCTGCTGCGCACGTAAGTACGAGTTTTATTGGTCATTAAAGCCATCGGCTAGTATATGTTCCATTTCATTAGCACTCGACTCAGTTCCAGATCGCTTTCGGCGAACCGTTTTCTGCTGAATTTCTGCTCGTGATAAGTCCCATATTAATGTACTCGTTTACTTCCCTCACTGGCTCTTCAATCTTAAGAGAAATCCTAAATTATTTCTTTCTTGGTTTTGGACTTATGCATCATTCGGTCAGAGTTAACTAATCCTATCTGCATCGCGTTAGGAGAATGGATATCCTTCAACCCTGTAGTTGATACCACACTGCCTACTGATGTAACACATTTACTGATCTAATAAGGAGACTGCCTACACTACGCTTGTCCATCCTCTTTTAGAATACTGCTGCGCGGTGTGGGATCCTTACCAGATAGGACTGACGGAGTTCGTAGAAAAAGTTCAAGGAAAGGCAGCAAGTTTTGAATTATCGCGAAATATGGGACAGAGTGTCACAGAAATGATACAGGATTTGAGCTGGACACCATTAAAAGAAAGGCGTTTTTCGTTGCGACGGAATCTTCTTACGAAATTCCAATCACCAACTTTCTCCTCCGAATGCGAAAATATTTTGTTGACACCGACCTACATAGGGAGGAACGATCTCCAAGGTAAAGTAAGGGAAATCACATCTCCTACGGAAAGATATAGGTGTTCATTGTTTCCGCGCGCTATACGAGATTGGAATAATAGAAAACTGTGAAGGTGGTTCGATGACCCCTCTGCCAGGCACTTAAATGTGATTTGCAGAGTATCCATGTAGATGTAGATGTAGACTGTATTCCACATTAGCAAAACCTTCTCTGAATCTGTGAGTGTAATGTATGTTCCTTTATTTCTCCTTACTCTGCTCTGCATTATTAACGGCAAAGTTAAAACTGCTCCTACCTTGCCTCTGAAACAAAACTGATTCTCTCTTAATCTACTTTAAAATTTCGTTTCTTTTCATCGATAAAGCACTCGACTGAGTATTTTTGAAGCATGTGTTATTAGACTGTTGTTTCGTTGAAAGGGTAATAATTATAATATTCTCAAAATCTGATGAAATATATCCCTATTACGTGAACTTCACATGTGAGCTTGTACGGTTGTTGCTCTCCCCTTTGGCTTGATGGCCGCATACGTTCCACTGGTATTTCATCAATAACTAGGATATTTTCTTTATGAATTTATGCAAAACTTTAAGAAATTGGTAAACGACTATTTTATTTCCCTTATTATCTTCTTGTGTCGCGTTCTCATTTTCAACTGGCCGACAACCTATGGAAAACCAACGGAGTGACATCACAAATGTCTTAAATGCAACAGAAAAAGTACTACAAATGAGTACCGCAAACACGAGGCAGCCATGGATAACAGATGAGGTACTTTAAATACTGGCAACCGCTGCATAACGGTTCTCTTCTTGTAACGAGATATCGAACGGAAGTGGAGAAATGTGGTACACAGTGTACGGAAGAGGGACACAGCGTATAAGGACGGCCTCAGGGCCAACCAGAGGCAATATTTTTCATTGCGCACTACCCCATACATCATTTAATGTCCAAGTATTATAGCAATTACGACTGATAACGTAGACATAGAAATTCTACAACTACATCTATACTCCCTCTCCTTATGATGGTCGACAACTACAGGCAAGCACCCGTCAAGATAATTTTGCAAGATGTATTTACGAAGAAATAACATGTCACCCGACTCCTGCTGGAATGTAAGATCCCTGAATATTTTAACAGAAAACCTCGTCATAAAGGACAAAATCCCTCTTGCAGCGTTTGGCACTGAATTTGGATGAACATTTCCTTGACACTCTCGCACTTACTAGACGAAACCGTAATGAAACAAATTGCTCATCTTTCGTTTTTTTCTATCTTATTTGTTACTCCTGTTTGGCAAGAATCTGTCGAACAAAGAATCTGTAAGCTTCTTTTTCCGTGAATGAATTACGTTTCCTTAATATCTCGGTATGACACCAGCCATTCCCAAAACTAGGTTAGGCTGTCAGTCCTCTTTAAATCGCTCCGAACAGATACCCCTCGATCTTTCTCCATTGCAATTCTTTTCAAATGATTCGTTCCCAATTCTGAGATAATAAATCAGTGCGTCCTTCTGCATATTTATGCGCAATGCGCTAAATTTGTTTATTTCGTGTGTCAGGTGCCAACCCCTGCACAAAATGTCGATCCTCTTCAGTTTTCCTGCCTTTCTGATGCCGTGTCTTCCTAATTACAATATTAACATCCGCGAACATCATCACGAAGCCTTCATTTTTTTAAAGTTAGGTGGCTTTTGGCCTTCTATATTATCCACAAGCTCATTTGCATACACAACATTGTGAACAGCTTCTTGACAACAGTTTTCACATCCAACGTTGCCGCCCGTTAAGAACTATAGCTTGAGCTGTCTTTGCAGAAGTCCTGCATCCAGCAGAAAAACTCCTCCAGCATTCCGCAACATCGTATTTTGTACACTAGGAAAGAGAGCTGAAACGTATAGAAAGTCAAGGAGCATAGCATCAATCTGTATTCTCATATCTACTAACTTCACGATCTCATGATGGAGAGTGCGAGCAGTGTTTCACACCTGTTCGTTACGATGTTGTGACGTGGCACTGTAAAATGCGAAAGAATAAAGTATTTTAACAGAATACTTTAATTAAAATCGCAAAGCAAACCAAAAAAGAGCGTATTTCAAGTTTTCACACAGAAAGTAGTATTTTTACCAAAAATCTATGAAGCTGTAGCTACAATATGTGATCAAAATTATCCGGACACATACGTTTTTCATATTACATGCATTGTGCTGCCACCTACTGCCATGTACTCCATATTAGCGACCTCAGTAGTCATTAGACATCGTGAGAGAGCAGAATGAGGCGTTCCGCGGTACTCGCGGACTTCGAACGTGGTCAGGTGACTGGGTGTCACTTGTGTCATACGTCTGTACGCGAGATTTCCACACTCCTCAACATCCGTACGTCCACTGTTTCCGATGTGACAGTGAAGAGGGAACGTGAAGGGGCCCGTGCAGCACCAAAGCGTACAGGTCGACCTCGTCTGTTGACTGACAGAGACCGCCGACAGTTGAAGAGAGTGGTAATGTGTAATAGACATACATCTACCCAGACCATCACACATGAAATCCAAACTGCATCAGAATCCACTGCAAATACTGTGACAGTTAGGCGGGAGTTGAGAAAATTTGAATTTCATGGTCGAGCAGCTGCTCATAAGCCACACATCACGTCGGCAAATGCCAAACGACGTCTTGCTTGGTGTAAGGAGCGTAGACATTGGACGACTGAACAGTGGAAAAACGTTGTGTGGACTGACTAATCACGGTACACAATGTGGCGATCCGATGACAGGTTGTATGTATGGCGAATGCCCGGTGTACGTCATCTGCCAGCGTGTTTAGTGCCAAAAGTAAAATTCGCAGGCGGTGGTGTTATGATGTGGTCGTATTTTACATGGAGGTTGCTTGCACCCCTTGTTGTTTTCCGTGACACTATCACAGACTAGGCCTACATTGATGTTTTAAGCACCTTCTTGCTTCCCACTGTTGAAGAGCAATTTGGGGATGGCGATTGCATCTTTCAAGACGATCGAACACTTGTTCATAATGCACGGCCTGTGGCGGAGTGGTTACACGACACTGGCCTGCTGACCTGAATCCTACAGAACACCTTTGGGCAGTTTTGGAACACCGACTTCGTGCCAGGCCTCACCGACCGACATCGATACCTCTCCTCAGTGCAGCACTCCGTGAAGAATGGGCTGCCATTCCTCCAGAAACCTTACAGCACCTGATTGAACGTATGCCTGCGAGAGTGGAAGCTGACATCAAGGCTAAGGATAGGCCAAAATCATACTGAATTCCAGAATTACCGATGGATGGCGCCACGAACTTTTAAATCATTTTCAGCAAGGTGTCCTGATACTTTTCATCACATAGCGTATATTTTATTTACATACATTTGACCACGCGAGGAGAAATAGAATAACAAAATCCCTTTGTATTTCGTTTGTCCTAATCCGCCCCAGACATACTGCCAGATCCTGCATGAACGTACAAAGCAATCAATCATATCGCCACCGACAATGAACTGACGTACCGTTGGCCACCTACAATTTAGTGCCACGCTTCTATGCCATTCTACTGAAAACTAAAAGTACGTGCATTTCCTTTCCCTCCAGTTCACACAGCTAATGGCTCTCATGGAATGATTTCGGTTACAGTAGTCTATGGGAAAGTACACATACATATTTAATACAGTGTGTCTGAACGAAAGATATGAAAGTGTAAGAACACATCCCGCAATCTGTACAGTTTATCCCAGAATTACACTACTGGCCATTACAATTGCTACACCAAGAAGAAATGCAGAGGATAAACGGGTAATCATTGTACAAGTATAATATACTAGATCTATACACGCAATTTGGTGTATAGATCCTGAAGAATCAGTACCGAGAACCACCACCTCTGGCCGTAATAACGGCCTTCATACGCCTTGGCATTGAGTCAAACAGAGCTTGGATGGAGTGTACAAGTACAGCTGCCCATGCAGCTTCAACACGATACCATAGTTCATCAAGAGTATTGACTGGCGTATTGTGACGAGCCAGTTGCTCGGCCACCACTGACCAGGCGTTTTCAATTGGTGAGAGATCTGGAGAATGTGTTGGCCAGGGCAGCAGTCGAACATTTTCTGTATCCAGAAAGGCCCATACAGGACCTGCAAAATGCGGTCGTGCATTATCCTGCTCAAATGTAGGGTTTCGCAGGGATCGAATGGAGGGTAGAGCCACAGGTCGTAACACATCTGAAATGTAACGTCCGCTACTCAAAGCGCCGTTATTGCGAACAAGAGGTGATCGACATGTGTAACCAATGGCACCCCATACCAACACGCTGGGTGATACGCCAGTGTGGCGATGATGAATACACGCTTCCAATGTGCGTTCACCGCGATGTCGCCAAACACGGATGCGACCTTCATGATGCTGTAAACAGAACCTCGATTCATAAGAAAAAATGGCGCTTTGCCATTCGTGCACCCAGGTTCGTCGTTGAGTACACCATCGCAGGCGCTCCTGTCTGTGATGCAGCGTCAACGGTAACCGCAGCCATGATCTCCGAGCTGATAGTCCATGCTGCTGCGAACGTCGTCGAACTATTCGTGTAGATGGTTGTTGTCTTGCAAACGTCCCCATCTGTTGACTCAGGGATCGAGACATGGCTGCACGATCCGTTACAGCCATGCGGGTAAGATGCCTGTCATCTCGACTGCTAGTGATGCGAGGCCGTTGGGATCCAGCACGGCGTTCCGTATTACTCTCCTGAACCCACCGATTCCACATTCTGCTAACAGTCATTGGATCTCGACCGACGCAAGCAGCTATGTCGCGATACGATAAACAGCCATCGCGATAGGCTACAATCCGACCTTTATCAAAGTCGGAAACGTGATGGTACGAATTTCTCCTCCTTATACGAGGCATCACAACAACGTTTCACCAGACAACGCCGGTCAACTGCTGTTTGTGTATGAGAAATCGGTTGGAAACTTTCCTCATGTCAGCACGTTGTAGGTGTCGTCACCGGCGCCAACCTTGTGTGAATGATTTGAAAAGGTAATCATTTGCATATCACTGCATCTTCTTCCTGTTGGTTAAATTTCGTGTCTGCAACACGTCATCTTCGTGGTGTCGCAATTTTAATGACCAGTAGTGCTTTTGCCCCCCCTTCCCCCCCCCCCCCCCCTCATGAACCATGGACCTTGCCGTTGGTGGGGAGGCTTGCGTGCCTCAACGATACAGATAGCCGTACCATAGGTGCAACCACAACGGAGGGGTATCTGTTGAGAGGCCAGACAAACGTGTGGTTCCTGAAGAGGGGCAGCCGCCTTTTCAGTAGTTGCAGGGGCAACAGTCTGAATGATTGACTGATCTGGCCCTGTAACACTAGCCAAAAGGGCCTTGCTGTTTTGGTACTGCGAACGGCTGAAAGCAAGGGGAAACTATAGCCGTAGTTTTTCCCGAGGGCATGCAGCTTTACTGTATGATTAAATGATGATGGCGTCCTCTTGGGTCAAATATTCCGGAGGTAAAATAGTCCCCCATTCGGATCTCCGGGCGGGGACTACTCAAGAGGATGTCGTTATCAGGAGAAAGAAAACTGGCGTTCTACGAATCGGAGCGTGAAATGTCAGATCCCTTAATTGGGCAGGTAGGTTAGAAAATTTAAAAAGGGAAATGGATAGGTTAAAGTTAGATATAGTGTGAATTAGTGAAGTTCGGTGGCGGGAGCAACAAGATTTTTGGTCAGATGAATACAGGGTTATAAATACAAAATCAAATAGGGGTAATGCAAGAGTAGGTTTACTAATGAATTAAAAAAATAGGACTGCAGGTAAGCTAATACAAACAACATAGTGAACGCATTATTGTGGCCAAGATTGACACGAAGCCCACACCTACTACAGTAGTACAGGTTTATATGCCAACTAGCTCTGCAGATGAAGAAATTGATGAAATGTATGATGAAATCAAAGAAATTATTCAGGTAGTGAAGGGAGACGAAAATTTATTAGTCATGAGTGACTGGAATTCGACAGTAGGAAAAGGAAGAGAAGGAAACGTAGTAGGTGAATATGGATTGGGGCCAAGAAATGAAAGAGGAAGCCGCCTGGTAGAATTTTGCACAGAGCATAACTTAATCATAGCTAACACTTGGTTCAAGAATCATGAAAGAAGGTTGTATACATGCAAGAACCCTAGAGATACTAGAAGGTTTCAGATAGATTATATAATGGTAAAACAGAGATTTAGGAACCAGATTTTAAATTGTAAGACATTTCCAGGGGCAGATGTGGGCTCTGACCACAATCTATTGGTTATGAACTGTAGATTAAAACTGAAGAAACTGCAAAAAGATGGGAATTTAAGGAGATGGGACCTGGATAAACTGAAAGAACCAGAGGTTGTACAGAGTTTCAGGGAGAGCATAAGGGAACAATGGACAAGAATGGGGGAAAGAAATATAGTAGAAGAAGAATGGGTAGCTTTGAGGGATGAAATAGTGGAGGCAACAGAGGATCAAGTAGGTAAAAAGACGAGGGCTAGTAGAAATCCTTGGGTATCAGAAGAGATACTGAATTTAATTGATGAAAGGAGAAAATATAAAAATGCAATAACTGAAGCAGGCAAAAAGGAATACAAACGTCTCAAAAATGAGATCGACAGGAAGTGCAAAATGGATAAGCAGGGATGGCTAGAGGACAAATGTGAGGATGTAGAGGCTTATCTCATGAGGGGTAAGATAGATACTGCCTTCAGGAAAATTAAAGAGACCTTTGGAGATAAGAGAACCACTTGTATGAACATCAAGAGCTCAGATGGAAACCCAGTTCTTAGCAAAGAAGGAAAAGCAGAAAGGTGGAAGGAGTGTAAAGAGGGTCTATACAGGGGCGATGTTCTTGAGGACAATATTATGGAAATGGAAGAGGAGGTAGATGAAGATGAAATGGGAGATACGATACTACGTGAGAAGTTCGACAGATCACTGAAAGACCTTAGTCGCATCAAGGCCCTGGGAGTAGACAACATGCCATTAGAACTACTGACAGCCTTTGAAGAGCCAGTCCTGACAAAACTCTACCATCTGGTGAGCAAGATGTATGAGACAGGCGACATTCCCTCAGACTTAAAGAAGAATATAATAATTCCAATCCCAAAGAAAGCAGGTGTTGACAGATGTGAAAATTACCGAACTATCAGTTTAATAAGTCACAGCTGCAAAATTCTAACGCGAATTCTTTACAGACGGATGGAAAAACTGGTGGAAGCCGACCTCTGGGGAGATCAGTTTGGATTCCGTAGAAATGTTGGAACACGTGAGGCAATACTGACCCTACGACTTATCTTAGAAGAAAGATTAAGGAAAGGCAAACCTACGTTTCTAGCATTTGTAGACTTAGAGAAAGCTTTTGACAATGTTGACTGGAATACTCTCTTTCAAATTCTGAAGGTGGAAGGGGTAAAATACAGGGAGCGAAAAGCTATTTACAATTTGTACAGAAACCAGAGGGCAGTTATACGAGTCGAGGGACATGAAATGGAAGCAACGGTTGGGAAGGAAATGAGACAGGGTTGTAGCCTCTCCCCGATGCTATTCAATCTGCATATTGAGCAAGCAGTAAAGGAAACAAAATAAAAGTTTGGAGTAGGTATTAAAATCCATGGAGAAGAAAAAAAACTTTGAGGTTCGCCGTTGTCATTGTAATTCTGTCAGAGACAGCAAAGGACGTGGAAGAGTAGTGGAATGGAATGGACAGTGTCTTGAAAGGAGGATATAAGATGAACATCAACAAAAGCAAAACGAGGGTAATGGAATGTAGTCGAATTAAGTCGGGTGATGCTGAAGGAATTAGATTAGGAAATGAGACACTTAAAGTAGTAAAGGAGTTTTGCTATTTGGGGAGCAAAATAACTGATGATGGTCGAAGTAGAGAGGACATAAAATGTAGACTGGCAATGGCAAGGAAAGCGTTTCTGAAGAAGAGAAATTTGTTAACATCGAGTATAAATTTAAGTGTAAGGAAGTCGTTTCTGAAAGTATTTGTATGGAGTGTAGCCATGTATGGAAGTGAAACATGGACGATAAATAGTTTAGACAAGATGAGAATAGAAGCTTCCGAAATGTGGTGCTACAGAAGAATGCTGAAGATTAGATGGGTAGATCACATAAGTAATGAGGAGGTATTGAATAGAATTCGGGAGAAGGGGAGTTTGTGGCACAACTTGACTAGAAGAAGGGATCGATTGGTAGGACATGTTCTGAGGCATCAAGGGATCACCAATTTAGTACTGGAGGGCAGCGTGGAGGGCAAAAATCATAGAGGGAGACCAAGAGATGAATACACTAAGCAGATTCAGAAGGATGTAGGCTGCAGTAGGTACTAGGAGATGAAGAACCTTGCACAGGTTAGAGTAGCATTGAGAGCTGCATCAAACCAGTCTCAGGACTGAAGACCACAACAACAACAACAACAACATAGTGCTTTTGAACAGGTTTCCGAAAACTGTCTTGTGGAGCTAGTTTGGCAGCCCACACATAGACCTCGTAGTTAAAAAATAGGCTGAAGCCTATCTATGGCGTTAGTATGGAGATGTAGATCAGATGTAGCAACTACGGTTACGAAAGTTGATAAATCATTCAAGGAGCCTAGCAGAGGGTTTCTGTTAGAAAGAGCAGATGATCAGTTGATAATATCTGGCTTAGATAATGAATTGACATCCTACAAAGGCAATCAAATGTGAAGGTCGAATTGCAGATAACCGGGCAATGTGTTGAGGGAGATGTTAGTCCTGTATTCCGAACGTATCTATCTATGTGCAGGTCATAATAAATATTGCATTTGTTGCGCAACGGCGTAGTGTGGCACGTTATGTTGCTTATCCAGGTTCCTTTCTCTCCTCCAGGTCGACCGCAGTGTCCGAGCGGTTCTAGGCGCTTCAGTCTGGAAATGCGCGACCGCTACGGTCGCAGGTTCGAATCCTGCCTCGGGCATCGATATGTGTGTTGCCCTTAAGTGAGTTAGGTTTAAGTAGTTCAAAGTTCTAGGGGACTGATGACCTCAGATGTTAAGTCCCATAGTGCTCAGAGCCATTTGAACCATTGTCTCCTCCAGATAATACGTGGGGCCGTATGACACAGCAAAAGAGGTGCCCGAGACGAACGTTACCAAGGAAAAACAGCGAAGTGTGGCACGCTTTCTGTGTGCGGAAGGTGTTCGTCCAGCGGACATACACAGGAGAATGCAAGGTGTTTATGATGCAAATTGTGCATCAGACAAAACAGTGCGTGAGTGGTGTCGGCGTTTTCGTGGCGGCAGGGGGACACTGACGGATGATGTGCGACCCGGGCAAGTTACGAATCGTACTTCCGATGAGACAGTTTCCGCTATTCAAATGGTTCAAATGGCTCTGAGCACTATGGGACTTACAGCTATGGTCATCAGTCCCCTAGAACTTAGAACTACTTAAACCTAACTAACCTAAGGACATCACACAACACCCAGCCATCACGAGGCAGAGAAAATCCCTAACCCCTCCGGGAACCGAACCCGGGAGTGGGATTTCCGCTATTGACAATTGCATTCAGACTGATATTGGGTCACCTTGGATGCTATTAGTGCTCAAGTACAGGTGTCCTATGAAAGTTTGCATGCCACTATGCGCAATAGACATGGTTACGGGAAGGTTTGTGCTCAATGGCTCCACAAATGTTTGTCCGAGGACAAGTTACACAGGATGGGAATCTGAAATCAGTTAAGCGATATCAGAACGAGGGTGACGATTTCGTTTCCAAGACACTGCCGGAGATGAATCTATATGCCCACTATTTCAACCGGAACCCAAACGTGTGAGTATGCAGTGGAAGCAAGCACGATCGCCTAAAGCAAAGAAAATCCGTTAAACAATATCAGCAACTAAGGCCACGGTGACTGTGTTCTCCGACGAGCTTGTCGAGTTCCTCCCCAAATGAGAAACAATAAACACCAACAAATATATCGACGTTCTCCGTCGGCTCCGGTTGACGATCGGGAATAAAGGCCGGGGTAACCTCAAAGAGGGCATCATCTTACTGCACGACAATTCCCGGTCTTATTTTGCTGAAGAAACACATGATGTCTTGGCGTTGTGGATGTGGGAAGTGCTAGACTATCCTGCGTGTACGCCTGACCTGAGTTCCTGTGATTTTCAAGTTTATGGGCCACTCAAGAAACGCCCCCATGGGCACCACTATGGATCGGATGAAGACGTGCAGTAAGCTGTGACACAGTGGTTCCATACTCAACCCAAGGAGTTCTTCTTCGAGGGCGGCCAGCCTCAGTGGTCTAGCGGTTCTAGGTGCTCAGTCCGGAACCGCGCGACTGCTACGATCGCAGGTTCGAATCCTGCTTCGGGCATGGATGTGTGTAATGTCCTTAGGTTAGTTAGGTTTAAGTAGTTCTAAGTTCTAGGGGACTGATGATCACAGATGTTAAGTCCCATAGTGCTCAGAGTCATTTGAACCATTTCTTCCAGGGCATTTATCATCCCGTGCCAAGGTGGGCTAAGCGCCTCAACAGCCATGGGCATTATCTACAGTTCTGTCCAGTAATAAAGTCTGACATGGAAATAGACCTTTTCATTTGACTGCACCTTATACATATACGGTGTCCGCCCTCGGTAGCTGAGTGGTCAGCGAGAGATAGACTGTCAAAAAAATGGTTCAAATGGCTCTGAGCACTATGGGACTCAACATCTTATGTCATAAGTCCCCTAGAACTTGGAACTACTTAAATCTAACTAACCTAAGGACATCACACACACCCATGCCCGAGACAGGATTCGAACCTGCGACCGTAGTAGCCCCGCGGTTCCGGACTGGAGCGCCAGAACCGCACGGCCACCGCGGCCGGCCAGACTGTCAATCCTTAGAGCCCGGGTGCGATTCCTGGCTGGGTCGGAGATTTTCTCCGTTCAGGGACTGGGTGTTGTGTTGTCCTAATCATCATCATTTCATCCCCATCGCCGCGCAAGTCGCCGAAGTGGCGTCAAGTCTAAAGACTTGCACCAGGTGAGGGGTCTAGTCGACGGTAGGCCCTCGTCACACGACATTATTATTATTATACATTTACGGTATGATAAGCGTAGCGGAATTATGGCCAAACTTTAAACAGATTGCAATGTTCTGGAGAAGTGCCTAATAACCTGATTAAGGATAGAAAAGACCCACCGTGGCTTAACAACGAAATTCAACGAAAGAGAACGCGCAAATGACGGCAGCCAAAGTTTAATAGACAAAGATCTATGCGACGTACAACCACTACCACCGTCGTACCTTAGCAACTGTGCGAGAAGCCAATAAAATTCTGGTCCTATGTCAAATCGTTAAGCGGGTCTAACGCTTACATCCAGTCACTCGTTGAATAGACAGCTGTGGGAGTAGAATATATCAAAACGAAAGGAGACATTTTGAATTTCGCGTTTAAGAAATAGTTCACGCAATAGAATAGTACAAACATACCGTCGTTTGACCATCGCACAGTCCCATACGGATGACACAGTAATAAGCATCCCTGGCGTAGAAAAACAACTGAAATAATTAAAAACAAGTAAGTCGCCAGGTCAGGATGGAATTCCAATTTGGTTTTACAAATTGTTCTCTACGGCGCTGGTCCCTTACCTATCGCGAATCCGCCGCCCAGAGCAAAGGCTCAAGCGACTGGAAAAAAAGCCCCCCAGAATTTGATATGTCTGCAAAATTTTAAAAAATGTAAGTTTTTCAATGAATGTTCATTTTGTAGCACACACCTTTCAGAAGAGTTTGATATATAAAACATATATGTTCGAGAAAATTTAAGACATGTTATTTGGTTTTAGTTGTGCCAAAGTGAAGTGCCGCGCCTCTTCACACAGCATCCTTCAATCGAACGTCACTGTATTTTTCTCTGTGGAATTCAAACGTGTATATTTTTCTGTGGAAGCCATCAAACCTATGTTCACTAGAGTGGAAATTAAAATGTTCTGTGTCGCTTCTCCTGCTCCCAGTGGGCCGGTCTGACATCCTAGCCCCCTTAAAGCTTACATTTAATACTGGGTGGGATTATTTGTGACCGGGAGAATAAGAACTCTTCAGAAAATTTGCACTCTTTGTTTCCTATTTGCGAATAACTTTCTCTTTTGTATGACATAAAATAAATATAGGAAACATAAAAGCAGTGCAGACAAGAGACAAGCAAGATAGTACTCATTTCTTCAATCCTTAGGTCCCAGCGTTTTCTTCTCTTTAACAAGGATGTAGGTTGCAGTAGGTACTGGGGGTTGAAGAAGCTTGCACAGAATAGAGTAGCATGGAGAGCTGCATCAAACCAGTCTCAGGACTGAAGACCACAACTACAACAACAACAACAATCTTGCTGCAGCTTTACATGGCGTGCTTTCCTTTCTGCGAAAGAATCTATTACTTCACCAAAGTTCGTCAAATGTTTTGCTACATGAAAAATCAAAATGTCGTTGTATATGACTGAAAACGCTGTTAATACGAATATTACCCAAGACTGGTATGGTTTCCCGATTTGATTACGTCTATTTTGTCATATCTGCTACATATAACGAAATAGGCCTTTCTAATATTACAGCAGTTGTAACACACGCCAAATAAGCGAGATTGTTTTGACACAAATGGTCATCTTTATCTGCCTTATTTACGTAGGTAACATGACAGAATATAATTCACCAAGTACAAATATCAAATGTCTATTAGGCCTACTACAAGCAAAATGTTTTATGTTAGGAAATAATTTCACATTTCATTAATATCCTCCAGTTTAGCAAGCATGAGATCGAAAAGTAGTAGTAGCAGCAGTAAATTTTTATATAAGTTTAGAATCGTCATATTCTTCCATATTGTTTGTGTGATATCCCCGTTTCGTCTCCTTCCTCGTTCTAACAAATAATATTGTCATCACATATACTGTAATTTTTCCTACCATTGCCAAAACTTATTCTCCGGTTAACTTCACTAATCCCGCCAGAACCACCAGTTCAGTTCTCCCGCGTTTATTCTCCATTAGGCGTTATTACCTGTTCGTACAAAGCGTTTCCCGCGCTATTCCGAGAATAGAACTTCAATGGCTGCTAGCCGGGGACTGTACAAATGGCACTTGCTAGTATAGCGCTCTGGAAAAAATTTTCTGTCAAAATTCCATTTTCTTGGATGCACCAAGAAGATAATATGTAATCTTTCTTACCTGTTATTCCTGTTAGTCGATTATTTCCACTCTGGCAGTCTGGATCTAAGGATTTCGCTAATAATTATAACAACGCTCAACATTGGCACACGCAGTCAACCACATAAACAGCTGTTGGCATTCAACCGTTCGGGTTTATTCGGCTCAGCTCGTATAGCTCCGTCCCCTTTTGGCTGCGGGAAAGTTTTTTATTTCTAGATGCGACGAGGATCCCCCTGGCGGAGGCAGGACGTACGCTATGCACGCATTCAAAAATAAACTTATGACTTGTTCAGAAATGAACTTAGAATGTGTCACAAAATGTTCAAAAACCACAGGGCTGTGTTTCAAAATCATATGAAGAATCGATGGACCAACATGCGCTGAATGCTAGGCGCTTGGTGAAACAAGGGTTTTTTCTTCAAGAATATGAATATTGCTATCAGGGCGAATACCCCGGATTGCCTCCCCTCCATCCCCTCCCCCCTTCCTAAAATCCGGGGGCCTGAAACTCATTCCGAACACTTGGGATAGGTGGTTTGCTGTTCTACAAAATTTTACGACAGTTAACACTGAGTGTCAGCGTGCAAAATGGAGGGTAAATGACTGGCCTAATTATGTGGCGTACAGATGTTCACACCGACAGACTCGGTTGCGTATTGGTGCTACCTTCATGTTTTTTCCACGGTCACCCGGATCGAACCAACATATTACTACACTGGACGAAGTCTGGCAGAGATATATAAAGTTACGTACTCATTTGTCTCAGAGCGTGCACCACTGCCATTCATTAATCATTCAGTAATGAGTAGCCAGCACGACAGTAATAATCAGTGGATGCCTTACAACGATCCACCATTTTACGTAGTTAGACCAATCACACCAAAGAAGTATTTGTTAGCGCCACTGTCCTTACGCTCGCCAGGATAAAAAAAAAGGGTCGTGTCACTAGGGCCTCCCGTCGGGCAGACCGTTCGCCTGGTGCAAATCTTTCGATTTGAAGCCACTTCGGCGACATGAAGATGATTAGGACAACACAACACCAAGTCCCTGAGCGGAGAAAATCTCCGACCCAGCCGGGAATCGAAACCGAGCCCTTAGGGTTGACATCCTATCACGCGGACCACTTTTTTTTAAAATCTTATTTTGTTCGTTTTAGGTCATTGCATCTGCTCCGGGCGGACGTCGCAAGACACCCGTTTCAGTTCGTGGTTTATCCATTAACTCAGTTTTTTTTATTACAGAGGGCTGCTAACCGTCTGAATGAATACGCTGAGGTACCGTGCCGGCACCACTCAGCTAGCGGGGGCGTACGAGCGCCATCATGAAACGAGTCTTGGTCATCCTGGCCATCCCACACGTGCTACGCCTCAAGTAGCTTGAAAAGCTCATTCGAAAAAAATCTTGCACGCTTGGTACACCGCAGCTTATAAGTAATTGTTAGAAGACACCATGAGCTCCGTGTCAAATATTCCAGAAGGCACTCTCTTCAATAGTGCATCTATTGCGCCATTCTCGGTTATGCTACTTGGCTTGACAGCAAACAATATTCATTTTTTTGTGCAAAATGTGGCTACGGTGTCAAAAAGCCAATACCAGCAGATAATTATCGTAATTGGCGGAAGGTTTCAGCAACTAATCCTCACATGATTGATAAGACATTTCCTCGGCAGATTTCAGAATATTAATGTGTGTACAGTTTACGAAGTTTTTTCCTTCTGAAAACACTGATTCTGACGAGCCTCGCCATACAGACGGCTGCCGCCTTATTAGATCCGAGGCAATCAGCTTGTGTCAAGTATTACATTTTCTATCGATGTACTTCATACTATTGGCACGGTTCGTAAGGACCCGCCAGGGTAGCTGAGTGCGCTAACGCGCTGCTTCCTGGACTCGGGTAGGCGTTAATCCAGTGGATTAACGACGAGAGCCGGTGTGCCGGCCAGCCTGGATGTGGTTTTTAGGCGGTTTTCCACATCCCCCTAGGTGAATACCGGGCTGGTCCCCACGTTCCGCCTCAGTTACACTAGTCGCAGACATTTGAAACACGTTCGCACTATTTCACTGGACGGAGACAGTTGGGGTACACTGAATCCATCCCGTGAGGGGGGGGGGGGGGGGGTCGGGGCGGCGGCAGGAAGGGCATCCGGCCGGCCCTAGAAACTAGCCTTGCCAAATACGTTGTAAACAAGCCGACCCTGCGATCGCTTCGGGAGTAAGGCGTAAGTGAAAGAAATTGGCACGGTTCGTAAGAGGAGCCACTCTAAGCTACCGACTTGTTCTGAACGTATACTCTAAATTGAATATCCAAAACCATCTGCTGTCTATACCAGTGTGATTACAGAAATATTACCTGCAATAAAAAGAACCTATGCTTTGAATGCACGAAGACGGAAGTAATTGTTAGTACTCAGGAGGAAATTCGCAGTGAATGTTCTGTAACTGTGGGAAGAAACAGCAAACTGGATGGGTATAAACAACATTTGGTATTACATTCTTGTTATACATCAGGAAAAAGAAAGATTCGCTAGTTTCCATACACGCAATAAGCATTTAACTTCTGGATCTTTCCAATGCTTATACATTTTACTTCAACCGAAAATTAATGTTGATGTTGTTGCTATTAGCAGCGAAACTCGGCTGATTTCTCCCATTAATGTCTATTGTGTTTCTGCTTTGTTTCCACATGACAAGACGACTGTGGCCGCGTTTCTAGGTATTCGCAAAATTTAGTTTTCAGCTTTCCATTTCGTCTAATTAATGTGCGTGGTGTCCGTTCCACAGCCATGTTATATCGTCTATCGTATGGTCTTCTTGCCCATTTCCGTTTCAGAGACTTTGAATAAATTAATTCGCGTTTCTTCCGACGACCAACAAATTGTAGCACTACGTAAGTTTGTTTCTGAAAAAATAAGACTCAAGATTTTTTTTACACAAAACAGGTAACTGATCGCAAAAAAGCGTTCAAAACATTAAGCGTGCACAAAGCTGCTTCAGTAGCTCGCTATTCTAATGAAAACTGGCTTGTCATTCTTGACACTACGTGGCGGATCCACTGTTTGAAGATTCTGCCCGCTTTGTTAGTGGCATACTAAGGCAAATATTACGCCACAAGTAACAGAAGAGTACCCATCGAGCTATAATATGTATTCGATGTGGTTTCAAAAATTTTGTATGTCATGTGACGCAAACATGAAAAGTGAGAACTAACGCAAGGCACAAGTTACTGTAATTATTATTCTTAAAATCTGACTGATGGTCTTTGACAAGCTAGTGTTTTTTTTTTCTATTCACTTCATCAATGATTACTCAGTATGCGATTTCATTTATGGAAAACGGGCAGAAATATCAAACGCTGTCATCTGTGTAGGAGAATCGCAAAATAGATTTCATTCTACACACTATATTTAACAGTAATCATTGCAAGCATGCTGTGCAAAGGAACTGAAATCTGCATATCATTTAATGTCGAGAAATGATCGTGCGGAAAAAGTAAGTGCTTTGTAAACTTAAAGATGAGGCTTTTGCCAAAGCAGTATAAGTTCCTGTGTGGCACCTTAGCTTCATTACAGAGTGGCTTCGAGTTTCAGAGGAGCTGTCCACATATCCTCATTTACGTTTACTATCGATATCGTCAATGATTCTAGGCAAAAGTTGTTTTATATCGTCTCAAAACAACACCGAATTCCTACCCACATTCTTGTCCGTCTCAGCGACAGCTTAGACTCCTTTAAAGACGTGACAGCACTCGCTAATAGAACAAAAAGAGAGAGAAAGATACCACTCGATAAAGGACTGCTCGGGTTAATGAATTCAACTTCATGCACCAGTGTCGTTTGAACTTTCTGGTACGGTGAGAAAGCAGTTTGAAATTACATTTTGAGGCCCTCCCACAGCTCCGAAGTATCAGCCGAAGATGAAAAACTCAACTAGCACAATAAAGCCGCGACACTTTGAAAAACGTTTTTATTCTTTCTGCAAATGAAATGTTCTTCCACATCCGTGAAATATAGCATGAGCAAGTCACTGTGACTTTCTGTCGTCTTTCTTTGTGTTGCACTTAACGTTATAACCGTCACATTACGCCAGTCACAGGTTACAAAATCACGTGAGCGATCCTCTGTATTTTATATATTATATCTTAATACGTTAACTAGTCAAAAGACAGGCGACACTCTTTAAGAGTTTATTTAAGGGACTGTATGGGGTACGGCATCTTTTTCTGGTATGACAGCAATTAATCTTCTGGGAACGTTTTCCACAGAGTTACGACACATTGAGGGCGGCACTGGTTTTCATTCTGAAGACTGGTGACTGACTTTAGCTAGGTTTTTATGCGAATCTACCCTGTCATAAACCGACCTTATAGTTCATCCCATAGACGTTAGACGTTACATAAGCTATACTGAATAATGCAGGCAGCTAAATATTAAACATCCACACATAACCAATTATCTCACCTCAAACGAATGGCAATGTCGCCACAACAAGCTTAGATGAACCCATCCAGGTTCTCGTAGTGTCATCTGAGCGCTAGTAACAGACGTTCCTGTAGGCAGAATAGAAAACTGGAATCCGATCGGCTATCGACTGGTCAGTTTATAACTGACCGTGCCTTACGCTTGATAAATCGGCAGTTCCTATCAGTTAACTTCATGGGTCTACCGGGACAATGAAGTGGCTCAGTGCTTTCTGACGCTTCCATTTCTTAGTCGTCGCGAACAGTGGACTTGGACACATGGAATTGGTTAAAGTGTATTGGACAATATGCTTGTATTTGTGGTCCTCTACACCACGCTCCATTCCATCTCACTTCATTCACTTTGTTAATTCACTGTGCCATAAAGCACGTACCTGAAGTATTTCGATTATGCCCCCACTAATACTACAGAAGTGACTCGACTACTCCTGTTTCTAAGAAAATAAATCTCATTGCGCAGTAGCTTGCGACTGATTGTCTATCTTGCATGCATCCTTAAACTGTGGTAAGTACCAAAAAATCAATCAACGCAGAAGCTGCGACGGATCAAGTTACTTTAGATTACACACAGAAAGTTATTAATAACATTAAACCCATCTGCAGACGTAAAGGATTCGAGCAGTGAATGGAACGAATGCAGATCTAGATGAAATCAAATGGGTCTAGCTTTGCAGGTGACCACCACTAACTGAATATATTTGGCAAGTACGCACATCGCACATCTGAAACATCTGTCCGTTTCCTTTCGTGATAGATTTCGTATGAGACATTTTGCGGCTAGCGCAGGAACACCTATATAACACACCGATCGTCCGCTGACAATGTGTTGGTCATTTCTGAAGAATCTTGACGCAGTTTAGGATACAGCTCAAGGTCGGAAAACAGTTGCGCAGTGACCAATTGTTCCGTAATAATGCGATCAGTCTCGAGTCCTTTGAGAGAAGGTAGCATACTCTCGGAAACTTAGCGTAACATGATATATGGCGTCCAGTACGTGTCTAGAGACGTCTCTGTTTCAGTAATGGTGAAAATGCATCTGGTCGTCTTGTAGAATTCAACAGTCTTTCGAAAAAAAACAGGAATCAGGCGATTTAGTAGGGTTGTATAAACTGTATACAGTGTATTTGAGGGAAGTTTGTGTGGGAGGGGTAACAATTGTAGAGGAAGACCAAGGGTTGGAAACAGTAAGCAGGTTTAGAAAGATGTAGATTACAATAGTTATTCCAAGATGAAGAAGCCTGTACAGGATAGAGTAGGGTAAAGAGCTGAATCAAACTAGCATCGGACTGATGTTCACAACATACACTGACGAAGTGAAATTTAGGGCAATTTATCTGTTTCTGACATTTATTCCGTGCTGTTATACTATATACAGGGTGAGTCACGAAGATATGCAAATATTTTAATATGTTAGTCCACAAGTAAAACTAAAGAAAAAAGTTAGTATAAACATAGCACCGCAAATGTTTAGTTACGGAGTCACGGCTAATAAAAGATTTTGCCCGAAATTTAGCAAGTTCGCTAATATGTAGCCCTCGCAAAACTGTACGAGGTTAAAGGAAAGCAAGATTTCGATTTATTTTGTTATTATTGTTCTGGTGAATCTAATAAAACAACTCCCAGACCTGTATCTGCAGTAGTTTTCCTGAACATCCGAAGGAGCAAACATTATTATACAAGTAAATTTGTTTACTTTCCATTAACAATGTAGAAACCTGTATGTCATTGTTGGCAACCGTTAGTGAGTTGTTTCAGTCGCTTCCTAACCTATGTGTATGTACACTGTACAACTTCCTTAACACTGAGCTTTATTTTTTCCGGTTTAACATGAATTCACGTGTGCTATGGTATTATTAAAAGCAGATTATCTGGCACATTCATACAGTTTCAGTCCTACATCTACATCTATATTTATACTCCGCAAGCCACCCAACGGTGTGTGGCGGAGGGCACTTTATGTACCACTGTCATTACGACCCTTTCCTCTTCCAGTCGCGTATGGTTCGCGGGAAGAACGAACACAAACTGTTTCACTGTTTCGAAACAGCGTATCGAAACATTACATTGTACTGTTTCATTTGTTTCGAAACAGTTACGTGTTTCAGTTTGCCCATCTCTAACTGCAACTTTAATGCTAACTGATGCCGCTGTACCTGTAACGGCGCCTAACGGCAAGTCATGACACTACCAACAACGCAAATCCTGCAGCGCATTGTCGTAAAAGTTGGGAACCCGTCCGGTAGATGGTTTATTACCATCATTTTTCCTAAAATTGAATTCTCTACAACTTCTGTTGAAAACTTTGTGCAAGTGTCTGAACTTTAAAAAACAAACTGGGCCAAGTAGTTAATAAATTTAAAATTTTACGAAATTTCTTCTTTGCTTTTCTGGATGTTCTGGAAAACTGCTGCAGATACACGTCAGGGACATGTTTTATTAAATTCACCAAACCAATAACAACGAAATAAATGGAAATCGTGCTTTACTGTAACCTCGTACAGTTTTACGATGGCTTCATATCAGCGAAGTTGCTAAATTTCAGGCAAAACCTTTTATTAGCCGTAACTCTGTAACGAAACATTTGCGGACCTATGTTTATATGTACTTTTTTCTGCAGTTTTACTTCTAGAATGACATATTAAAATATTTGCATATCTTCGTGAATCACACTGTATAGGTTGATCAAGACGAAGACTTTGGGTATGTCCTCAGTAAGCCATTTCCTTAAAATAGCTCCATAAAGAAATAAATCTAGTATATTCGAGTCTGAAAAAGTGCAGGCATTCAAAATATCTGTCGTGGATCGCTCATGGTGATATTCGCCTGTGATCAAGAGGAGACTCGCAGTTTGTGATCGGGTCCGGACACAGGGCGCACACCAAAAAAGCAACAGAAAGCTGTAAACATTGAGAATTTATGCAGTAGAAATTAGAGATACTTAGATGTGACGTACTCACCGAGTTGGAGGTATTGATGTCGATGTTGTTTTTGAGATGTTCGAGGACTTTCTCGAGGTTACCGGCGCGAGCCGCCCTCAGGAAGGCAGTATTGCCATCCGACTGCAATGAAAAAGAAAATTGTTTAATTCACTCCCATAATATGGAGAACACTGAAAAAATGTTATTTAAAAAAGTGGAGAACTCAGAAGGGCAAAACATTTCCGTAGCAGTGAGGCATAGCATGCACCTTGTGTTACATATTCCTAAAAGAAAACTCGTAAATTGCAACTTAGCTCAGCTCCTCTTACACTTAATCAGCACTATTTCTGACCTTTAAAGTTGACATTCGTGAATATAGTACGTCTGCAGTGCACAGGACGATCGTTATTTCATTATTTATTAAGTCAATGGTTTTTATTTTACACAACTCAATGAAATTCTGACGTTTCATCAGTGAATTGCAGAAGGTGATTTGTTCCGCCGAGAGTTAAAAAACAGCGGCTCGTGATATCCGGGGTGCTCTAATGAGGACTGTTTAATGAGGTGACTCGATACAGTTGTCAGGAATTTGAAGAACCATGTATATGCCATCAGCTATATACGATTACTCTTTATTTTCTACGGTTTCGGTCGTAGAAAGACCCTTCACGTGAAGAAAAGAAGCTGTACATTAGATGAATATGCGATTCAACTTTCCACCGCATAAGCTGACAACTATTAGCGTCGTAAAATGTATACAGAACCATATATAATAGGCCATGATTTAGATATCAGCACGAAGCTGACTCTACTATGATTAAACAGAACGATCATCAATGCACAAGGTGGTTAATTATTATTTAATTACATTATTATATTTAATTATGTTATTTAATTATAAACTTTCGCTACTTCAGGCAAAGTAGACGGAAAACCATCTACCGTACGGTTTCCCAACTTTTACGAATGATGTTCAGACAATGCGCTGCAGGATTTGCGTTGTTGGCAGTGTCATGACTTTCCGTTAGGCGCCGTTACTGGTACAGCGCCATCAGTAAATATTACAGTTGCAGTCAGTCAAATGGGTCTGGAAAAGGTGAGCAAGGCTTTACTTGTGAAGCTTGCTGCTGTTATTCGCGAGCATCGACAAACTGAAGGAATTCGGAGATGTCCTCTTTCCCCACAAGGACTGAAGAACATGATTCGGAAGTTTGAATTAGCTGACGATTTTGGCAGTTGCCCCAAAAATTGTTGAAGTTGCTGTTGCCATGGCTGAGCATGCTGGCCGATCTTCAAGCAGTGCACGAACTGCGTCACCTCAACTGAACGTACCACGGTCCACCGTTCGAAAAGTACAGCGAACAACTGTGAAATGGTATCCCTAGTGCGGTTAGAGGCTGTTGTGGTTGCAGATGATCGTGAAACTGTAACCCGGAACGTAAACATGGTACGCAATTAACAAATATTACCCTCTCACATATAAATTAAAATGTGTTCCTTTTCAATGGTCTATTCAGTATTTCACTTCCGCATGTTTCCACAATATTTCATTGTCCTACGCTCACTCGTTTTTCACGGAGGACTTCTCAAGCAGCGAAAGTCATTGAAAACGAAGCACAGAGCAGCTAAATATCCGAATCTGAAATAAGATTCCTGCTGCAGGAATGTAGAATTTTTTTTAAATAAGTACCTATTTAAACCTGTTTGATACAATGCGTCCTTTTCTTAAGAAAATAATATTATTTGTGGGAATACCAGTAGCTTAAGGTGCTTTCTTTACTTAAGACCCATGGAATAATGACAATGATCAATCCACCGCATGCTGATACAATACAGGGTGTCTCAGATCTTTTGGGTCAAACTAAAACAGGTGAAACTAGGTCCACAGCTGATTGCATTAAGACAGGAAACCAATGGTCGGAAATGCATATTTATTGTGTAATGGACATACACAGCTTATACCGCATAACAACAACGTAGTTCATAGTAATTGCCCAAAGTGACGACCGTTAGTCTCAATGCACGCACTGGACTCGCATTCGGGAGGACGACGGTTCAATCCCGTCTCCGGCCATCCTGATTTAGGTTTTCCGTTATTTCCCTAAATCGTTTCAGGCAAATGGCGGGATGGTTCCTTTGAAAGGGCACGGCCGATTTCCTTCCCAATCCTTCCCTAACCCGAGCTTGCGCTCAGTCTCTAATGACCTCGTTGTCGACGGGACGTTAAACACTAACCACCACCACCACCAATGCACGCATGGCAACGGCGCATGAATTTCTGCGATACTTTCTCAAAGATTCATGGTGTCTATTGTACCAGGTGAAAGGCGCCTTGAATCCTAGCAAGCAGGTTATCATCTGTTTTTAGGGGGGTTGAGGGGGGGGGGGTTGATGGAGCAATGTCTTAACGTAACCCCTGAGGAAAAAGGCTGTAGGAGTGAGATGCGGTGATCGCGCTGGCCATGGGATAGGACCTCCCCTTCAAATAAAACGATTAGGGTAAGTGTTGTTCTGGCGCTCGTGGACATTAACATCGAAGTGAGCTGATGCACCGTCTTGTTGAAACCACGCCTTTTCATGCACAACCGAGCGTACTGTCTCCAAGAACTGTGGCACCACACCTCGCAGGAATACCAAGTAACATGAACCATTCAAATTGGGACATAGCAAACAACGTCCTATTACGTCATCTTGGACAATGCATCCCCATACGTTGACAGAGTATAGTTGCTGGTAGCCACCGATGTGGGTGGTGTGGGGATTGTCCTCACTCAGGCTGTCGCAAACACCATCCGTGAACAATGCAAACTTTATGAAGTTTGGGACTAAAGAACTGTACTGGATAATCCACTGACGGAAGTGAACGCGGGGCTCAAAATCCGTTGGTCTCAGTGCTTGCAGATGTTCTTTATGGCAGAGGTGTAATACCTCTTCCACCAGTACTCTCCACACTGCATACTACGACCTTTGCGTTTCGCGAGCAAGTTGACGGGTGCTTAGTGCTCGGCGGTCGGCCGCACGATCCAACACCATCTCCTCAACGTCTGGTGTTCGGACATGTCTTTGGCGACAACCTTGACCTGATCTCTATGGAGCGAATTACTCCATCTCCCGTAAGTTGGTATCCACGGAGATAAACTGCTTTCATTTAGGATGATACCTGTTGTAAAAGCATTCTCTGTACACTCGTGCTGCTTTAAAGTCACCACATCCTGCCGCATTGTACATTAAATAGATGTCTGCCAACTCTCGTGACAAGTAACGTTCCATCTTTGTCTACATGTCATGTATTGTTCACAGTAACACACCTTACCATGAACAACTGACACAGGGGTAGTGGAGTTCGTGTGGCACAGATTAATGCGCCGGTGCGATGCATGCGGTCGCCACATGACACACGTGCTATGAAAAAGTTGTATGCAGCATGATTGGTGGTCAGGGGTGTACGTTGCTTTTCACCTGCTGCTTGTTTCAGTGTACAACAGACAATCGCGATCTTTGCGACACTGCGGCAGAACTGCATGCGCTATTACAATACATGCACTGTGACAGGCGATCGTAGCTTTGAACAATTACTATGAGCTACGTTGTTGTTATACGATGTACGGTGTGTATGTCCATAACACAATAAATATGCGTTTCTGGCCATGTTTCCCTATTTCAATGTCATCGGTTGTGGACCAACTGTCACGTGTTTCAATTTGACCCAAAAGGTTTGAGACAGTTTGAGCAGTACGTGTTGATGTAGATCGGTAGAGAAGGGGAATCTACACATCAAGGTTTGGATCTCTAGACAATATTACATAGGAGAATGAGATTATCACATTCATGATCTACATATCTGACGGACTGTACATAGGATCCTTCGGGTGTACTAACTGCAGTTTCTCGAGATGTGTTTGAGAGAATGTAATCGGTCGAAAAGGTGTTTTGTAAACCGTTTATTCCGTGTATGATGAATCGCATTTCCTGAAGATTCTGTCAAGGAACCACGGCATGGTGTGTGCTTCTCCTCAAGTTCTATTATGTAATCATTCTACATTAAGATATTATTTGCGTGTTACCCATTCCAATAGCTTACTACAAATAACGTTCTTCGTGCATTTCGCTACAGCCTTCTAACATTGTAACCCTCCTGTAGCAGTGTTTTCTACTACATCCAATCACATACTCTACAAGCCAATGTGCAGCGCAGGGAGGAGACTATCATCTATTTTCTTTCCTATTCTATTCAGACAGACAAAGGGAAAATGATAGTCTACATGCTTTTGCACATGCCCTAATCCCTCGTATGATCGCTAGCGGGGTTTACGATGGTAGTGAACTTGTTTTATGGATCATTCAACTTTAGATTGTTTCGGATGGTTACTTCCAAATATTTTACGATTCTAAATACGTGTTATCAAAGCTAGCAGATATTGGGAAAGAATACCAGGGCCACAATCAAATTAAAAAGGTATCTGAAAAATCACACACCACTAATCTAACATTAGTAATAAAACGACTCGAGGGAAGAGGACTTACCACATGTCAGCATCTTTTCAATGTATATTCTTAGGCACAGAACTAGAGTTTCTAGCACTTTCAGAAACTAATGGATTCTTACCAGTTTGCGCCACACTTCAAGCACGTAGCAAGGACATATTGTAAATATCGCTAGATAATACGAAGAATGCATAGCACAAATTCTGTGTAATATCAGTATCAATTGTGTTAACAATCTCCTCTTGTTTTGTGGGTATGTTATTAAGCCTACAGATAGACACACATTAATTGGAGACGAATTCTGCCTTATACAAGACACCGTTTTATTGCTTTACCCAGCTTTGTTTTAGCACTTTATGTGCTATCTTTAGTGAAAGTTGTTATTTTCTTTCTGAAAAATTATTGTTGCTTGTTAACCTCTTGTGTTGGTTATAAGAAATTTTGACTCAAAAGTATTTACAAATTTTGCAAAGGAAGCAATTATTAAATGTCAAATATTTTACATATAGTCTGCATACAGTGTAAAGTTAAGGCTCTATCACGGAATAAGCATTCCGTCTTCAGGCCACGAGTGGCCTACCGGGACCATCCGACCGCCGTGTCATCCTCAGCGTCGGATGCGGGTAGGAGGGGCGTGAATCAGCACACCGCTTTCCCGGTCGTTATGATGGTATTCTTGACCGAAGCCGCTACTATTCGGTCGAGTAGCTCCTCAATTGGCATCACGAGGCTGAGTGCACCCCGAAAAATGGCAACAATGCATGGCGGCTGGATGGTCACCCATCCAAGTGCCGGCCACGCCCAACACCGTTTAACTTCGGTGACCTCACTGGAACCGGTGTATCCACTGCGGCAAGGCCTTTGCCTCTATCACTTAGATTAGCTTTATATGTGGTTAATTTACGGTGTATTTAAAGAGAATTGTTTTGTACTAAATTTGGAAATTATGCGAATATTATATACATTCGTTTACATATCTTACACGGCACTATTAAATATATATGCTGGAAGCTGTAAATGAACCACACATTCTACAACTTGTCATCTGCAAACAACGAAATGTTGCTTTTTAAAATTTTTCTGTTTATTGTTCATTTCAGGCTGGGGCTCGCTACATATGTAGTTATTTAGCGCGTTGCTTACGGTTTCTGATGTCACGGTGATTTTTTCCATCGCTTCTGTCGTGTTAACATGCTTATTTTTTTGCTGTTGTCGTTACACACGCATTCTGTATAATTTGTCAGCCAAACACACAGTTTCTGCCACCATTTCATGTGTTGTGTCTCTGTGGTGTTCATTTCTTTCGTTTCCGTTTTGTATAGGGTGAGGCACGAGAATTTAAAGTATTGTTGACGTTTGAGATGTTTAGCTCGTGTGTGTGTGTGTGTGTGTGTGTTTGTGTGTGTGTGTGTGTGTGTGCAACAATTCCTCTATCGTCGCGTAAAGGGTTTTATAGCACAGTGATGTGTATTTGCTTAGTATTTTCTATCCTTGGAGTACGATTTTTAGAAGTGATAATTTTTTGTATCGTTAATTTATGGGCTAGGCTGTTACTAGTGTTAAGAATTTTTAAATGGGTTTCGATGTTTGTTGGTTGATGATTCTGTGCCATTAGGTGTTCAGAAAATGTTGAGTGGGAGCTATTACTTTACAGTAGTCTTATATGTTCTGTGTATCACATTCTAAACTTTCTGCACGTTAGGCCCATGTATTCAGACTGACAGAAACTGCAGGAGAGTGCGAAAGCGAACTCTGAATCGAAATAATATATCCAGAGTGCGAAAGGCGGTGTTTGTAACAAAATTAGGAAGAGATTTTCATCAATGACTGGCATGGGTGTCGGCTAGGTGTATCGTGACAAACGCTCTGTTCCCCTGTCTTGCAGATCCGCCACCACACATCTGAAGGCCCATGTCTGCAAATTACGAGGAAGTGTAATTTCTGAAGTATTAGCAGTTTCAGTAAAACCTACAATAATTACAAACGTGCATAGAAATGTGTGCGAGAGACTTTCGTCTGTATACATTAACATTAGGTGTAGGATTCTGCGTTTTACATCAGGAGCTTGTAAACGTCGGTTCAGAATTTGGAGATGTAGATGTTTCCGACATTTTTCCTCATCTTACGATAGTAGTACGAAACATTGGAAGACACGCCTATGTCGTCCAGCATTATTTAGGTTATGGGCGAAAATGCATGTTCATGTACAGCGGATCTATGGACCGACAGATATCGGAAAATGTGTTACCTGTCTAGTACTGTGGACTTTGCTTGTCAAGATACGGCACTGCGAAATATGGCTTTCGTGACAAATCACTTAAAAAAACTATAGGGAATTTATTAAGAACTACATCGAGGAAACATTATTCAAATTGTTAGGAATAAATCTCCAGCATTTTAATAAGACTTCATTTGTCACTGACGAAAGCACTAATGTATGCAAGGCACTGCAATCCTTTCAGCATTATGCATGCACCACACATGTTTTGAATACAGTCCTGAAATATATGTTAGATGACGATTAGTTAATAAATGGACTGGGAGTAGTTTATTCCAAGACGTATGATGCTGAAGTTAGTGACTCTCATGAAGAAAGCCTGGTGACCTGATTTCGATATAGAGAAGTTTGACGCAAGAAAGTTGAGTGTGACAGCTTGTTTAGAATGCTACTGTAAGCATTAAGGCACTACGACAAAGTAATGGAACTGCTTCCAGAGAGAGGTGTCTCTGAAAGACTTACTGATTACGACAACACTGCAAAAGAATTCTTGACATTTTTAAAGCCGTTCGATCAAAGATGCAACAGGAATGCTGGAGAAGTTTCCAACAGAGCAGTTTGTTTTGTTAAGGGTGGACAAACTGAAAAGCGATTGTAATATAAGACGCAAAGATAGAGAAGTGCATACGTTTACAATACTGTAGATACGCTGCGTGTCCAGCAAAGGAAAACTGCGACTAACTGCAAAACGCCACTTTCGGTGTCACTGGTATTTTAGCAGAACACTACGATGGTCGTATTATCATCTATTAACGATAAGTACTAAGAGTGCTGAATCATCGCTGTCTCCATCTCGCATATGGGAAAGTCGAAATTCCAGCGTTGCACAGAATAGTAACAATTCTGTGGTCGCCCTTCCGATTATTAGAATTGATATTTGTTTGTGACAGAGGTGAGACGTAAAGTACTGTACGTCAGATGTATGACGAAGTATCAGGTTTTGATAAGCCAGAACAACAAAAATCAGTGCGGTATGGAAGAGAACTTGATGCGAAACGAGTAGATACAATGCTACTTGTTTTAAGACAAAAAGGAAAGTACTATGTCCAATGAATAATGGCTCAGGCTTATAAAAGTTCCATTACAAACAGTGCGACACAAATTTGCAATAGTTCTCCACATAAGATAAACACTATTGTATCTTTCCCACATTTTAGTAAAACCATAAGGTCCTTCTTACTTGATCACTGTTCCTACCCAGTAGCAGAATTTGCAACATGTAAATTACGGAACTCAAAAGCAAAAGGAACAAAATATATCTATACAAGTAGCGCAACCTGTCCTGTAGATTAAACCACTCGAACAAACTCACTCCTAAAAAAAAAGGTGAACTTATATTTGCATAACAACATCAAATAATGTGGTATACGCTTACATTAAACTAATAATAAAGCATCAGAACCTGTTATATACGCGAATGTTAGGAAAAAAATATTTCTACGTTGCGAGACGCAAACCCTCATCAGATCACATAGATGGACTCGAATCAACAACGCTACTCACCATGCTATAGTAACAACAATTGAGAATGGGCAGTTCTAAAATGTTACCACTTGCTAAATGCTGTAATAGTAGCTATATTACT
Organism: Schistocerca gregaria; assembly: GCF_023897955.1. Classification (NCBI taxonomy): domain Eukaryota; kingdom Metazoa; phylum Arthropoda; class Insecta; order Orthoptera; family Acrididae; genus Schistocerca; species Schistocerca gregaria. The sequence continues at coordinate 161,824,376 of NC_064931.1, forward strand.
AACTGAAATTTATTTATAACAAATTGCACCAAGAACAATGTGATTTTGGTGGACCCTCCGTGTGTCGCTACCTTCAAATGACACTCTCATAAGACCCAAGTTACAATAATTCTTTTGCCACGAATAGGATGTCTCTCATTATTTTATTGCAACAAATGGTTCAAATGGCTCTGAGCACTATGGGTCCCCTAGAACTTAGAACTACTTAAACCTAACTAACCTAAGCACATCACACACATCCATGCCCGAGGCAGGATTCGATCCTGCGACCGTAGCAGTCCCGCCGTTCCGGACTGTAGCACCTAGAACCGCACGGCCAACGCGGCCGGCTATTGCAACAAATCACGCAGTTAACAACGGGTTTTCGAGCGATTCTCAAGTTGCTGGTGCTCAAAAACGACAAATATACGTATAGGCTTGAACTGAATGCCAATGTGGCGCCTCACAGCTCAATGCTGGAGATGGCGTGCATGTGACGTAGGTGGCGTTGTGCCATCTGATTGGTCAACGCTCAGACGCACGCTCAGAATATCTGACATGCTGCACATTCAGAAAGACTCCCGAACGTGCTATTACACTCTGTGACGTCAGAAACTTGGCACGCTCAACGTTCGGATGCACGGTCTGTGTGCAGACGGCTTTGCGCCAACAGGGAATAATTTGGAGACAATTTTGTTCTTGCTAGATTTCTGATTTGTTAGGTGGTCAAGTTCACATATGTACATTTGAATCAATAAAGCAGATGGTGTTATAAAAAGCAGCAACGTTATTTTTCCTTATGAGACCGACAAAAGTTGGTAGTTACATAGTTTTCCTGTGAAATTCCAGATTGTTTCCAATATTTCGTTATGCGTAAAGCAAGCTGTTGTCTCATTGGATCACAATATGTCACGATTAGAAACTGGCACGAGTATACGTCTACAGCGTAAACAAACCGATCTGAGTGTAGTTCCATCAGCTGGTGGGAGTCAAAAGCGACGCTAGCGTGCAGACACAGAGTGCTGCAGCAACAGCAGCGCGGCGAGCGAGCCAGGTCGGGCTGCCTCCACCCTCCCCTCCAACAGCCCGCTTCGAGCGTTCGTACTCCGGGAAGCCATGACGGAGCGTGGCGCGCTCAAGCAACACCGAATCAAAGGAAGGCCTCGGCGCTTGTTGACGTCACGTCAGCTAGGCACGGCGAACGTCAGGTCTGTTGCAGGCAGAAACGCCTCGGCGTGCTTATCGCTATAAATCTCTTACTTTTGGACAAAATGTTTGGTATTGTTTTGGCTTCTGCAGTTTTATTTAGATGAAAGATTTTCTTACAGTCGTAAAGCTACAAATGAAGATCATAGTTCTGTATTACTGAATCCTGTCGAAACAAACGTAGATCAATATAAGAAGACGCTTTGCCCCATTGCAAACTTTACGTGATCCCTTTTTATTATCGAAACTTACCCCAACCCCCTTACAATGAACTCGTTTTATTTATGTATTTATTTATGTTCGTTTCACATCGTCACAGGAAATGTGAACTCATTTACATGTGTAAATGTCCAACTGTTGCCAGTCATTAAATTACAGTCGTTTTCAACGAAAGGAATTCTAAACAGGAAACAAAATAGCTTCATACATCGAAAATACTGCTGAGCTTAAACTTTTTTAAACATGCACATTAGAAAAGATAAATATTCCCCTCTTGCAACTGAAAGGAGAAACGTTATAAGATAAAAAAAAATGCATTTGATAAAACAAGTATCTCTCTTTTGCCTCTTCTTCTGTTCCCTCCCCAAACGTGTACAATCGCAAGATATTTCATTAACATTCAGTGCTCCTCAACCCATAGTCAACCAAGATACCCACAGAACAGCACCAATATGTTCAATGTTTCTTGTAAAAGCAACTTAGTACAAACGTAACTTCCTCAGATTTTCAAATAAGGTAAAGAAGTACGAATTCTGTTGCTGCTGGATCATGAAGTTGTTTTTGTATGTCAATCCTTGAAACAGGTGGAATTTTAAGTTCAGCAGTACACTGTTTGTTAAGAAGTGTAATGAATTGCACAGTTAATTGAATGCAGAAATCTCTCAGAACAATGTGTAAGGCCAATAGTTTCACATTTTCCTGTGTCAGAGAGGGAGACACCATTATGAGTATGCCTGCAACAGACCTGGCTTTCGCCGTGCTTAGCTGACGTGACGTCACAAACAGGTGCCGAGGCCTTCCTTTGAGTCGGTGTTGGCTCGAGCGAGCGAAACCCATAATTTGCGCTAGTAAGAATATACACTGAAGAGTCAAAGAAACTGGTACACCTAGGTAACATCATGTAGGGCCCCCGCGAGCACGTAAAAGCGCCTGCCGCAATACGACGGGGGATGGACTCGACCAATGTCTGAAGTAGTGCTGGAGGGAACTGACATCATGAATCTTGCAGGGCTGTCCATAAATCCCTAAGTGTATGAGGGGGTGGAGATCTCTTTTGAACAGCGCGTTGCAAAGGCAATCCAGATATGCTCAATACTGTTCGTGTCTGGGGAGTTTGGTGGCCAGCGGAAGTGTCTAAACTCAGAAGAGAGTTCCTGGAGCCACTCTGTAGCAATTATGGACGTGTGTGGTGTCGGATTGTCCTGCTGGAATTGCCCAAGTCCGTAGGAATGCACAATGGACATGAATGGATGCAGGTGATCAGCGAGAATGCTTACGTACGTGTCACTTGTAAGAGTCGTATCTAGAAGTATCAGGGACCCCATATCACACCAATTACACACGTGCCAAGCCATTACAGAGCCTCCACCAGTTTCAACAGTTCCCAGCTGACATGCAGGGTTCGTGGACTCATGAGGTTTTCTCCATACCTGTACGTCCATCCGCTCGATACAATTTGAAACGAGACTCGTCCGACCAGGCAACAAGTTTCCAATCATCAACAGTCCAATGTCGGTGGTGGCGGGCCCAGGCGAGGCGTAAAGCTTTGTGTCGTGCAGTCATCAAAGGTACACGAGTGCGCCTTCGGCTCCGAAAGCCCATATCGATGATGTTTCGTTGAATGGTTCGCACGCTGACACTTGCTGATGGCCCAGCATTGAAATCTGCAGAAATTTGCGGAAGTGTTGCACTTCTGTCACTCTGAACGATTCTCTTCAGTCGTCGTTGGTCCCTTTTTTTCAGGATCTTTATTAAGCTCCAGCGATGTCAGAGATTTGGTGTTTGTTCCCGGTACACTTGTGAAATGGTCGTACGGGAAAATCCCCACTTCATCGCTACCTCGGAGATGCTGTGTCCATCGCTCATGCGCCGACTATACCACTACGTTCAAACTCACTTAAATCGCGATAATCTGCCATTGTAGCAGCAGAAACCGATCTAACAACTGCGCCAGACACTTGTTGTCTTAGATACTGTATGTGCTGCCGACCGCAGCGCCGTATTCTGCCTATTTACAAGTTCATGTCCCTGTATTTGAATACGCATGCCTATACCAGTTCCTTTGGCGCTTCAGTGTACCACCGTCGCAAGTAAATGTGATGAAAAGAGAGCAGGGGATATGTCGCATAGGCCTCTTACATAAATAAAAAACAACAAATAAACAGATGTGAGCTTTGTTACAACAAAGGATTTAAAGAGTCATAACTTCCAAACCGAAACGCAAGAGTCATGACCAGACCTCGGATTTTAGGTAAAAACCTATTTTGTTCCTCATTAAATAAAGGCAATAAAAGTTGTACGTACACGAATTACGCCAGTTTATGATCGAAACCACTAGTTTTATAGCACCTAAAAATACCTAATTTCAGGTTAGTATCTGACTGTACCTAAATTATAAAAATCAAATTTAATAAAATTTTTTAAGACTAACATTCTCTCAAGGTCTTCCCATCTAAGAATTACGCAAATATTTTATCGAAAATTGTAATTTTATAGTACCTAAAAAACCTAATTTCATGTTAGAACCTGACTGTACCTAATTTTTAAAAATCCTGAAAATACGTAATTTCACGTTTGAACCTGACTGTATCTAATTTTTAAAAATTCAGTCAAATAAAATTTGTATGGCTAAAACTACTCTTCTGCTCTTCCCGGCTATTTAGAAAACAGTAATTGAATGATAACTGGTTTGTTTGCATGTGCGAACGCCAATAGTGAGTCAGACGACGACAGATTGAGATTACGCTAGGCTGTTCCAGGCCGCCCTGGTCAGTAGAGCGTAGTGCTGTGAACCGTCAAATGGGGCGGCAGGGCTCGGAGTAGTCTTGTGATCTGTCTCCGGCGCCTTCCTGCCCTGTGGGAACAGCCTGTTTTAAAACACCTGCACTGTCTTCATTCAGCCGGTCAGCGTGCTGTTCGAATGTGGTGAAATATTTTACAGCGACAGTGTATTTGTGGCAAGTCAAACATGCCGAAGGAAGCCAGCTCCAAATCATCTCAAGTTCGTCAGTGGTTACAAGTATTTCCTGGTTTCTCTGCAGACGGAAGAGTTATTCACTGCAGTGTGTGCAGCAAAGACGTAAGTAAAACGTTAACCTTTTATCTGCTATACCCACTGAGAGAACAGTGATTTCACTGGTTTTTCCCCGAGTTAACTTGGACCAGAGACATTCGAATCCAAAAATATTGTTTCTAAGCCCTTAAATTACGTTAATTTTGCTAAGTAGATCTCGCACGTAAATTATTCCACAAAGCATTTTTCATTTCTTTTTGTTTTTAGGTACGTTCTGGACAGTGGTCGCATTTAACTCAGCATTTTGCAGGGACTACCACCAGGCAAATTTAAAAAAATAAATCAAACATGAAACAAACGTTTGTAACTAAACCAAATGCAACAAACAAAAACGAATTCCATGTTGAGCTGTGTCGAGCCTTTGCTGTAGCAAACATACCATTCAATGCAGTTGAAAACAACCAGTTCAAAAGTTTTCTAGAGAAATACTGTTACCTCAGCGTTCCACCAGAATCCACACAGAGAAAGACCTATTTAGATACTATATATGAAAATACATTGAGCAGGATAAGGGAAGATATAGGCGATTCATAAATAAGCATCTCTGTCGATGAGACAACTGATCGGCAAGGTCGATATGAGGCTAATTTGATTGTTGGAAAGTTAAATCCTGACACTCGCTCTGTACCTCATCTGATCTGGAGCAAGAAGCTAAAAAAACTAACCAGCAAACTATTGCTCACTTTGTTAATAAAGCCCCCAAATTACTTTTCCCCAACAGTCTAGATGAAAATAAAGTACTTGTAATCTACACTGATGCAGCCGCATACATTATTGCTGCTGTTAAATTATTGAAAGTATTCTACCCAGCCTTGCTCCATATCACATGCCTTGCCCATGCCATGAATCGTGTAGCTGAGACGATATGTCTCGGATTTCCACATGTAAATAAACTAGTTTCAACGAACGACATGGTTTTTCTTAAAGCACCTACAAGAATCCTGTTATTTCGAGAGGAACTCCTGGACGTACCACTTCCACCAGAACCCATACTTACTCGCTGGGGTAGGCTAGAGGCCGTGGAATATTACAGCGACCATTTGGAAGACATTAAGAACATTGTTTTAAATTACTGGAGATGGCCCGGGTTCCCGGGTTCGATTCCCAGCGGGGTCAGGAATTTTCTCTGCCTCGTCATGGCTGGGTGTTGTGTGATGTCCTTAGGTTAGTTAGGTTTAAGTAGTTCTAAGTTCTAGGGGACTGATGACCTAAGATGTTAAGTCCCATAGTGCTCAGAGCCATTTGAACTGGAGATGGCAGTGAGCATTATGTCAGCTAAAGATCTTCTAAAGAACCCAACAATTTCCAAAGACATTGTATACATAAAATTTCATTATGCATTTTTGGTCCCTATTATTAAAGCTCCAGAGTGTTCATGGAAACCAGTCTACACGCAACTGTGATTCATAGTAGAGGTGACAGGAAAACTCAACTTGGTCCCAGGTTCTATTGGTATAAAGTTAGTGAGAAACTAAAGGCAGGCCGGCCGCGGTGGTCTATCGGTTCTAGGCGCGCAGTCCGGAACCGCGCGACTACTACGGTCGCAGGTTCGAATCCTGCCTCGGCCATGGATGTGTGTGATGTCCTTAGGTTAGTTAGGTTTAAGTAGTTATAAGTTCTAGGGGACTGATGACCAGAGTAGTTAAGTCCCATAGTGCTCAGAGCCATTTGAACCACTAAAGGCAGTGCTGCAAAAAAAAAAACCACCCCCTGCAAAGTAGCTGACATCAGATAAATCAACAGAACATGAGTGTGCGGTCCCATTGCGCCTAATAGTGTCATTTAAATATGCTCCGGTGACATCTGTTGACGTGGAATGCTCATTCTCGGCATATAATGTGCTATTAACAGACAAGACATGCAGATTCTCAACGAAAAATCTGTAGAAAATGTTAGTTAATTACTGTGACTGTAATTATTTACATGGACAATAATATAATATGGATTTTTGTCAATCTATTTATCTTTACAGACAAAAAAATCTCAGATTTTGATAGCACCTATTTTCTGATTATTATGACCTATTTTTGTAAGTGATAGAACCTAATTTAAGATTTTTAGAACCTAAGAGTCCTAGGACTAGTCATGATATGTGATACTTGCGTAGAAGAAATGAGGAGATACGAACCTCTGAAGGTCCGTTCCTTGTACCTCGCTGTTGCAAACGGACGTTGCACCACGAAAGAGAGACAAATTTGAATACAGAGAGCAGACACGTCAACGATCGGCCGGACAACTCTTAATTTTGTGAAAAAAAAAGGGACACGAAGGAGATCCTCATTCACAATTCAATGCTGTGTCTACATAACCTGGACGGCGGTGCTATTCAAATGCACTCGTTATTGTACAGCTTGAACTTGGACCGTTCACTGGTTCTATTTTGCTTCTTTTTCCACAGTTCAATACACCTTCTTACTGTTTTCATGCTTGATCTATGTTCACTTTTTTACACGCTACCCACTGGTCCATCTTACCACTAAATCTAAGGGAGGGGGGTTGCGATGGGGAGTTTCCATTGTTAGTGTCTGCTGATTTGTTGTGTGTTGTGTTGTACCTGTGTTTGATTGTTTGCTGGCGTGTGTGTGTGTGTGTTTCATGATTGTGTGTTACCTGTTTTTTGTATTTTGTTCCTTGTACCTCGCTGTTGCAAACGGACGTTGCACCACGAAAGAGAGACAAATTTGAATACAGAGAGCAGACACGTCAACGATCGGCCGGACAACTCTTAATTTTGTGAAAAAAAAAGGGACACGAAGGAGATCCTCATTCACAATTCAATGCTGTGTCTACATAACCTGGACGGCGGTGCTATTCAAATGCACTCGTTATTGTACAGCTTGAACTTGGACCGTTCACTGGTTCTATTTTGCTTCTTTTTCCACAGTTCAATACACCTTCTTACTGTTTTCATGCTTGATCTATGTTCACTTTTTTACACGCTACCCACTGGTCCATCTTACCACTAAATCTAAGGGAGGGGGGTTGCGATGGGGAGTTTCCATTGTTAGTGTCTGCTGATTTGTTGTGTGTTGTGTTGTACCTGTGTTTGATTGTTTGCTGGCGTGTGTGTGTGTGTGTTTCATGATTGTGTGTTACCTGTTTTTTGTATTTTGTTGTTTATTTTATCCACTGTTTTTTCACCATACCCTTTCTTCTCTGCAATTTGCTTTATTGTATTTAGTTTCTCTGTATTGTCATGTTTGTTCATAGGTGCTCTGTTCAGTCTGTGTAGTGAGTTTCTGAAACGTGCTTCTTTATGGGTTACGGGGTGATTGGGTTGGTTGTGAATGATTGTGATGGTCATTGTGGGTTTCCTTTACATTGTGATTCATGTTTGTTGTTTCTATAGCGTATTGTGAGAACTAAGAAACTGAGCCTTACATCTTTTTATGTTTCATGGTGAATTGTACTTGCGAATGGATAGTGATACGTCATCGTGAAGTTCTTTTATATGAGTGTATGATTCATCTACTAGGCAAATTATGTCGTCCACATGCTGGTACGAATATTTTATTTTGAACTGCTTCGGTTTAACAATTTTGACAAACATTTGAATTCCTGTGTGACTCATGAATATGCGAGCTAGGAGGCTACTGACTGACTTGTTGTTTAAAGAAGCAGTTTTGTTCTGTGATGGGCTTCAGTGTGGCTCACATTTCTCTCTCTCTCTCTCTCTCTCTCTCTCTCTCTCTCTCTCTCTCTCTCACACACACACACACACAAGTATCTCATACGTCAACAAAACTAATTTGCGTGACACACACCCCGAACAAACACGAATCGAATGAAATGAACACCACACAGACATAACTACACGTGAAACAGCGGCAGAAACTCTGTGCTTGACAGACAAATTATTAAAAAAATGAGTGTGTAACAACAGCAAAATAAATAAGCATGTTAGCAAGACGCAAGCAACGGTTAAAACCGCAATATCAAAAACCGTAAGTAAAACGCTATACAATGCGATGTATAGCGATTCACAATCTGAAATGAACAATAAACAGAAAAATAAATAACGTTTCGTTGTTCGCAGATGACAAGCTGTAGAATGTATGGTTTATTTTCAGCTATCAGAATACATATTTAACGGCGCCCCGTAGGGTGTGTTAACAAATGTGCGATATTGCAACATCAACGGAATTTCCAAACATAGTACAAAACAAAAATGTTTCAGCATATCGTATACGAACCACGTATAATGCATAAACTTAGTGACATATGTCTTCGCACAGTATGCATTCTGTATGTAAAAGATCTGACAGTTAATAATCGCTCCTTTTGCAAATGTAAATACTTTTGAGCAAAAATTTCATATAACCTACACAATACGTTAACATGTAACAATTTTTCAGGAGGAAAATCAACAAGAATTCCAATGAAGATAGCACATACTGTATGATACTGGAAGATGTCTGGGTAAAAACAACACTATAAACGGTTTCTTGCATAAGGCAGAGTTTCTTAGCAAGCCTGGAAATAAGAAGAGCCACAACATCTATACATATGTATTTTGTACTCGAAATCTTTAATAGTGAGGTTTAAGTTCGGTCTATTTCTTAACACTTGTGGAATGGCATCGTTTGTAGGAACCAATCCCAATTCGATAATTTCTGTGATGGATCAACACTGAAAAGCTGTGAAGAAAATGAAACAGGTGGATAATTGTAGTGTAAGTTCGATTCCAGCTTTTGATAACATGAAAGGAGGAACAGTTGAGAACGTGAAACAAGGAACAAAAAGTGCCGATAGGGATGTCTCGAGGATGTCATTCTTAAACAGAACTGTCATGCATTCTGTAAAAACCTATGGGACGAGAAGTGTCGTCTACTTGTAAAGATTACAGTAGATACTTTATCAATGAAAGAGAAAAGTGCATGATAATTGAGTTTTTCAGTTTTCAGACAGGAAACACTATAACAAGAAGAGGATGGCCTATATGTGCGTCGGATGGAATTTCTATTCAGTAGTTCGCAGTTGGCGCATTTTGCTCGTAGTTTGTTTCCCACTTGCTTCACACTAATGATACCTCAGGGCTATCACAAATTCATATTGGACTTACCCAAGCGTAATTTTAAAACAGACTGCTATGACAAATATTACGGTACTTGTGGCCTACTATGACTCACTGGACAACAGTTAAGTAATTTCATTTCATCTGCAAGGTTATTGGAAAAGCTTTCGAGATAGACCCTGCACCCATCACCAAATGGTTCAAATGGCTCTGAGCAGTATAGGACTTAACTTCTGAGGTCATCAGTCCCCTAGAACTTAGAACTACTTAAACCTAACTAATCTAAGAACATCACACACATCCATGCCCGAGGCAGGATTCGAACCTGCGACCGTAGCTGTCGCGCGGTTCCAGACTGTAGCACCTAGAACCGCTCGGCCACCCCGGCCGTCCCACCACCAAATCTCTTGATACAATTGCCTATCATCTCTTGCTTGTGTAAACAGCTGAGAGGCAAACAAACAGGACAAATCCAGAAGCACAAACAGACATGGCGACCGGACACCTTACTCTTGACATCACCGCGGAACAACTACAACAACCGAACATTGACTAGGCAACAAATTTTATATGAAATCAGGTTGGGAAAATAAATTAAACTTTTAGAGATCAATCGTAAATCATTTCTTCGTTGAGTATCACGTTTTGAAATCGGTCACATACAATTTCAAAATGGCAAATATGTGTCATTGTAGATCTCTTTTAGACGCTTAATTTGATCACTCGACGTCGCAGAGGGGAGTGTCCACCACCGGAAATAGTAATCCTTGTCCTAGTGCGATACAACACCCAAGTAGAATCCTGCAATTCCGTCGAAAAGCTCATCAACGACGTAGTATTACGAATAAAAAAAGGGAATGAAAAGTCCATAAATCACAAAAAATTAAACGTCAGTTTCCACGAGATCAACACTATTTAGTCATACATTTACATGACCAATATCATCATAGCAAACGCGAGGGATGCAGGACATTGTAATTAACTTCGATAGTATACTAGATTCTCGAGACAGGCGTTTGGGGTCCTTAGAGATTGGCGTGGAAATATTACAAGAATTCCGTTTCCATGCGCAAATTTGAGTGACATCAGTATTTCCTGAAACAATATCATACAAGAGGAACTCGTCAGAGGTCGACCTCTAACGAACACGAAACTTGGCTCGTTGGAAGAAAGGTGAAAAACACAGGAACACCAGTGTTGTCTTAGGTGCAAACACTTTACGAGAAGATGTTTTTTCTTTTAATGTTGCGAAGTTACGTGACATCAATGATAGGAAAGTTTTTATGGCGTCGAGTATATAATGGAATTGTTTACAAAAGAAATAAGCACTTAAAGTCTCATTAAAAACAAATTTTATCATCTAAAGTATTATATAATTAACAATAACTGGAAATGAAAAATATTAATTCTTAGTCTTTCAGTTTTTGCTTTGATTGTTACTTTTATACTTCAAGAGAACCATGGAATTATCAGGGTACATCTACCATAAAAATGTCCAAGGCGTAAAAGTTCGAAGAATCACAATCACATTTTTAGTGTGAATGCGATTAGCAACAGGAACCTCGTAAATGTTGCTAAATACTTCCTGATCTTGCAAACCTAGCATATCAAGGCATTTTCTCGAAAGCTTGAGGCTGCAATCGACTGTAGACCCGGGAGTATATTTTCCTAGTTTCTACTTGAGATTTCCGTTTGTTGTGAGATGAGAATAGGCAACTTCTGTAATGGGCGAACGCAACTCTTCACCTGTCAGTAAAGGTATACGTCATAGGTTTGACAGAAGGGAATACACTTCCGCGGAATTACTTTCAATGGCGTCGATATTCCGATTTCATTGACAACCAGGATATCGTATAAGGAGGGATAGCTTTGCCCACTTCACTAGTCAAAATACAGAAATGGCTCCATTTTTACATTAGATCGCAAAAATTTGTCCAGAACTGGTGATAGATATCTTTGTTTCAGTTGGTCGACAACTATTATTGTAACTTCCTCACCAGAAAACAATAACGTTCTCTTTCTAGCGATGTGATACAGTCTGTTTGATCCGTACTTATAACGAAATCAGAGCTGAAATCAAGAATTACAGTCGATATTTAAAGTTGAAACGATCTTGCTGTTTACAATAATTAATAAAATGTACGTTTGGTGTTTGTGCTGATGTATTTGGTGACATAGCACTGCCGAATTTGTGTTTCCTCTTGAAAGAATTGCAGGAGGGGTATGAGGCTTTGAAATCAAAACTAACCGATAACGAAGCTGCTGCAGCTATTGCCCACTGCCGTAAAGTAACCACAAGTACACTGCCTCAAGCTTTCGTAAAACAACCGAACACCTCCGAATTGATCATTTCATATTTATCTCGAGTTGATCCTGCTCTGGTCATTCGGCTCCTCCATCGTGACACCTGTCTTGTACATGTCAACTTTCACCTTTGTACGAACACTGCCCAGTATGAATTAACACTTCCCTGGAAAATGTTACCAATAGTTTTTGTTTGTCTCCAAGAAGTCAGCGGCAAATATGGTCTTCAGCTCCATTAGGACTGAAACCAATTACTGGAACGGCAACATAATGACTTGTGAACACAACAGCCAAGAAATCCAGAGAGCTCACAAAAGTTACTTTTTGAACACGGTCAGATCCTTTGTAAAAATTTCGGCTCAACTTATCTCCGATTTTAACCAGTTGGAGTACCTGTAGCGATTTGTGCGTCAGTGCAATCTGTTATCGCCTGGAACTATGGATCTTTCCCAATACAGCTCCGACAATTTACTGCTATAATATCTATGGTTCCTACGTCAACCCTTATCTTGTGTTTGACCGGCACCTTTCGAGACTGAAACCCTTTTTGATCTTCTCCGAGACCCTCTAACCTCAAACCCCGCGCAATTACTTATACCAGTGTAACCACTTCCTGTGTGTAGTGGACCTCTGACCTGTTAAGTGAATCTAGGAAACTCACTAACCTATGGCGCAAGTCGAGGAAATCTCCATGTTACGTTGCGAATTCTCCATGATAGCCATCGCCGGGATAACAAGTGCGCGATGTGTACTACATTTGGATGCTAGATTTATAGTAAATTGTTCGCCCTTCGAGAGGAAGACTGCGTTGATTTTCTGTCCTAATCGTGCGGAGATAACATTTTTACCTCTTCTGTGACAGAACCACTAGCAAGCAGATTACCAGTCAGTGAAGAATTCTTGTGACCCCTTCGCTCCCGTAAGTTCCGTCGTTATTTTGATTCTGTTCCCTGTAGTTCTATAAGAGAAAAACTTGCACAGTTGCACACTTGTTAATGCCTGCTGATTCTGCTTTAGTCAATTGTATTGACTTAATTGTGGCATTGAATGATTTGTTAACTGGATTTCGTTATGTATCTAACCATGTTGCTACATTTGCATACTTAAGTGTTAGTCCTTCCTCTAACGCTACTTCAGTATGACTATAACCTGAACGTAGACATAGGCCATTTCGAAACCGAAAGTATCTTGCTATTTTTTCACAGTTTGAGATACTTTATTTTGGTAAAAAATACTTTTTCGAAATGTTTTCTTGATAAGCTACAACTCAGACACTGAGAACCGTATGGGTTTAATGCACATCATCGCCAATGTGGATTTGTGGCATGTATACGTGTTTCTGACATCTGTTGAGCTTATAGTGAGTCAGGTTTATCTGTGTTGTATTCCCACATTCTATGTATTAACATTTATGAAAAGCTATCTCACCGACGCCTCTAATATTCACTTCAGTGTGGGCTTCATTGATGGTGTGCTTTAAGCCCTTACCGTTCTCAGCGCCTGAATTCATTTGTATTAGTACAGTGCACACAAGAAAGAGCTTTTTCAATAGTTCGTTGAACACAATGGATGAACATAGGAGATAATTTAATCAGCAACAATTAATCTCCCACGTTACTAAAGAAGTCTGATTATGCTCGGACAGTTTTTCTACTTGACGCCTGTTTCTAATATGTTGGTACGATTTCGTTGTATGTTACGCAGCATAACAAAGAGTGAAGCTGTGCAGTTCATCATAAAGATGAATCGAGGAGTCTCGTGAATTCTGTCCCTAACTGTGGTTACAGATAATGGCACGAACATTTCAATTTTTAAGATATATCATCAATTACTTTTCTTAAAGCATATTTAGCAGATCAGAGAGATCTTTTCTGGTCCTGTTTACAGGAGAAGCACATGGCTGTATGGTTTCCTCACGTCTGTAAAACATCTGTGATGTAATAACTGTATCTCCATCCTAAAATTAAAATAAACTTTTTTAATATTAATAATAATAATAATAATACATAGCCAAGCACACTAACGCGGCATTTCCAGGATTCGGGGAGATGAGCCTACTGCATATCGAATCCGTCTTGTTGGTTAACGTCGTGGGATGGAGAGCCAGGCAGCCTGAATGTGGTTTTAGGTGGTTTTTCACATCGAGGTAGATAAATGCTGGGCTGGTACTGACGTCACGTCTGAGATACATGCTACGCAAACAATTAGAAAACGTTCTCACATTTGAATATCAGATTTACTGTCTCATCAGACAGTTAGGATATATAAATTCCGACCCAGGGATAGTGGCGGCGTCAGTAAGGGCACCCGGCGCCAATTATCACTACCATTTGGGAAAGCCCATATAAAAATGTCGTCACCATGGAGGAACGGGAACAGGGAAGTAAGAAGAAATTTTTAAAATTAAGTACAAATTTATAACTGACGTATTCTGCTTGAAGAAATTCAGCTACCTTCAAAACAGTGTATCAGTTAAAATTTATGACTTTTTTCCTGTGATTGTATTAACACAGCATGAAAACAAGTTGTGTACTAAGTATTTTGAAAGCTCTTCGATGTTTGCAGATGGTAGCTAACCCTTTTACATATTCTTTTCAATAATGCTATAATCTTCAAATTTGAGAATTTCTGGAACAAGGGGAACGTACAAACTTCCCCTCACCGATTGAATTCATATTGAGAGGGTATATGATTAGGAGTCACATATGTAAACAAGAAGCTTCAAGTCTCAACCGTTTTCGAGGAAATGCTCAGAGTCAGCAGCCGAGCGAATAACCGCTTCGCGTCATCAGCTCGAGCTCTCTGGATCGAATCTCGCTGTCGCTTTCTTTTATTCCCACGTAATCCTAACAAGAAATTTATTATGACAGTGAAAATTATCGATATTTAATTATTCGTTTATTAATTTTGTAATCTTTATCCTGAAAAAAAAGAACGAGTTATTTTTTTCGTAAGGAAACTGGAAATAAAAATGGGTACGTGAGAACGTACAACAAAATCGATATAGTCATTTTATTTACATTATTATAGTGATCGTAGAAATAAGGAAAAGATTTATTGCGACATACAGCACATTCGGAGTAGGTATTAAAATCCGTGGACAAGAAATAAAAACTTTGAGGTTCGCCGATGACATTGTAATTCTGTCAAAGACAGCAAAGGACTTGGAAGAGCACTTGAACGGAATGGACAGTGTCTTGAAAGGAGGATATAAGATGAACATCAACAAAAGCAAAACGAGGATAATGGAACGTAGTCGAATTAAGTCGGGTGATGCTAAGGGAATTAGATTAGGAAATGAGACACTTAAAGTAGCAAAGGAGATTTGCTATTTGGGGAGCAAAATAACTGATGATGGTCGAAGTAGAGAGGGTATAAAATGTAGACTGGCAATGGCAAGGAAAGCGTTTCTGAAGAAGAGAAATTTGTTAACATCGAGTATAGATTTAAGTGTCAGGAAGTCTTTTCTGAAAGTATTAGTATGGAGTGTAGCCATGTATGGAAGTGAAACATGGACGATAAATAGTTTGGACAAGAAGAGAATAGAAGCTTTCGAAATGTGGTGCTACAGAAGAATACTGAGGATTAGATGGGTAGATCACATAACTAATGAGGACGTATTGAATAGGATTGGGGAGAAGACAAGTTTGTGGCACAACTTGACCAGAAGAAGGGATCGGTTGGTAGGACATGTTCTGAGGCATCAAGAGATCACCAATTTATTATTGGAGGGCAGTGTAGAGGGTAAAAATCGTAGAGGGAGACCAAGAGATGAACACTAAGCAGATTCTGAAGAATGTAGGTTGCGGTAGGTACTGGGAGATGAAGAAGCTTGCACAGGATAGAGTAGCATGGAGAGCTGCATCAAACCAGTCTCAGGACTAAAGATCACAACAACAACAACATCACATGTAATGAACGCCGAATTTTTGTTTGTGCATCGTTCTCTCAACGTTCCTATTGCAAAACAAACTTGGTTTACGTTCGTAAACTGTTCTCGGTTGTAAAGGGAAATACTTGAAAAATTGTAGAGTAAAATTAGATTTTCAGGGTAAGCATTATGAAAATATTAAATGATTCATTACATGTTGGTGATTTACACAGTTGTAATAAATATGTTGTCAGAATTATGTGGGAATGAAAAAAAAGGCCCCGAAGGGCGATTTTCAGAATCAAAAGCTCGCGCTTACTCACACGGCTGCGGACTGTTTTCTATTAAAATTTTCCCGTTTTCTATTAAAATTTTCAAACTCGATTTTCTGGAAAGAGGTGGGAGTTGCTACTTCCTGTTTACATGTGTTGAAGTCCTAGCCGCACCGTAGTTGCCCTGCCAATGCGAAAGAAGTCGAGGAGAGGAAGTTTGTAAGGCCCTCTTGTAAGTTCCGCTAGTTGGTTATTCTTAATAATGCACGCATTAGTGTTGCACACAGTGCGAAAAATATAAGGTATTCATCGAGTACATGGCGAGTTACTTTGTGCAGCCATTCAAACGGTTCAAATGGCTCTGAGCACTATGGGACTTAACATCTTAGGTCATCTGCCCCCTAGAACTTAGAACTACTTGAACCTAACTAACCTAAGGACATCACACACATCCATGCCCGAGGCAGGATTCGAACCTGCGACCGTAGCTGTCTCGCGGTTCCAGACTGAAGCGCCTAGAACCGTTCGTCCACTGCGGCCGACGAGCAGCCATTTTCAGCCGAAAAACACAGGCGAGGAGAAAACCACCTGCTAGACCTGCTGCCACATATCCTGGCACTTGCTCTAATGTCACCAGTTTAGCAGCAAAACATGTAATTACTGAATTCCTTATCTGTTTCACACAGATTAGCAGAACAGAGACAGCCGACAAAAGAATGCAGTTGCCAATGTTGTGCTGTTTGTATTCAGAATAAAAACAAACGAAAAACCCCACCATGCTCTTTAACTCAGTTCACTTACTTCAAAAATTAAAATCCGGAGACAACAGCCCTAAATTTAGAAGAACAGTCTCTAGTGGGTGACTGCTATTAGTCATTGAGGTATATTTCCAGATAAATGAAGTTAACTGGCATGGTAACATTGTTCTCTTTTGGATACTTTTTACTCGTTCGGATTACACTGACTATTTCCATCTTACTTTTACGGATTAAGTCACAAACCCATTTTGTTGTTCGTCTATCAAACACGTACTGAGATTTTTGGATATTGACGAAATTTCCTATACTGAGGGTGAAATGAAATCCACAGTGCATTATTTAAATTTTTATTGTGTGGCAAGTTTACTACTTACTTGCGCTGCATTATTAATAAGTGGTGTGATAGCGTGTTAAAACAATAGCGTTTTCTGTAAACATCGACAATCTATGAACACCACATAATGCAATTTACATTTGTTACATTTTATCCCGATTTTCTCCGACTTTACCAAATTGTGAACCAAAGGCACACATGAAACTGAACAATCACCACAGTGACTTATTTAAACTAATGTGTACTAAGGCTAAAACGTACTTGTTCCAGGGTTATTATGAGCGAAGTCGCAACAACTCAAAAAACTATTGAATTTTCTCTAAGCATTCACAACATACGATTGGCTCCCATTGCAATTTCCATTTGTTACATTGTTTTCTCCTAGTTTTCAAGAGTTTCAACTGAAGACACGCGTAAAAAATCGGCCTCCCTAATAAGTACACTGAAAAAAATATGCAGCACGTGTACGAGAAACTTGTCCCTGCATTATTAATGAGTAACACAACTTGTGGCCTTAGACGCACCAACCAGGCTCGACTGAGCGCTGTGCCAATGCCCGTCGGTCGCGGTGTGGAGGGGCATGTGATCAGCACACCACTTTCCCAATCACTGTCGGGTTTCTTGACTTTGGAGCCGATACTAATGGGTCGAGTAGTTGCCCAGTTGACCTCATGAGGCTGAGTGCACCACGCATCAGTCCTCCCACCGAGGAAAAATCGCTGCCAATCTGGGAAGCGAACCCAAATACCCCGTACGGCAATCAACGGCGCTGAGCAGTGTGCAGAGGCAGCAGGCAATGTGTAACAACATGATATGTATCAGAAAAAAACGGATTTTCTGTAAGAGCTTCCATTTATCAACACCTGCCATCGCTATTTACATTATGTTGACCTATTTTCCCACAGTATTCCAAAGACCAACATAAATACGATAATGAAAAAATAGTACACTGCAGCAAACATACTTACCATTTCACATGCACCTACACTATTGGCCATTAAAATTGCTACACCACGAAGATAACATGCTACAAACGCGAAATTTAACCGAAAGGAAGAAGATGCTGTGATAAGCAAATGAATAGCTTTTCAGAGCATTCACACAAGGTTGGCATCGGTGGTGACACCTACAACGTGCTGACATGAGGAAAGTTTTCAACAGATTTCTCATACAGGAACAGCAGTTGACCGGCGTTGCCTGGTGAAACGTTGTTATGATGCCTCGTTTAAGGAGGAGGAATGAGTACCATCTGGTTTCCGACTTTGATAAAGGTAGGATTGTAGCCTATCGCGATTGTGGTTTATCGTATCGCGACATTGCTGCTCGCGTTGGTCGAGATCCAATGACTGTTAGCAGAATATGGAATCGTTGGGTTCAGGAGGGTAATACGGAAGGCCGTGCTGAGTCCCAACGTCCTCGTATCACTAGCAGTCGAGATGACAGGCATCTTATCCGCACGGCTGTAAGGGATCGTGCAGCCACGTCTCGATCCCTGAGTCAGCAGATGGGGACGTTTGCAACACAACAACCATCTGCACGAACAGTTCGACGACTTTTGCAGGAGCATGGACTATCAGCTCGGAGATCACGGCTTCGGTTATCCTTTACGCTGCATCACAGACAGGAGCGCCTGCAATGGTGTAGTAAACGACGAACCTGGATGCACGAATGACAAAACGTCATTTTTACGGTTGAATCCAGGTTCTGTTTACAGCATCATGATGGTCGCACCCGTGTTTGGCAAAATCGCGGTGAACGCACATTGGAAGCATGTATTCGTCATCGCCATACTGGCGTATCACGCGGCGTGATGGTATGGGGTGCCATTGGTTACACGTCTCGGTCACCTCCTGTTCTCATTGACGGCACTTTGAACAGTGGACGTTACATTTCAGATGTGTTACGACCCGTGGCTCTACCCTTCATTCGATCCCTGCGAAACCCTACATTTGAGCAGGATAATGCACGACCGCATCTTGCAGGTCCTGTACGGGCCTTTCTGGATACAGAAAATGTTCGACTGCTGCCCTGACCAGCACATTCTCCAGATCTCTCACCAATTGAAAACGTCTGGTCAATGGTGGCCGAGCAACTGGCTCGTCACAATACGCAAGTCACTACTCTTGATGAACTGTGGTATCGTGTTGAAGCTGCATGGGCAGCTGTACCTGTACACAACATCCACGCTCTGTTTGACTCAATGCCCAGGCATATCAAGGTCGTTATTACGGGCAGAGGTGGTTGTTCTGTGTACTGATTTCTCAGGATCTATGCACCCAGATTGTGTGAAAATGTATTCACATGTCAGTTCTAGTATAATATATTTGTCCAATGAATACCCGTTTATCATCTGCATTTCTTCTTGGTGTAGCAATTTTAATGGCCAGTAGTGCACGTATATTGCCTGTCCAGGACCTACCATCGACATACCTCTGCCAGTACCGCCCTGCCCTGGGGAAATACTAGCACGCGCTACCACTCGCAGCCCTCGTGGCTCGCTGCCGCCATTTTGTACCACAACCACGAGGTAACACTGAATTGTTTCTGAATGGTGAGCGACTTCCCAAAAAGCCTTGGCCGTAAAATGTGATAACAAATGGTCAGGATGCCAGCAGTGCCTAGGTTTAAGAATAACTCTAGTCCTCTGGTGAAAGCACAGTTGCTCGATAACAGACACCTGTAGATGTATTTTACGCACCCAGCAGAGGAGAATTCGAGCTATATTAAATGCACGAATTGTTTTTTACTTCATATCTCTAATTTGCAATAATATTTCCAGAAATGAAGTGTTATTAACATTCCATTACTAGCAATGTACGAGGGTCAGTCAAAAAGTAATGCCTCCTATTTTTTTTCTACGTTTAATTGTCAGGAAATTTAAATGCAATTACATAGGTTGAAAACCACAACATTGAGGATCATTTTGTCATTTTTCAAAGTAATCTCCGCCCATCTCTACAGTTTTGGTCCATCTTTGAACAAGGGCATGTATCCCAGCACGGTAAAAATCACAGCTCTGCTTCCTAAGCCATTGACGCACGGATGTTTTGACGGCCTCCTCATCTTCAAAATGAATCCCACGATGAGCTTCTTTTAGTGGCCCGAACAGATGGAAGTCTGATGGTGCCAGGTCAGGGCTGTATGGGGGATGAGGCAAAACTTCCCATCCAATTTTGACAATCTCGTCAGAGGTGTGACGACTGGTGTGTGGTCTTGCATTGTCATGCAAAAGAAGAACATCTGCCATTGATTTTGTTGGGCGAACTCGCTGAAGACGTGCTTTTAGTTTTTTGAGGGTTGTGACGTATTGAACAGAATTTATTGTGCATCCCTGCTCCAAAAAATCAACCAGAATCACACCCTCTGTATCCCAGAAAACTGTTGCCATAACTTTCCCTGCCGATCGCACAGTTTTGAATTTTTTCTTCCTCGGCGAGCTTGTGCGACGCCACTCCATTGACTGCCTCTTTGATTTGGGTTCAAAAAAATGCACCCATGTTTCGTCCCCAGTCACAATTTTTTTCAGAAACTCATCTCCCTCCAAACGGAAGCGCTGCAAGTGTTGGGAGGCTATTGTTTTCCTTGCCTCTTTATTCTGATCGGTTAACATTCTTGGAACCCACCGTGCACAAACTTTTGAGTACCCCAATTGTTTAATAATCGTGATCACACTGCCTTTACTAAGAGAAATAATGCGACACACTTCATCTGCAGTCACCCGACGGTCACCACGAATGATGTCATCAACTTGCTGAATGTTGTGTGGAGTCACTGCACTCACCGGCCTGCCGCTCCGCTTTTCGTCAGTCAACGGTGTTTGCCCTTCAGCTTCCTTACAACGACGAACCCATCGTCTAACAGTGCTGACATCCACTGTCACAACACCATACACCTTCTTCAGTCTTTCATGAATGCGTATGGGCGTTTCACCTTCTGCATTCAAGAATTCAATCACACAACGCTGTCTCAAACGAACATCGATGTCGGCCATCTTACAAACTTCTGCTGTGCTGCCACCTGTTGACACAGAAAGTTACTACTGCAGTGGATTGCAGAAGAAGGTTTGAGGAATGGCGCCAAATTCAAATTTTTCACTTAACTTAATTTTTTTAAGTAGAAAAAAAATGGGAGGCATTACTTTTTGACCGACCCTCGTACATCTGAACAGTAAAAGTTTTTTGCTGAAGTCGACGTTTCGAGGCATGGATAACGACAATTACGCGGTATAAGGGGAGATAAAAGAGTTTGTTTAAAAGTCTTACTGCAGTGTATATGCGATATAGCGCGAATCGGATGCGGTTATACAAAGTGATTCAGCTGCCCCTCCTGATCAGTTTTATGCAACCCGCGTAACGTCTGTATCAGGAACGGCATCCATACAGGCGACAGCCACGTAATCGATATCAGTTCTTTTAGTTCTGGGCGACTGTTATCAAACGAAATCATACTGAAAAAAAATAAAAGGGGAGATCAAAGAGTTCGTTTGAGAGCCTTACTGCAGCGTATATGCGATATAGCACGAATCGGATGCGGTTATACAAAGTGATTCAGCTGCCCCTCCTGATCAGTTTTACGCAACCCGCATTACGTCTGTATCAGCAACGGTATCCACACACGTGACAGCCACGTAATCGATATCAGTTCTCTCTCTGAGTTCTGGGCGACTGTTATCAAATGGAATGATACAGGAAAAAAAACAGAGGATTGACAGTGGGTTACACGGTATTTTTGACCAAGATATATCTTAATTCTGTCATACTTATCCAAGTATCTCCAAACTTTTCTTTGTGTACTTAGCGGTGCAGTCATCCAGGTTTTGGATGTCTATGTAAATTTATGCCGTTTATAGTACTTCATCTTTCATAATGGTTCAGAAACGTTGCCTTATAAAGTATGTTTCACTATCGGAAACAACGAAATTAAGAGGAGATATCAAAATGGACAAAATTTGTGCAATAGGTCTCAGATATCTTCGTATACCTTACCAGTTATTCTGCGACATTTTAACAGTGTGCTTCACATCTCCAGAGGAAACTGGCCAAAAACATTGTTCTGTCATATGGGGTAGCATAAAATGACATCGGGAGGGGCAGCTGATCACCCTATATATTAACCTTTCCATTTCGTTATTTAGTGGGAAGTTGTTACTTCCATACTTCCCATTTTGATATCTCCTGTTAATTTCGTTGTTTCCAATGGTGAAACACACTTAATGCAACGTTCTGAACGATTTACGAAAGATGTACTATAAACGGAATAAACTTCGGCACACATCCAAAACCTGTAGGACAACACGGCTAATTACACAAAGAAATATTGGACACTCTTCGATAAGTATGGCAGAATTAAGGTACATCTTGCTCAAAAATACCGTGTAGCTCATGGCCAATCCTCAATTGGGTTTTTTGCAGTATGATTTCGTTTGCTAACAGTCTACCAAAGTTCTGAGAGCGAACTGAAATGGCTGTCGTCTGTGTGGACACCGTCCCTGATACGGAAGTAATGCGGGTTGCATAAAACGGGTCGGCAGGGGTAGCTGAAGCACGCTGTATAAGCACCGACATTAAGGCAAAGTATTAATGAGACATTCATTCATTTCTTTCCGACATGAGTGCGGCTAGTGCGAAATTGTGACCAGTGGCGATGTTCTTTCAAATGCACGCAAACCGGAACAAAGTGCTGTTATTCTTTTCTTGGCTGCCAAGGGAGAAACGCTGGTAGACAACCACCAGAGAATGAAGATTATGCGTGTCGAAAATCATCGCTCTGGAATGGTTCACTAAGTTCCATGTCGGATGCTGCTGCTTCATGATTATGCATGTCCCGATATCGCAAATGTCATAGCGCAAAAGTTACACCAACTAACGTGGGAGACACTCGAGCGCTCGCCCTATAGTCCTAATATACCCGCCAGGTT
This sequence comes from Schistocerca gregaria, assembly GCF_023897955.1. NCBI lineage: Eukaryota > Metazoa > Arthropoda > Insecta > Orthoptera > Acrididae > Schistocerca > Schistocerca gregaria. The sequence goes on from NC_064931.1 coordinate 161,847,323, forward strand.
AGCAGAGAGCGCTAATGCGCTGCTTCCTGGACTCTTGCAGCGCGCCAGCCCCGCATCGAATCCGCTCGGCGGATTAACTACGAGGGCCGCCGTGCCGGCCAGCCTGGGTGTAGTTTTTAGGCGGTTTTCCACGTTCTGCTAGCTGAATACCGGGCTGGTTCCCACTTCCCGCCTCAGTTACACGCCTCGCAGACATGTGAAAAACGCCAGCACGGTAACTCAGCGTGTTCGGTCAGAGGGTTAGCTGCCCTCTGTAATAAAAAAACTGTGTTAATGGATCGACGACGAACTGAAACGTGTGTCTTGCGACGTCCGCCCCGAACAGATACAACGAACAAAATGAGTCCCTTAAAAGCATCGAAGACTCGACGATTCCTGTTAGATGACGATGTGCAACAGGCAGTTACAGACATCTTAACGGAGCAGAACACTGTGTTTTACAGAATTGGAATCTTCAACCTGGTGTGTCGCTAGGACAATTGCTCAAAATCAGTTTTGCCTGCTTAACATACCGATTCTGGACTGCACAGCCTTCAGACGGAGATTGCTCCTTATATCATGAGCTGTTTTCGTAGTGATAGGCTAACCACGACGATGGAATCATGAAATCTGCGTTTTGTTTTCACATACAGTGGTAAACTGTGTTTGCTATATCACATCTCATTATGAATGGGATTTTCGGCCTTTTGCTTGCAACACAAAGACTGACCTGAGAATTCATTGGAAAGCTACAGCTTTTTTCGCAGATGATATTAGCGTCTATATTTTACAGTGTGTGGTGGAGGGTACATCTTACAACTAACCCATTTCCTTGTGCCAGTTACATGAAAAGAATGATTGTCGGCATAGAACCATGATCCTTGTCATGCTCACACAGCAGGATGTGTGTGGGAGGAACTGTCTGTAACATACTCCTTCCAGTTTTTGCAGGAGTAAACTTCCCTGTGACACACAACCCCTGTAATGCAGCGCCGCCACGGGATTCAGCCGTCGTCCTCCGGAATGCTAGTCCAGTGTGCTAGCCACTGCGCCACCTCGCTCGGTGTATCTGGAGTCCAATCTTCTTGCGACCGTACATTCTCGTGACCACCGCTGCCAGCGACTACGTAAAGCGGCTACATTCCTGCCAAGTCTTTCTTTAATATCGCAGAAGGAACATCCGGTTTCTCGTAGCCCTATTATACGACCTCGTTCAAACTCAGTGAGGCGTCTTTGTCGCCTAAGGAGTGATGTATGTAAAACTGGGCAAAAATCTTGAATTCTTTTGCCACCAGACAGTTCTGTAGCATGTTAGAAATATTGCTTCCAATTTTCATAATTATATCCCTGCTATAAATGAAGTAAAATCCATCTTGTTTCAACCAATGAGCAGTGCTACGTGCTATTTTCCACACGACTGCGTCCTTGTTTGCAATATTCTATTATTTCCTACCATCAGAAAAGAAGTCTGTAGAGTATAGAAGGCTGTGAGCCGATTTACGATGTGATTAAATACAATTTATTACATAAGTACACCCATGGTGGAACGAAACCCAGCGGAAGGTGGTTGTTGTTGTGGTCTTCAGTCCTGAGACTGGTTTGATGCAGCTCTCCATGCTACTGTATCCTGTGCAAGCTGCTTCATCTCCCAGTTCGTACTGCAGCTTACATCCTTCTGAATGTGCTCAGTGTATTCATCTCTTTGTCTCCCTCTACGATTCTTACGTTTCACTAAATTGGTGATCCCTTGATGCCTCAGAACATGTCCTACCAACCGACCCCTGTTACTCCTGCCACCGAACCTCGTTAATTCCCATTATATCTAACTTTAACCTATCCATTTCCCTTTTTAAATTTTCTAACCTACCTGCCCGACCTGACATTCCACGCTCCGATCCGTAGAACGCCCGTTTTCTTTCTCCTGATAACGACGTCCTCTTGAGTAGTCCCCGCCCGGAGATCCGAATGGGGGACTATTTTACCTCCGGAATATTTTACCCAAGATGACGCCATCATCATTTAAACATAAAGTAAATCTGCATGTAAGGAGGGGAAATGTTTACCATCACGTTTCTGACTTTGATAAAGGTCGGGTTGAAGCCTATCGCGACTGTGGTTTATCGTAACGCGACATTGCTGCTCGCGTTGGTCGAGATTGAATGACTGTTAGCAGAATATGGAATCGGCGGGTTCAGAAGGGTAATACGGAACCCGTGCTGCATCCTAACGGCCTCGTATCACTAGCAGTCGAGATGACAGGCATCTTATCCGCATGGCTGTAACGGATCGTGCAGCCAGGTCCCGATCCCTGAGTCAACAGATGGCGACGTTTGCAAGACAACAACCATCTGCACGAACAGTTCGACGACGTTTGCAGTAGCATGGACTATCAGCTCGGAGCCATGGCTGCGGTTACCCTTGAAGCTGCATCACAGACATGAGCGCCTGCCATGGTGTACTCAACGACGAACCTGGGTGCATGAATGGTATGGGGTGCCATTGGTTACACGTCTGTCACCTCTTGTTCGCATTGACGGCACTTTGAACAGTGAACGTTACATTTCAGATGTGTTACGACCCGTGGCTCTACCTTTCATTCGATCCCTGCGAAACCCTACATTTCAGCAGGATAATGCACGACCGCATCTTGCAGGTCCTGTACGCGCCTTTCTGGATACAGAAAATGTTCGACTGCTGCCCTGGCCAGTACATTCTCCAGATCTCTCACCAACTGAAAACGTCTGATCTATGGTGGCCGTGCAACTGGCTCGTCACAATACGCCAGTCACTATTCTTGATGAACTGTGGTATCGTGTTGAAGCTGCATGGGCAGCTGTACCTGTACACGCCATCCAAGCTCTGCTTGACTCAATGTCCAGGCGTATCAAGGCCGTTATTACGGCCAGAGGTGGTTGTTCTGGGTACTGATTCCTCAGGATCTATGCACCCAAATTGCGTGAAAATGTAATCAGATGTCAGTTCTAGTATAATAAATTTGTCCAATGAATTCTCGTTTATCATCTGCATTTCTCCTTGGTGTAGTAATTTTAATGGACAATAGTGTACATTATTTGTTCTCTCTTCTTTCAACCTACGAGAGGACTGGAACCTAAAAAGAGTGTGAGTATTATATAGGACTTATGTACATGTGTTGACAACTTCTCAACGTTATCAACGTGACGATTGAGGCAGCTGCCGTTTCAGTGTACCGGCTTTTCTCTCACAACTATAAAAATGATTCAGCTTAACCAGCAATGGCTATCTGAGGAAGGCACAGGACTGCATGCTGCCGGGGACAACAATAAACGCTCCATTGGATTCGCAGTTCCACAAAGACTACACGAAATGGTACGTGTCGTTCTGGTGCAACGGAGCTCCAACTGCATAGTTTTGCACCATTTCAACAACTTCTTCAATGATTCCTATGGGTCACTAACCCTATAGTCCGGAAGTACCTTGAAGACACTTCCACCTTTTTCCAACCCTGAAATAGTTTGTTGGACTGTTTTTCACAACCCCTAGACGACATGGACCAACAGATAGATGGAAAATATTTTTGCAAAGGTAATACGAAAGCTGGCATTCCTTCACAACTAATGTCTCAATCGTAGAAAAATAGTAAATGTATGTAATGCCCATACACTGATATTCACACTTGTTTTAATTTTCATTACATTTGGAAGTTGAAAAAATAGTCTTCTTATTTTCACGATTTCTCATTAATACTTGTTGAGTAGTACAATGTCTTCACGAGACTGATGAGATCAGAGACGGAGTACTAGTTGATTGTAACAGAAGCACGAAAAGAACAATCATCACCTTTGCGATGGACCCTCTCAGCATTGACATACAACACACGTGTAACTGGATACAGGACGGTACTGGAAAATGGAATTTTTTTGTTAGAGTTCTGTCGAGTGTTTGGACTGCTCATATAGTTCAACGTTAATGTCCAAAAACAAAAATCATAATTGGAGGTTCGGTCTGGCACAAATTCAATCTGCCAGTCAGACAAATTCGGACGATGTCACGCTTCACATATTTCAATACATTACCAAGAGCAATATGTGATGTCGAGGCGGTGGCAAGGCAGGAGAATTCTGACAGTGTGTAAGTAGCCTAGTCCATGTAGGGGTTCTTAAACTGTATAGAAGAGACGGGAGAAGGACTATTGCCTCATCTGAACACGACCGTAAATCACGCACTTCAAAACAGAGTTTTCAGGATGTTAGGTATTAACGTAATGAGACACTACGTAAGTGGACATTATTTGTCAAAAAAATGTATTCCATACTGAAGAAATGAGGGTATGTGGCAGATGCAGTCTCGCTGAACAGGGTTCTAGGCGTTCAGCTCCAGTGACTGTGTAAGATGGCAAGAACTGTGCCCCTTACATGAAGTCATTAAAGATCACCTAACTCACGTTGAGCGAACAGTAGGGCTGAACAAAAAATGACTGACAAGGCACAATGCATCTTGTAGAGGGTATAGTATGGACATGTTGGAATAATTAATGTCGGGTGATGGTTTTAAAGTAATTCACACGACATGAAAACTTTGTGGAAATGCGTAGATTTACTGGAGGCTAGTTTATCCCAGGGAAGTACTCAGAATTGACCGTGGCCGCCGGGGGAGCGGCGAAGGGAAGGCAGCTTAGGGCGGCTCAAGCTCTGAGAAAGTGGCAACGGGGCGCGGCCTCCAGCTGCCTTAAGCTGAGTGACAGTGAGTGGGTGGTTGACCCCATGCTGGTGTACCGGGAAGTAGACGGAGAACTTGTACGCCTGTTGATAAATGTCTGTCGTCCCGTTTTCAGTGAAACATGCGAGAAAGCCATGCTAAGCTATGGTGGAGTGGTCAACAGAGGCCAAATATGCATGTTCGTGACTATAGCAACTTCACGTTGAATTCACGGTCCACAGAGTCCAAAGTAAATCAGGTGAAGAGCGACAGAATGAAATACGCCAGCCTCCGATGGGAACGTAGGACCAAGGAATTTGAAGTACTCTCCTGGGGGGTCAGAATTCCGGAAAAATGGGTGTTTTGTTCAGATGCTACCCTTGATGGGTGGCCTGGGAGGAGCTAAATAGCAGAAGTTGAGAGGAAGGGAAATTTTGTGGGAATTTGTTCACTTCCCAGAGCAGGCATTGGTCGGCGCTGGGAAGCGACGCATAATTAACGCGACTTGCGCTGCAATTGGCGTAAGTGATTTTGCTGGAGGGGAAACCGAGGCGAAGAGCGGACTGGGAGAAGTCTCCATAGTGGTCTTCCGTTCCCGGCTTCCCTAGAGTGCAGACGTGGCATTCTTTACTCAGCTTGCCTTAGAAAGAGTAAGCATCTCTGCAGTTTAGGACTTAGCAAATGGAACGATTGAACTTGGAGATAGGAAGTTCTGGTTCAGCTATGTACTGAGCAAGATAGCTAGGAGTGAATAGATGAGCGCAGCCTTGCAGCACCAAGAGGTCGGCCGACGTCCACACTACGACGCCGCTCCGCCACGCTATATTTGGTGATATTGTGCCCGCTCCGGCCACTGATTAATTTGTTGGATCACGTTGGCAAAATTTCCACGAGGGTTTCATGGGCCGTGTATGGTAGAATTCTTCTCGCACTTCGCATTACGCCTGGGTCATCCGATAGGAATTACTTTTGAGTTATCGCGCTTTACTCCACGCAAACGCAATTTATTACCACTGCCTGGTAGGAGAGTCATGTTATGTGATGATTGAAGGTCGTGAGTTAAAATAAATTTGTGCTAATCGACTGCATCTGTTTTCAATGAAGTAGTTGAAATCCCAAGTCACTTTCTTAATTAATTTTATGTTCAATATTTGCATCTGGTATTCAATAGCTGAATATAACATCAATGTGCACCCCTTTTTAATTAAAAGTGATCAATTCGGAATCAATTAATGTCAACACTGCCACTGCAGTTCAATCAGGAGTCACAGGGCCTTATTACTTCTTTGCGTTATCCGATACTGTGGCAGTTTTGCACTCTCTGTTGTCAATTAGCTGGGGTGAACTCACGCCAAAACCAGATCAGTAACGGGTGGGGTGTTACAACTGTACCTGTATTACTAGAAAATTCAAGAAGCAGTTCGTACAAAACAGAGTCAATTATGTCTATGATAGGTCCGAACTAATTTCGGATCTTCTATTTTCGGACCTCACGAAACTGGAAAACAATTAGACCAGTAATTTATGAAATTACCTTATTCAATACGAAGAAGGGCTGTGTTTCGTAACAAAAGTGATGTTGCAGTTTAAGAAACGTCTGTATTCGCAGAATAATCAACAGGTATGGAAAGGTTTCATACGAGTATTCATAAATTTTTGCTTCTGAAACTGCCAAGATGTGCTCGTTTATACTTTAATGGTATTGGTAACCTGATTTATTTACTTGAAATATTCCCTAGCAGGAGATGACACTTACTATAAATTGCAAAACAAAGGCATAGTGGACTTGATACATTACTATCGCGCAAATTCAGCACAAGATAATTTAGAATTGCTATTACAGTTAGTATTATCGGTCTACATTATGAAATCCAAAATAAATAAATAAGCGATTGTTTGTCTCAATGTTCCTGGTTAAGTTTAAAACCTCTGTGAAGTGTCTCAAGGAGTGAGAGACTGTAACGCCGTTGACTCAGATACCTCATTCGGATGGAGACGTTTAATTCAGCAACCGTTGGATGGTCTTCGAGAAGAGTATCAGGTTTCACCGACTCTCTTCCTGTGAAATGAAATGCCGTGTGGGTATGGCCTCCCGTCAGGTCAGTCTTAACACGAACGTGAGACTACACAAGGCTCATCACAATCACCTAGGCGTAACCGAAACACTATTCACTATTTATCGTATCTCCGAAGAATGCAACGGTGTATCACTTACACTAGAAATTCGTCCAGCTCGGAAAAGACAGTGCAGCATTCCCAATGATTTCCCCAAAGTCCATTTTCTGAATATGGAACAGACGTCTGCAACAAATCATCGCCAGTAGAAGTACTTACACGGCAGCAAATTAAACTGTATGGTGTACATCAACTTTATGAGGTACATATGAACATATAATCTTACATAGGTACATATAAACGTGTGATCTTGATAGGACTGAATTCCTCTTTGTTTACGCAGCAGCCACCATCCTGTAAAGCCCTATCGATTGCCACAGCAGCACAGGCGTCGTCACGTATGAGTACAGCTGTATTAGAAATTAAAATCATCAGGGCTCTCTGGTAAATTTCGGTCAGTATATTTTAGATGTCTTTTAGAAGAAAGCCGACAATTAAATCTGGTTGTGTAGCCTAGAAGATAGGACAATGACACATTGTATTTTTCACAACGATTAGCACAGTCTTCAGTGATCGGCCTTTGACTGTATTTAAAGAATTCGTTTTTGTATGTAAGTCTGCTTTTATTTCGCTCTTTCATAATCCTACCAGAGGTTCTACGTAGTTTCCCTGACCAGTCCGCCAGTTTTCTTTCGTTGTCTCTGTTTAAGTAAGTTAGGACGTCGTCTAACAACTCCGCTGTTAACGAGACGTTAACTCAAACTGTATTGTGGATTGGTGCAAGGACATGAGTCTGATGATCGTGGTAGTACAACACAACTCATAATTGATAACTTGTCCGGTAGCTACTCGTACAATTATTGAGGTGACACCGACCTTCCGAGTCACGCAAGAAAAGACGCTGTTGCGGCTGTCAGCAAAACGCACTTTCACAATTTGACTGCTGGTACACGGTTCTACGTTTCCCGTAAGCTTGGGTGTTTATAGTTTTCATAAAAGTAATTTTTTTATTATGTGTTGAACCAAGCTTAAACCATTCGTTTCCATTCTCGCTGACAATGGTCTATGCTCCTATTACAATATAGAATTTTTTGGAAAAAAATAAGATGCTTAGTTACGCTGTATTTTAAAATTTTTAACGAAGAACACTCCGTACATGTTTGAAATACAGTTTGCTACATAGTTCCCGATATAGACACATCAACACAGCAGGCACAAATGATTGATCACATGTTGAACGTCAATAGATGTCAAGACAAGCCGATCGACTTTCAGGTTTTAATTACAGAACCTTAACTAATAGCAATTTATGCATGCACGAGATACCTAGTGAGAAGGAATACCTGAACATTCTTCTGAAACATAGTCAAATACATTAACGTACAGATAGCAACAGATGTATACTTAGAGTGGTGAAGCAGCACTTGTGACATCTGCGAACACTTTCGAATATTAAGGAGTTTTTACAATGCTGAAACACTCATTTTCATTCTGATAACACCCACGTGCGTCATAGAGGTTACCACAAAAGAGATATCAGATATACCTTATTCAGATTGAAGCTAAATAAGCCCGTGCTCTTGTAAAATGTTGCTCACTGTCTAAAAGCTACTTGTTATTGGCTCTTTGCTCACACATCAAACTATAATTTACGAAAGAAGCATAGTTGTGAAATAAGCCTTAAACGTGTGCCTTTAGAACCAATGTCTTCCACGGACTGGATGCATTGACGGTACTGAAGGGAAGTAAGTGTACATTGCAAAGCAGAAGGAGTAGACATTGAGAAAGTTGCTGGGCTGGAGACGAGCGCTATAGTAAGTGTCGTCGATCCTGAACGGTGCTCACCTTGGAACAGCACAGCCACATGGAGCCTCGTAGTAGTGCCTACCTACACTAGGCCAAGCAAACACACACTATTCTACCACCGCCACAGGGACCTGTAAGCAATTAGACCACTTTCCTTGGAACAGAGCAACCACCAGGTGCTGTGATACTAAGGCTAACTAGCAAACTACATTTTCTACAGTGGTGTGAAAGGAACACTGAGGGTGATCGTGTTGAATCGCCTTTATGTATGCTCAGTTCTGTCCCCAAACAAGAAACATTGCTGCCTCTAGAAGGCTAGGTAATTCAGGTATACGTGCACTTTTATAATTGAACTAGTGTGAGACACCAAGTGCGCTAGGAAATTCTCTTTCAATCTAAACAATGAGAGTAAATTCTACTTATTTAAAAGTCGTGTGTTACTTTATGAGTGAAACACCAGTTACAGTCGGCAGTCGGTATTACACAATTCTGTACAAACGCCTCTAACTGCTGTCGCGGTACAACAGACGACTGTCCTATATTTCAACAACGAAAGGTGCTACCATTTTTTCGAATGCAGACTGGCATTGCTCAAAGACACGCGCATAACACACGAATGTAATCACTGCTTTTAAGACGTCACTACGCTTCCTTACACGGCCTTCGTAGAAGATAAAAGTATTCGAGGTAGATTTTTGAACGGTATTTGCCGTTTATGATCAAAAACTGGGACTTGCACATACGTCCGTGTTGCGAGCAAGAATCACAAACCACTGAGAAATTTTGCGATGTAACCGACACAAGTTACGCCCACAAATCGGAGCCGCCCGAACACATTTACGGCGAAGACGTTATCCACCGCATTTTACGACACCAGTGTTCATGCCGCCACGGAAGTCGGCACGCGTCACACTTGTGCTTCGACGCAACCACGTCGCCAGTCGCAGAAGAAACTGCTCAGCGGCGCTGCACTGGCGATGTGCAGCCCAGAGCGGCAGCCAATGGGCGCTCCCTGTGCGTCGGGTAGTGGAAGGCACGGGCTGAGAGCCATGTTTACCTGCGCAACCTGCATCGCGCTAAGCGAAAGGCACCCGTCCTCGACCTAAGGCATTCGTTAGGCAAACTGGTGGCTGCTCGGCGCCACTCGTATTGATTGCGCGAAGGTCAGGCCGACGCCTCCCCTTCCAACCGCCCCTCTGTCGCCTCCCCACCCCCTCCCCTACTCCCGTCCGCCAGCGACGCCATCCTCGCAAGCGTCGCCGTAAAATCTCCACTGAAAAGCTGAGCCGTCAATTACTCACCCTCACCGCTCTGGGCACTTCATATCACACTGGTTCACAGTCATTCAGATTTAGATGACGAGTGAATGTCTGTTTTTTTTTTTTTTTTTTTACTATTGAGATACAGTCTAAAAACTGCTAATTGCGGATGTTACCTCGACGTTTTTCACTTTCTACATCTACAACCACACGCATGCTCTACAAACCACTGTCAAGCTGTTTTTAGCTTTGTAACACAAGTTTAGGTTTCTTGTCGTTCGAATCGTGGATGGAGCGTTGGAAGAATGGCTGGTGTGCGCGCTGTTATTAATGTAATGTTGCCTTCGCGGTCCCCACGGGAGCGACATTTAGGGGGCTCAAAAATAAATACTTCTAGATTCTTCACTTAATACTCGTTGAAACTTTGTAAGTAGGCCTCCGCGCTACAAATGGCGTCATTCTCGAGTTTCTGTTATTTTATGCTTTCACTTCCGTGAAGTTCTCAAACAAAGCTGCAACCATTCGCGCCGCTCTTCTTTGTATCCACCGTGCGTCCTATTTGGTATGGGTCCCACACGCTTGACCAGTGTTTTAAGATGGAACGCACAAATAGGCAGTCTCATTTGCAGAATGATTACATTTTCCAAATATTCTGCCAATTAACACAAGAATGTCACCTGCCTTATTACGTTTGGCCTGTGTTGTAATTCCACTTCATATCCCTACAACCAAAGAGTTGACTCATTTCAGTAGTGACTCATTGATATTTTTGTCGTCGCCGGCTGGAGTGGCCGAGCGGTTCTAGGCGCTACAGTCTGGAGCTGCGCGACCGCTACGGTCGCAGGTTCGAATCCTGCCTTGGGCATGGATGTGTGTGATGTCCTTAGGTAAGTTAGGTTTAAGTAGTTCTGAGTTCTAGGGGACTGATGACCTCAGAAGTTAAGTCCCATATTGCTCAGAGTCATTCTGTCATCGCATAGTATCTGTCTGCGTATCGTGAGGTTCACAATATTAAATGTACGTACATTTAGGGCAAGTTGCCAATCTTTGCACCATTTTCAAATCTTACCGAGATTTGCGTGGATATTTGTGCAGTTTTTTTCAGAAAGTTCTTCATTACAGATATCTCTACTATACGCAAAACGTATGAGGTTATAATTAATAGGCCGGCCGTTGTGGCCGAGCGGTTCTAGGCGCTTCAGTCTGGAACCGCGCGACCGCTACGGTCGCAGGTTCGAATACTGCTTCAGGCGCAGGTTCGAATACTGCTTCAGGCATGGATGTGCGTGATGTCCTTAGGTTAGTTAGGTGTAAGTAGTTCTAAGTTCTAGGGGACTGATGATTTCAGATGTTAACTCCCATAGTGCTCAGAGCCATTTGAACTATAATTAATATTGTCTTCGATGACAGTAATGTACAACCTCAACAGCATGAGACCCAACACACTTCCTTAGGTTACTTCTGCTTTCTCTGGTGACTCTTCACCAAAGATAACATGCTGTGTCCTCTCTACCCGGAAACCGTCATTTCAGTCACACATTTTGTTTCATACCTCATATGATTTTACTGTTGCCAATTATTAACGTTGGCTGTGTTATCGAGTCAAACCTAGAGGATAGCAGGCTGAGACCAATTTAGCACTCGTATGTCATCTGATAAAAGTTTTCGCCGGTCTGTTGTTGATTTTCTAATGTGGTAATAGTCTTACGCGACTCCCTAAGGAATCTCTTTCATTATCAAACACAGAACATAATGGAAAATTTAAGATCCTTTTAAGAAAAGCTACTTTTTCACGCATCTGAATGATAGACGTCATGTGTCCTGAACTATGTGTCGTACAAGGATAACCATTTTGTAGGTACAGTCAATGGTATATGAGGATATAGTCTGCAGAGTGTTTTAACAATAGTTAGTAGTGAAGAAGTAATAAATTAAAACGTGACGCTTCTCCCAGATGTTTACTGAATGAAAAGAAAAAAAAAGTCGTAAGCGATACAATTTTTTTGCTTTCATTATATTGTATTGAGTGCCAGCAAGTTTGAAATTGAGTGTAAAATTTGTTGGAAGTCGTTAAGTGGTCTCATTCTCATATACAGGATGAAGAGAGTGCATAATTTGTGCACCGTGGCTTAAGATGCCTCAAAGTTTCTAACTTCAACATTTGACTCATTTTTTTAAATTTTTAACGTAAGATGACACCTCTTAATGAAAAGATTATTACAGCATTTTAAAATTTTTTATCCTGTCAATAATTATACGAAGTACTAAAAATCAAAATGTTGTCGCCCCTGGAAAGGGTTAGATAGACAAGGTACAGCATTTTGTTCAAATGTGTGTGAAATCTTATGGAACTTAACTGCTAAGGTCATCAGTCCCTAAGCGTACACACTACTTAACCTAAATTATCCTAAGGACAAACACATCCACCCATGCTCGAGGGAGGACTCCAACCTCCGCCGGGACCAGTCGCACAGGCCACGACTTACAGCATTTTAACCGTTTAGTAATATAGATGAAGAATTTCATGATTTACACGATCAAAAGACTTTGAGAGATCTCAAAATATCCAATGGGTGATGTTCGGTTATTCAATGGATTTAATATTTGATCAGTGAAAGTATATATAGCATTTTATGTTGAAAAGCCTTTCTGAAAACCAAACTGACATTTTGTTAGTACTTCATTTTTACAAATATGTGATGCTACTCTTGAATACATTACTTTTTCAAAAAATTTTGGATAAAGCTGTCAGAAGTGATACTGGGCGGTACTTGTTAGTATCACACCTGTCTCCTTTTTTATGCAATGATTTAACAATAGCGTATTTTAGTCTACTTGGAAAAATGCCCTGTGTCAGTGAGCAACTACATATATGGCTGAGAATCTTATTTATTTGTTGGGGACAAGCTTTTAGTACCCTGTTGGAAATGCCATCGTTTCCATGTGAGCTTTTAAGTGAATTTATTATTTTTCCTAATTTCAGTAGGTGAGGTGGGCTGAATTTCAGTTTTATCAAATTGCATAGATACTGCCTTTTCCATATATTGCCTTGCATTTTCTAATGAACAGCTGGATCCTATTTTCTCTACAACACTTAACAAATGATTATTAAAAATGTTATCTACTTCTGACTTGTTGTTAACAAACTTTTCATTGAGTTTGATAGAATCTGTTTCCCTTTTAACAATATTCTAAATTGTTTTAATTTTATTATCAGATGTGCTAATCTCAGACATAATGCACATACTTCTGGACTTTTTAATAACTTTTCTTAATACAGTGCAGTAGTTTTTATAATGTTTCACTGTTTCGGGATCACTATTCCTCCTAGCTATAAGATACATCTCCCTTTTCTGTTTACAAGATATTTGTATCCCTTTAGTAGGCTATGGCTTTTTACAAGGTTTCTTACAATTATATTTCACTGTTTTCTTAGAGAAAATGTTTTCAAATATACACACAAAGGTATCATGAAACAGGTTAAATTTTAAATTAGCATCATGTTCCCTGTACACCTCATCCCAGTCTAACTGTTGCAAGCTTTTCCTAAAATTTTGAACTGTTAAATCGTTAACTGAATGCACTATTTTGGAGGACTGTTTTCAATTACTGTATGCAGCTATATCATTTACTGTAACTAGCTGTGCATCATGATCAGACAGACCATTCTTAACAGGAAAAGTTTTTATTTGATTTAATTTGCCTTGGTATATGAAAACATTATATATCAGTGTGCTGCTTTCCTGTACCACCCAAGTAGGAAAATCAATAACTGATGTCCAATTGAAAGAGCAAAGTAATATCTCAAGGTCAAGCTTTCTATCGGACTCTTTCAGAAAATCTATATTGAAATCCCCACAACAATAATTTGCTTTCCTCTGTCTGACAGATAGCACAACAAAGAATCCAAGATTTTCAAAAATAATTGAAAATTTCCTATTGGGGGTCTATACACGTCTACAATTATAAAATTGCCATTATTTAGTTTAAGCTCACACACACATACTTTGCTCTACGCAAAATTTTTTACTTTCCACATTTTTCACACACTATCTCCATAGTGTCCCTACTTACATGAGCTTAACTCCTATATCCACCTACATTTGCCATTTCCATACCTGTGACTATATGATGTTCAGACAGGCATAGTACATCTATTCCACCTTCAGTTTCTAAATCTTCTAAACAAACAAGAAGCTCGTCTACATTTTTTTTAATTACCTGCTATTCTGATGCAATATACTAACATTATTTTTCACTGTGATTTTATGTAAATCTTGTGACATACTAACATTACTTTTCACTGTACTGTTATGAGAATCTTGTGATATTTTAATGTCTGTAGTACCTGCCTGTCTGAACTTCTCATTAAGCTTAATTTCAATCAATATTGGCTGATAGGACACTGCTCTTAGACTAAAAAAGTGCTCCCATAAGTTTCAGTGCTCCCCCCCCCCCCCCTTATGAAGATTTAGCTATCATCCCAGCCAGTTTACCCTTCCCTTACCTAGTGAGATGCAGACCATGTCTTGTGAAGTCCCACCTACCAATACCATCAACAGGAACCAAACCTATGCCTGACAAAGTAGCCGCCCGAAGCAGCTGATCTAGCTCCATATTGACCCTCCTGACAGAGCTGTTCAATAGGGGGCCGATAATACCGCATGAAAGCAGTAACCAAGCAAACATCTGTATGGTTCGTTGCAGATGCTATTTTTACCAGGTCACACTCAATATTGTAGCCCTGATCCCTATCAATACTGTTTCCGGCTCCACCTACTACCACAACATGATCCTGCTTTGCAAAACTCTTGCACAATGATCCCACATCTACTATCACTTGGCTAAGACATGCACTGGACTTGTAAATACTGGTGACCTGGTACCTGTCACCTAATTTTTCCTGCAAGATCTGGCCCACACCTCTTCCATGGCTACTACCTAACAACAGAACTTTCCTCCTACTTTCTACTTTTTTAGCAACTGTTGGTTTCCTGGTGAAAGTCTGTTGAGTGCTAACTACAGAGGTAGCAAGGCAAATCTACTGTTTGTGTCAATGATGAAACTCTCAGAAACTGTTCTCTTTCTGTGGCCCCTGTTCCTTGCTACCACTTCCCACCTGACTTCACCCTTCTCCCCCCTTAACCACATCAGTTCCTCCCTGGCATAATCCAGTTCAGTCTGAAGGGCTCTAATCTTCTCTTCCTGTTCCACTATTTTCCTATCCCTTGGACATAATCTGCAATACCATTGAAGAAACCCATTTACTTCCCCGATTCCCATGCCACTACATTCACCCCATTGTTACCATTTGCCACACCACCTGCACTGAACCCCAGAACTAACTTTCCTTCGGCAGCTCAAATACTTCTCGCTCAGGGTCTTTTACAAAATTTGTCTACGGAATAACAGTAATAATCTATTAACTACAGATAAAAGAGTCACTAAAGTTATGAGGAATACTAATATACGTGTATACTATTAATATAGTAACTTAATGCAGTTAAACTAACGTTGAAAATCAAAACTTGTATACCCGAATAATTAGGCCTCAGATTGTGTATGCGCTATACGTACATCAAGTTTTTAAAGGAAATAAAAGATAGAACATAGAACCTTTAATTCCCAGAGTAGATGCAGCACTACTAATATATGTGTAATGAAAACAATCTAAATTCTTCACTAATACTTAAAGAAATGTCTCAAATCTCGATGTAAACCTACATCTAACGTACGCGGAAACCGGCCCTTAGGCTACTTTTTCTGTTTTTATTTTTTTTCCTTCGAGAAATACTTTGAAACGAGTGAAACCTTCAATAGATAATATAAAACAGACTCTAATCAACATTGGTACGATGTAATATTAACTTAATTGAAAGTTATTATAGAATTAATTATTTATCTTCACGAGCTTAATATTCAAGTGTGTGCGATCGACGCCATTGTTGCCAACAAATATGCACCAGTGGCAAAATGACAGCCTTTATACTTCCGTGCGTGCCGTAATCTCTCTTGTCTTATTTTGACGCTACTTCCGCAAGATACAGTAGGAAGGCGGTAGAAGTGTTGGAACAGTCTCCCTAATTCCGCTTCTCCAGATTGACGCAATACGGTTTCGCGAGAATAACATCATATTTGTTTCACAACTTCCATTTTGCGTTCGCTAAACAACCATGTTTTGTACGGGCTATGTCGTACTGCTTCAGTACTACCAACACATTTGAATTGTTCGATTTTCTCTGCCACAGCTACTTGATAAAGCACTCAAAAACGGAGTACTACGTTCCCCCGAGTTATCCAGTAGTGACATTTCTCTGTGGACAAGTGGCTCGTATGCGAACAAACTGAGAATATTGCTACAAATATCTGTTAACTGTATGTTGAGAATGTTAGGTGTTCGTTTGTTTACGCCTCTGGTGGAACTCTGAGAGCATGTTTAAAAAAATGTAATTTATCTACCAAAGAAATGGCTTACAGATCACTAGTAAGACCAATTTCTGAGTATTCCTAATCAGTCTGAAACCAATACCAGGTCGGGTTAATAGAGGATATAGAGATGATCCAACGAAGAGCCGCCCGTTACGTCAGAGTATCGTTTAGTGTGCGCGAAAGCGTTTTGGAATTGGTGAACAGACTCCAGAGGCAGCAAGTTAGAAGACATGCATCCGCATTACCATCACCTTTACTGTTAAAACTCCGAGGGCTTGCAGGAAGAGTCCGGCAACATGTTACTTTCTCTCACGTATGTCTCGCCAAATGACTACCACGGGAAATCTGGGAGATTAAAGCTGATAGAGAGTCATACAGACAATCGTTGTTCCCATTTGCCTTTCGCGAGTGGAACAGGGACGGAATACGAAATGTACCCTCCGCCGCACGCCGTTAGGTGGCCTGCAGAGTACACAACAAGGGTTCTCTTGTAGGAAAGAGCAGTTTCCCACAACCCTACCAATGAATCGTAGCCTGTCGTTTGAATGACCTACACGTGAGTCTTTGAGATCGTTCCAGTTCATGTCTTACGTACTGAAAAGTATTTTCTTTCTAGTGGCTACTCATTAATCCGCTGTACAAAAGTTGTTACAGTCTTGCGTTTCGTGAAGATCGCGACCCCCCTTCAACTCAAGAGTTGCTGTCAGTGTTTCTACCACACTGAAATGTTACGATCTACCTGGATTGACGCATGGTGCACGGAATGGCAATTGAATCTCAATGTAGACAAGTGTAATGTGATGCGAATACATAGAAAGATAGGTCCCTTATCATTTAGCTACAAAATAGCAGGTCAGCAACTGGAAGCAGTTAATTCCATAAATTATCTGGGAGTACGCATTAGGAGTGATTTAAAATGGAATGATCATATAAAGTTGATCGTCGGTAAAGCAGATGCCAGACTGAGATTCATTGGAAGAATCCTATGGAAATGCAATCCGACAACAAAGGAAGTAGGTTACAGTACGCTTGTTCGGCCACTGCTTGAATACTGCTCAGCAGTGTGGGATCCGCACCAGATAGGGTTGATAGAAGAGATAGAGAAGATCCAACGGAGAGCAGCGCGCTTCGTTAGAGGATCATTTAGTAATCGCGAAAGCGTTACGGAGATGATAGATAAACTCCAGTGGAAGACTCTGCAGGAGAGACGCTCAGTAGCTCGGTACGGGCTTTTGTTAAAGTTTCGAGAACATACCTTCACCGAAGAGTCAAGCAGTATATTGCTCCCTCTTACGTATATCTCGCGAAGAGACCATGAGGATAAAATCAGAGAGATGAGAGCCCACACAGAAGCATACCGACAATCCTTCTTTCCACGTACAATACGAGACTGGAATAGAAGGGAGAACCGATAGAGGTACTCAGGGTACCCTCCGCCACACACCGTCAGGTGGCTTGCGGAGTATGGATGTAGATGTAGATGCAGATTTACTATATTTTTTCCTCGCAGGTACGTTAATCGTTTTCGAAAATTCTGAGATTGCAACTAATAGTCTACGTCATTCATACGCAGATGTCCTAGGTGGAATGGTCAGTATTCAGCAATATGACAGGAACGACCATTCGAAGCAAAAAGAGTGTAATAAACATGGGCTCTAAAATGCATACTATTGGCTCTATGAGCACTTCTTCATCTTAAATATCGTGAAATAAATCTCTTCTGGTTTCCATATTTTGAGAGGTGGTAATATGGATCAAAACAAGAATAATGGTCCAGTAAACGTGGGCGCGAAAGTGCGTACCTTAACAGCTGTGAGCACTTGTTCAGTAGAACAGTTACAGTAGCGAAAATGAACAAGTGCTCATGGCTCTTAAGCTATGCGCTTTAGAGCCCATATCTATTAGGCAATTTTTTCTTGTTTCGGTTGATGCCATCTCTCGCGAAAATGTGGAAAGCTACGATCTTTCAGTAGAACAGATTTGTTTCACAATATTGAAGATGAAGAAATGCTCATAGCTCTTAAGCTATGCAGGTTAGAGCCCCTGTTTACTACAACTTCTTTGCTACGAATCATCATTCTCCTCGTATTCCTGAACATTCAGCATTCCTCCTGGAACAGCATGTGTACTATGATACAATCATACTTCCACTTAAATGATTGGCGTGTTGTGTCCTGCACGTAAAGAAACATTCGACCCAATCGTCAATCTTATCACATATACCAGAGGAAAGTATTTTATTACAGGGCGTTTCTCTGGTACTAAATCAAAATGTTTTGGAAAGTCCCTATCCATGACGTTGAGAATGGTATTTGTGAGGAGTGCGAGTTGAGTTGATTCGGACCAGATACGAGACATATTATGGCCAATAGTGGAACTAATTCGCTTCTAAATTAACCGTAGAATTCGAAGGTAACTTCATCGGGAACAGAGATCTTATGGATTTCTAGCGATGTACACTGTATTTTAAAACCACTGGTACTAATACAAGCGTCACTCGTCTTTGTAGCGGAATGGCCACTGAATAATGTCAACAATTCGTTATTTTTCTTTATGAGGGGACATCTGTGTAGTATCATTACCACAGATACTACCACAACGCCGCGCCAACACAAGGTTGGCAGCCCGAAGTCTGCCGAGCACAGCGCACTGTAGCGGGCTGTGCAGCTCGACGGAACTGGAGTGTGCCTCGTTCACTTCTTAGCTAGATTTCAACCTAGGCAGACGCACTTTCATAATCGGCCCTCAGCCAGTTCTGTAATGTTTGCAATGATTCTGTGAGGAGGGCCCATCAGGCTTAGTCCCTCTGAATATGTTGTATTAGTTCATGGTATTCCATGTTACGAGATTGTCAGTTCATAGCCGCCGCAGCTGCAGTCCTACAAACTACTGAAGATAAGTAATTTCATGGTACTATGTGTTTCTTAAATAATAGTCCTTTTCTCTAACAGTGTGTCGTACCGCATATTATTGCAACCTGGACTCCTTCAGCTCTTATCAACTCGGCCTCCTACTTATTTGCATTTAGTAACGAGCTGAAAACGCACTCGCGTTTTGTGCGTCTAAACAGTGAGACAGAATAATCTGAATACTCAAAAGGTGTTGGTACAGGCCGGCCGGTGTGACCGAGAGGTTCTAGGCGCTACAGTCTGGAACCGCGAGACCGCTACGGTGGCAGGTTCGAATCCTGCCTCGGGCATGGATGTGTGTGATGTCCTTAGGTTAGTTAGGTTTAAGTAGTACCAAGGTCTAGGGGACTGATGACCTCAGAAGTTAAGTCCCATAGTGCTCAGAGCTATTTGAACCATTTTTTTGTTGGTACGGCAAGCACACCAGATAATCACTCACTGGCCAGCGGATACCTAACTGTGGGCGTGCCACCAGCTACGTTTCACACGTTCTCTCAAATAGTTGCACACATTTTCTAGAGGATTAACAAAAATAAAAAAAATGGTTCAAATGCCTCTGAGCACTATGGGACTTAACATCTATGGTCATCAGTCCCCTAGAACTTAGAACTGCTTAAACCTAACTAACCTAAGGACAGCACACAACACCCAGCCATCACGAGGCAGAGAAAATCCCTGACCCCACCGGGAATCGAACCCGGGAACCCGAGCGTGGGAAGCGAGAACTCTACCGCACGACCACGAGATGCGGGCGAGGGTTAACACTGCCTGATTTACGGGGTAGTTGAGGTACCGTGTGTTTGTCAAAACAGGAACTTATGCTGTTCTCCTCTAACATACTCATCATGAAAATGCAACACTTAGCCACCGAGAACGTTCAAATTAACCATCTGGTTTATGTTCATTGAAACCTGACTGCCAGGGTTCAAGTCACAGTACAAAAAACACTTTCACTATATCAGGGAACCTTCATTCATTGCGGATCACCACCTGACGAATCCTTCGGTGCACTCAAGGCCTTGCATCATCTGAGGAGAGACACAATCGCTACACGTTTTTTGTTTGGCCTATTGAAGGCGTGCAGCTATATGTTCAACGGACTGCTGATAAGTACAGGGTGGCGCAGGGAAACGGGAAATTTCGAAATAACGTCATTCCCACGAACAAATTCATAAAACTAGTAATTTATTAACGAAAGTGAATGTATTCAGTATGCCATTATTCAGTATGTCTTTACAATCAAAATGTCCAAAAGTGTCTCTTTACTTTTTAAAGATGACATCGTAAAGATGTGCTCCCATTCGGCGTTCACACTCTAACAGCCTGTTCTGAAAACTCTGGAATGCGCGGTGTAGCAAATCTTGGGGAATGGCAGTGATTTCGTTTTCAATGTTCTCCTTCAGTTCATGGATTGTTGCAGGACGTGTGCCGTACACCTTGCCTTTAACATATCCCCACAGGAAGAAGTCGCACACACTAAGATCAGGCCGTGCAATGTCACCGTTACGTGAAACAATGCGTGTTCCAAACAATTGACGAACTGCTGCCATCGAATGTCGAGCAGTGTGTGACGTGGCTCCGTCCAGCTGAAACCACATGTTTTAGACGTTAAGATTAAGCTTCTACAGTCTCGGTGTAAAGAATGTTTGAAGCATTTCAACATATCGAGCGGATGTTACTGTCACTGCACTACCATCCTCAAGTTCAAAAAAATAAGGGCCGATAACGCTATGACATGATACAGCACACCATATTGTGGCCTTGGCGCTATGTAGTGGTCGCTGGTGAAACTCACAAGGATTCTCCTGTGCCCAATAACGAAAATTCTGTTTGTTCATGAATCCGTTCAGGTGGAAATGGGCTTCGTCTGATATCCATAGGTTACGAAGGAAATTCGCGACCTCGATTTTAGCCAATATCTGGCTACTAAACTCCATACGTGACGCTGGGTCTCGTTCATGTAAGTGTTGCACAATCTGCAACTTATAGGGATGGAAGTGTAATTCGTGCACTATTCTTTGTAAGCTTCCTCGCTTAATCCCTAGCGAAGATGCATGCTGTCGAACGGGGAGCGGCAAGGATTTCTCTCGATTGCAGCTCTAGCAGCTGCAATGTTCTCTGGGGTACGTAACGTTGGAATGCCACCTGGAGGTTTCTTTTTCATGGCAGATCCTGTTTCTTCAAAATTACCCACCCACGTTGTAATCGCATGCGCAGATGGGACACGTCCATGACGTCCAAGCTGGTAATGCTGTCGAAATGTTCTCTGCGCGGCAGTCGCACTATCACCATTTTTGTAAAACGCACTCACAGCTACTGCACGTTCCGCACCAGTCCAATTCTGCATGATTACCAAATGGCAATGCGTTCACATCAATTGTGCAAAGTTTCGAACATCTGCCGGCAATACAGTGCTGCCAACTGTAACGTTAAAAATTTCCCGTTCGCCTGCGCCACCCTGTACTTGAGACATCCATTTCGTTCAGTCCCTTCGTAATGTTCGCTCGATAACTGGTAGAGATAGACCTGCATTCAGAGACAGCAGCAGTTTCTGTCTGGTGTGTAATCGAATCTCAGTGACGAGACGTGGCACCCATCTCCCGTTCGGGACACGCTGGGCAGCTAGGTTAGCGTCTATGGGAGTGGACAGCGCTTGCGGTACTTGGGTCTTCGAGGAAGGGTTTTCGAGGTATTTCACCCGACACATACAGTTCTTCGACCGTAGTTGAGGTAAATTTCAGTTGTACACGAATTTCAGCCAAATTACTCCGAGCCGAGATCACTGGGTACCTTATACATTTTGGACTCCTCCGAAAACGCGAGACGTAGCGAGAGACCACTGTGCTCGACTGTACACAGTCGGTTCTTCGCGAACAGTTTTCCGCAATCTTCGGTTCTCTAAGCTACGACTAGTCTACTATGTTTTCTAAGTTTATGAGCACGACTTACACTGGAATGACGTCCATGGATTAAGTACAATTTCTTCGTACCCCAGCCGAAGTGACCGAACGGTTCTAGGCGCTACAGTCTGGAACCGCGCGACCGCTACGGTCGCAGGTTTGAATCCTGCCTCCGGCATGGATGTGTTGTCCTTAGGTTAGTTAGGTTTAATTAGTTCTAAGTTCTAGGGGACTGATGACCTCAGCAGTTAAGTCCCATAGTGCTCAGAGCCCTTCGTACCCCATTCTTGGTCTTACAAGGGGAGGCCACAACGTATGGAACGCGGATTTACTGTAGACTTCGTATACTCTTAGTACTCCATGAGGACAACAAAATGTGTAAGCAGTAGCGCGTACTTTTTAAGCCTTACTGAGAAAATCGCAATATGATTTCGGTTGTCAAATATAAATCTGTGCGTGGCGCTTTTTACCATGAAGCGGCTGCAGCCGAGCGGTGCCGGCACGGTAGCTCAGCGTGTTCGGTTAGAGCGTTAGCTACCTTTCCTAGTTAAAATACCGAGCGAATAAATCAAAGAACTTAGAAAACTGGTTGGCGTTCAACCCGCTGGATCGAGTTCCGTTCGTCAGTTTTTTTTTATTTTCAACACAGTCATTTTCTTTACTATTTATATTACAATTGATTTAATGGGAAAACACGTGTAATCGGATGACCTTTTATTAAATTTGCAATGTTATTTGGCCGTCTATTAATTTTTATTATCACAAATAGTATAATATTCATAACTATCGACTAGTAAACGACCAAACACAAAGTGGTACTAAAAATGTATGCTTGTCCGTGTCTTCTAAACTGTTGGTATTTAATCGAAAGAAACGAGAAATTGCTTCTCGGAAGTCGCTATTAAAATACAATCGATACTGCATAACCAATTATCAGCGCCGATTTCTATGGAAATACTGCGTTATGCATGTTTTGGTTCCAAACTCTCTGAATGAGAGGTTTCTGAAAATTTTAACGAGGTTTGTTTTTCCACGGATAGCGTCAAAAGACCTTGCGTATGCGGAAACATAGCATTCATTCAATGCAGCTAGTGCCGTTTAACTTCATGTTTTCCATGTTTTTACGAAAAATACCATCCTGCAACTTGCACTCGCATTGTCGAAAGCGACGATTAATTGTACATCTTTCGAAAGCCGTCTGTTCCGGTCAAAACTTGGAGGTAACAAGTTGTTTCTGGCTGCTTCCAGGTATAAGGGACTTCTCAAATCAGGGACAAACATACATTTCCAGTATCACTTTATGCGTTTGGTCGTTTACTAGTCGATAGTTATGAATATTAGATTATTTGTGACAATAAAAACTAGTATACTGCCAAATAACATTGTAAATTTAATAGTTCATCCGATTACACGTATTTTCACCATTATATCAATTGTAATATAAATTGTAAAGAAAATGACTTTGTCGAAAAAAAAAATTGACGAACAGAACTCGATCCAGCGATCCAACGGCTTGAACGCCAACCACTTAAAAAAAAAAGAATATTTTGTTCTATATTGTTCGTTGAATTTGTTCAGGGCGGACGTTCGACGACACCCGTTCAGTTTGTTAGTCGATCTAATCGCTCACTTTTCTTATTACATAGAGTAGCTAACGCTCTGACCGAGCACGCTGAGCTACCTTGCCACTACCACTGCGCTATAGCCGCTTCATGGTAAAACTGGCCAAGCACAGATATATATTTGACGGCCGAAATTATCTTGCGATTTTCTCAATAACTGGTGTGTACATAGTTCCGCATAGTCAGCGCGTACACAACTTTCCCAATAGAGCGCGCCCCGCTAAGCGCAACAGCGCAGGCGCAGCGCTCGTCCGTCTCCGCACTACGAGATGGCGCTGCCTTAAAGACGGACCAAATTCTGCTTCCGCCTATCCGCGTATTAATATGTAACGCAGCCAATGAGATTGCTGCTAATGTAGAACCTTTTCTCCTCGCGGAGCACACTCGCGCAGTCTTACCTGAACGCTCGAGGTATTATAACGAGTGCACAGACCTCCGATTAGTCAGTCTGCATTAGTCTGTAGTCAAGTTTCAGTCTGCGCCTAATAAGATTATCATATTCCTGTACATAGCCACGAAGAAAAATGTATAGACACTTTGTCAAGTATCAGAGATATGTGAGAGTAAGATTAACGTACCAAGACCAAAGGAACTTCAGATTGTCAATTGTAAACAGCATCCAGAATCAAGTTACGTAATGTCTATGATTTTTATTTTAATAAATGTGTGTGAAAATTAATCACGTTCTTTTTAAAGTTGGTCACCGTCAATCTGCTACTCTAAGCGTGCAAGTGGCATTTCAATCGTCTGACCTAACGGCAGAAGATAAACACGCCACGATAAGACCACGAGACATATTGCTGACACTCGCCTACTTCGTTAGAGCGACAAGTCAAATAATCTGGTGGTGTGTGTACCGAAGGTCTTACAGTACGCACACCACAATAACGCTTGAGAAGTGCGCGCTACTGCTTACACATTTTGTTGTCCTCATGGAGTACTAAGAGTGTACAAAGTCGGCAGTAAATACGCGTTCCAAAGGTCGTGGCTTCCGGCTTCCCCTTGTAGTGGTGTGTGTGTGTGTGTGTGTGTGTGTGTGTGTGTGTGTGTGTGTGTGTGTGTGTGAGTAAAAGCGCAGGTGTAGGCATGTGTCTGTCGGTTAGGGTGGGGGGGGGGGGGGGGGCAGGGCAGGGATTGTGTTTGGGTATTGAATTTGCATTAAGCGATTGGAGGATAGTAGATATTCAGCTCAAGGCTGTATTTAGACAGTACATGTTTTGTATCTGAGTGCCTGTAAATACAACACTAGATTCTAGTTGCATCAGTCCCTTAGCAAGAGCAGTTTTGACGGGCTGAAGATAAGCAACGTCCACCGAACGCAGGTTTGCGTGTAACGTGGAGGGAACAGCGCAGTCAGGCGAGAACATGCGCATGTGAACTGGCGTCCGGGTTACTATCGATTGTATGCCCGCGTTGCCAGGAGAGATTTTACGAAGCCGTAAAACAGTTCCACGTGCGACTATTATAGCAATGCCGCACTGCAGATGATCGCACGGTTCGTTGTTAACAGTCTGCGTGATAGTTATCAACAGGTTAGGATTATAAGACATTGCTGTTCTTTAATTCGTGAACGTTTTAGGTCGTTGTATCATTATTGATCGGAAAAATAAGTGATCGTAAAATCAAAGAAGACGATTTCACCCCTGGGATTTCAACTTACTGGCGGTAGTTTCATGCAAATAATCAACAAATTCTGTGCTCGAGTACGTAATCCTTCTATTAGAAAATGTGGCTTCAAGTACAGATGAATGCAAAGATGCATGCCGAGGCTTCAAAATACTTTCGAGAGAAGTCGCAGCGTACAGACGTTGCATTCGTTTACAAACTGACTAAACAGCTTTCGAATGAGTACAAATTTCCGTTAAAAGGAAACTAAAGACCACAAGTAAGCTTGGTTTTCAATCGTACCAATTTCAGCTTCTTAATTCTCGCAATCAGGCGCAAACTCTATTACGTACCAAATCACGTATTATTATATTTTGAAAGTGAAATTCTCATGATTTGACACACTTCCTTAGTTATATGTGTATATATACATTATTATGTTTTATTGTAAATGACTTATATGAAAATACTGCCCACTTACTGTCAGTTGTTTGGTACTTTAGCTTAGGGCAGAAAACAATTTCTCTACTTACTCTAGGAAACAGCTGAATAAATCGATAAAGTGGGCGTAAATGAGGACATATTAAAAAAAACCGTACGCTACAGTCTTGGATAATGTCAGGTGGAATAAATTAATAATATTAAGTATCTCGTGATCAATCCGTGCCGAATTAAAAACTGTCTTTAGCTTTTAGTTGTCCCATTATGGGGACTGCCAACGAATTGCCCTGGAATTTTATATACAAGAGGCAGTCAAATGAAGAAGAGACTCACGGAAAAAGTAAGTAAACTGTTAATTATTTCAGAAGTAATCGCCATAACTGTTAATACATTTATCCCACTGTGGGACAAGATAGTTAATGTCTTCATGGAAAATTGATTGCGGTTACCTACGGAATCAAGATTGTTCAAAAAAAAATGTTTCAAAGGGCTCTGAGCACTATCGGACTTAGCATCGATGGTCATCAGTCCCCTAGAACTTAGAACTACTTAATCCTAACTAACCTAAGGACTTCAAACAACACCCAGCCATCACGAGGCAGAGAAAATCCCTGACTCCGCCGGGAATCGAACCCCAGAACCCGAGCGTGGGAATCGAGAACGCTACCGCACGACCACGAGATGCAGGCAATCAAGATTGTACCCAGGTGCCTACTTCTGCGTGCGAAGCAAATTGACGGCCCCGAATGTTTTTCTTCGGGGCTCCAAAAATTTGAAAATCGGGACTGTATGAAGAAATGGAGAGCGTGTAAGGGCTTCCCAGCAGCGTAGTGGAAACAACAGCCGCGCCCGGGAAAGTCATGTAGACCTTTTTCTTTGAGAACAGGGGGCCGCTGCTCCGTCCCAATCGCTCCCTATGCGATTTTCATATTTTTGGAGCCGTAAACGAAGGTATTTGAGGCTGTCAATTTGCTTGAGACGAAGAGGTGCACGCCTGGGCATAATCATGATTCCGTAGGCAACCGCAAACGTTTTTCCGTGTAGCCATTGACAGTTTTGTCTCACAATGGCATAAATTATGGCTATTACTTTTGAAATAATAAACAGTTTACTTACTTTTCCATCTGTTTCGTTTCCATTTACCAGCCCCTGATTGTATATGATTGTATAAAACAGATTTGGACTAGGACTAAAGCAATGAATTTAGAAATTTATAATAAAAGACTTACATTAAGTTTTGCTTCATTATAGGCGGCAGAAGGAGTGTACGACGTGAAATGGGCAAAACAGAAGCACCAACCCACAAGGATGGTCTATGCAAGGTAAGAGGGAAGTAAGAATGTCACTCGTTTATATCAGCCTATCTGCCGTTTGGGCGGTATCCCATCTTCTGCAGATTCTCCATCTATTCCATTCACAAACACGAGAAAATAATTTGCATTTGGTAAAGCCGGCCGTAGTGGCCGAGCGGTTCTAGGCGCTACAGTCTGGAACTGCGCGACCACTACGGTCGCAGGTTCGAATCCTTTCTCGGGCATGGATGTGTGTGATGTCCTTAGGTTAGTTAGGTTTAAGTAGTTCTAAGTTATAGGGGACTGATGACCTCAGAAGTTAAGTACCATAGCGATCAGAGCCATTTGGTAAAAGTTATGCCTTCGTCAAGCAGGAGAGCAGAAATATACTCGTTGCTAACGTTAAGTCTAAAAGATATTTAATTTTGCGTACAGTAAGGTATCTTTATTGCATCGACTGTAATACAGGGGGCGTTCAATAAGTAACGCAACACATTTTTTTTTTCTGAAAGCAGATTCTTTTTATTCAGGATTCCAATACACCATATTATTACCCATTCTTTTGTCTGCAAAATCCATTTTTCAACATAATCTCCGTTCAGTGCCACGGCCTTACGGAACCTAACTGTTTCGGCCTGTATGCCTGTATGGTAGCACTCTACTAGTCGAAGTCGCAACCAACATCTTCCGGCCTCAATAGTCTCCACACCATTCCACGCACGGCCAGACAAACGGAATTTTGCAGGTGCGAGGTCCGGACTGGATCCTACCCTTTGAGAACTCCAACTGGTGGGCGAGTGTGTGAGCACTACCAACAGAGCCGTGCGCTTGTACAGCGAGGTGTTTGATTGTGCTACGTCGATCACCTCGGTTGAGAGTATGCGCACCTTCAAAATTGCACGAGATACAGATGTACGCAAGATATAGGACAGATTTGCGCTACTTTTTTGTGATAATGATAGAAGCTTCACCCCCGAGTCAGCGTGCTTTTGTTCACTGCCAGGTCTTCACGAAGGCAGGCGCCTATGAAAGTCTGCGGTACTCTGGTTTCCCGCCAAAAGACAGCTCTCCGCTTGGAAAGCATCACCGTTACAGACGCCATGTTGAAGGCTACGTACAGCACCACCACCTATCGTAATTTCATGAAACCATAGGGGGTGAAACGGGAATATTTCACGATGTCCCACAACAAATTCCGCAATTATGAAACTAAACTGGCACAGAAAAAAAGTGATGAATTACTTATTCAACGACCATCGCAGAATATTATTTCGAACGAAAAAATACAGTGTTAACACACGTCTCTGGCACAGTTCTTCAAGCTTTCTGTGCTATTTCCGAATGAAGTATTACAAATGTCTTAAGAACATGTAAGCCGCGTTCACCGCAAGGATGACGCAAACGATGCAAACCGTTTAGTTTGACGCACGGAATGTCTTTTCCCATCAGGAGAAACGAAAAGATAAGCAGTAGCAGATTATTTATATGTGCTACTAATCATTCGTTCTAAGTAGATGATTTTCTTCATATAACTGGTAAAAAAAAAACATGCCAACCAAGGTCAAATAGGTTGCTGTTTAGTCTTCCCAGTAGTGTAGCTATTACAAATTGCTCTTTAAACAAGAACACGAAACGATGTTTTTCACGTTTCCGATAACATGACCTTTGCGTGACGCATCCGCAGTCGGCGAAACTGACGACAAATGTGTTACACGGAAGTTCAGATGTCAATGAATTCAAAGACAAGTTAGTCGATTGGAAGTTCACCACCTAAGTTCTTTTAAATTCACTGAATAAGAAAGAGAGATTTCACTAGTTGGCTGTATGTTTCTCGTGAATCCAGTACTCCGAGACAAACAGTGGATGATTAATCAACCTGCCTACGTGTTCGCCTCAGAAAGAATTTCGTAAGTAAGAAATGTCGACCTGCTTTCTTGTTTCCATTTCTTTTAGTTGCAATTTCAAATGTCACCTTGTGCAAGTCACACAATTACATCTCTCCTTCACCTCTCGGAAAGCTT
Source organism: Schistocerca gregaria (assembly GCF_023897955.1). Classification (NCBI taxonomy): domain Eukaryota; kingdom Metazoa; phylum Arthropoda; class Insecta; order Orthoptera; family Acrididae; genus Schistocerca; species Schistocerca gregaria. Next base: position 161,876,378 of record NC_064931.1, read on the forward strand.
TAGAACCACTAAACAAAATTCGTTTAGGCGGAAAAAGTATTTCGATGAAATTTGCACATAAATCACAGACGTGATTCTGTGTTTGGTTGTAACAATTACTTTGTATTTCAGTTACGTTTGCTCTTGGCAGCCTAGAAAGTTAAATGACATCCGCACTATTCATATACCGAGGTCGAGTACAACGCTGCAGTGGTTAATATTGTTTGTCTAGAGCCGCTGAACGTTTGTGATTAGTATAAGTAGCGTAAAAGATCTGCAGTAATCCGAAGACGGCGGGCAGAAAATATTCCTTTACTATGTAGAATACATATTACCTACAAAACATCTGCCCATGAAGATGGACGCGTAACACAACTGCCAAGTTCGTTGTATGAAATTCAAGCGCGTCCTTAGCACTGGAAACGTTCATATTAATTTTATGTCGCACGGTTATACGTGTGAATATGACAATAAACTGGGCTTTGACAAAGTTCACTCAAAATTTTTCGTTTAAGTGTTTCATATCTCAACACAGGGTGGTAATATCGAAGCAGGTCGTCTTTAGCAGCAGTATGATAGACACTACTGGCCATTAAAATTCCTACACCAAGAAGAAATGCAGATGACAAACGGGTATTCATTGGACAAATATATTATACTAGAATTGACATGTGATTACATTTTCACGCAATTTGGGTGCATAGATCCTGAGAAATCAGTACCCAGAACAACCACATCTGGCAGTAATATAGGCCTTCATACGCCTGGGCATTGAGTCCAACAGATCTTGGATGGCACGTACAGGTACAGATGCCCATGCTGCCTCAACACGATACCACAGTTAATCAAGAGTAGTGACTGGCGCATTGTGACGAGCCAGTTACTCGGCCACCATTGCCCAGACGTTTTCTATTGGTGAGAGATCTGGAGAATGTATCCAGAAAGGCCCGTACAGGACCTGCAACACGCGGTCAAGCATTTTCCTGCTGGAATGTGGGGTTTCGAAGGGATCGAATGAAGGGAGAACCACGGGTCGTAACACATCTGAAACGTAACGTCCACTGTTCAAAGTGCCGTCAATGCGAAGTAGAGGTAACCGAGACGTGTAACCAATGGCACCCATACCGTCACGCCAGTATGGCGACGACGAATACACGCTTCCAATGTGCGTTCACCGCGATGTCGCCAAACGGGGATGCGACCATCACGACGCTGTAAACAGAACTTGGATTCATTCGAACAAATGAAGTTTTGCCATTCGTGCGCCCAGATTCGTCTTTCAGTACACAATCGCAGGCGCTCCTGTCCTTGATGCAAAAATGGTTCAAATGGCTCTTAGCACTATGGGACTTAACATCTGTGGTCATCAGCCCCTAGAACATATAACTACTTAAACCTAACTAACCTAAGGACATCACACACATCCATGAACGAGACAGGATTCGAACCTACGACCGTAGCGGTCACGCGGTTCCAGGATGAAGCGCCTAGAACCGCACGGCCACAACGGCCGGCTGTCTGTGATGCAGCGTAAATGGTAACCGCAGCCATGGTCACCGAGCTGATGGTCCATGCTGACGCAAACGTCGTCGCACTGTTCGTGCAGATGGTTGTCGTCTTGCAAATGTCCCCATCTGTTGACTCAGCGATCGAGACGTAGCTGCACGATCCGTTACAGCCATGCAGATAAGATGCCTGTCATCTCGACTGCTAGTGATACGAGGCCATTGGAGCTCGACCAACGAGAGCAGCAATGTCGCGATACGATAAACCGCAATCGCGGTAGGCTACAGTCCGACCTTTATCAAAGTCGGAAACGTGAAGGTATGCATTTATCCTCCTTACACGACGCATCACAACAACGTTTCACCAGGTATCGACGGTCAATTGCTGTTTGTGTATGAGAAATGGGTTGGAAAGTTTCCTCATGTCAGCACGTTGTAGGTATCGCCACGGGCGCTAACCTTGTGTGAATGCTCTGAAAAGCTGATCATTTGCGTATCACAGTATCGTCTTCCTGTCGGTTAAATTTCTTGTCTTTAGCACGTCATCTTCGTGGTGTAGCAACTTTAATGGCCAGTAATGTATTTTAAGGAGGAGAAAGTAATTAGTCCTCAAGGCAATGAGTACGAAAGGAATCAAAAGATATTTTCGGGAACTTAAGTGACGACAGGGTATGCCTACAGCAATAACAACTCTCGAAATTTCTTTATTTAGATCGTATTGAAATTACAAAACATGTCACTCTGCATACGCGTATACAACACGTTATTGTTCAAGATGAACGGTCGTGCAGGTTACTCAGCAATGGAAAATAGTTGGCGCATCAGTCTCTTTCACTTCATTGGAAATATACTATAACAGAGACAGCGGTTGATCCAACTGTATAAAGATATCAGCACATAGCTATTGTCTTTTGCATTGCAGAGTGTACCAAATGTTGCTCGTATATCTTCTTAGACCTGAGGTGACAAACCCAATTGTTAAATTAATTGAGTCATTATTGATAAGTATCTTCTGTCGCCAGAAGCATAAGTGAGGCCTCGCAGCCGACGTACAACTTGTATTGTGCTTGGTCGTTTGCCTGCTGGCAGCGGCACGTGGCACGCACCCCTCGGGCGTAACGGTGTGCGAGGGAGGACGTTGCCATGGCTACCGACAACATCTATTGATCTCCCCGGAGGGTTCCGTAACCAGTGGCGGCTCAACGGCTCTCTCCCACACCTCGCTAACGCGCATTTCTCACAATGCGTATCTGAATCCTACGTAACTTCAGTTTCGTGACGTAAAGTCATGTAACTGTTTCAGTGAAAATGCATTTGGACTTTGGAAAGTAAACAGTAAACTCTGTATTCTGTCAAGTGCGTCTTTAGAACCGTACACTACTGGCCATTAAAATTGCTACATCAAGAATAAATGCAGATGATAAACGGGTAATTATTGGACAAATATATTATCCTAATTATCCTAGAACTGACATGTGATTACATTTTTACGCAATTTGGGTGCATAGATCCTGAGAAATCAGTACCCAGAACAACCACCTCTGGCCGGAATAACAGTCTTGATACGCCTGCACATTGAGTCAAACAGAGCTTGGATGGCGTGTACAGGTACAGGTGCTCATGCAGCTTCAACACGATACCACAGTTCATCAAGAGTAGTGACTGGCGTATTGTGTCGAGCCAGTTGCTTGGCCACCGTTGACCAGACGTTTTTAGTTGGTGAGAGATCTGGAGAATGTGCTGGCCAGGGCAGTAGTCGAACATTTTCTGTATCCTGTCTGTGATGCAGCGTCAAGGATAACCGCAGCCATAGTCTCAGAGTTGATAGTCCCTGCTGTTGCAAACGTCATCGAACTGTTCGTGCAAATGGTTGTGGTTACCTCAGATGTTATGTCCCGCCGGCCGCTCTGGCCGTGCGGTACTAGGCGCTGCAGTCCGGAACCGCGGGACTGCTACGGTCGCAGGTTCGAATCCTGCCTCGGGCATGGATGTGTGTGATGTCCTTAGGTTAGTTAAGTTTAAGTAGTTCGAAGTTCTAGGGAACTCATGACCTAAGATGTTAAGTCCCATAGTGCTCAGAGCCATTTGAACCTTTTTTGTTATGTCCCATAATGGTCAGAGCAATTTTTTTTGGAAATTTTACAGTTACTCGAAAACAGAGGTTTAAAAACTCTAGCTGTTCATTTTGCTGCGCTATTCTGTAACCATCTGATTTATTATTTCAATTGTACGATTGCCTTGACTGCGTAAGGTTCACATTTTACACAAAATAGCAAAATTATTTCTATTAATTTCTCATTCCGATCATTCTTCTAAGGAAATTAAAAATTAAAGTGAGATGCCTATCTCAGCCCAGGGCCTGCATGGGTATGGCGTTACCGTATCCACATTTGTTAGCAGTTATGTCCCACGATTTGTCTCTATTATCTACTTGTGGCCAATGAAAGATGAACATTGTTTACGATTATGAGACTTTATCTTAGAAGAAAAATTAAGGAAAGGCAAACCTACGTTTTTAGCATTTGTAGACTTAGAGAAAGCTTTTGACAATGTCGACTGGAATACTCTTTCAAATTCTAACGGTGGCAGGGGTAAAATACAGGGAGTGAAGGGCTATTTACAATTTGTACAGAAATCAGATGGCTGTTATAAGAGTCGAGGGGGCACGAAAGGGAAGCAGTGGTTGGGAAGGGAGTAAGACAGGGTTGTAGCCTCTCCCCGATGTTATTCAATCTGTATATTGAGCAAGCAGTAAAACGAACAAAAGAAAAATTCGGAGTAATTATTAAAATCCGTGGAGAAGTAATAAAAAGTTTGAGGTTCGCCGATGACATTGTAATTCTGTCAGAGAAGGCAAAGAACTTGGAAGAGCAGTTGAACGGAATGGACAGTGTTTTGAAAGGAGGGTATAAGATGAACATCAACAAAAGCAAAACGAGGATAATGGAATGTAGTCAAATTAAGTCGGATGATGTTGAGGGTATTAGATTAGGAAATGAGACACTTAAAGTAGTAAAGGAGTATTGCTATTTGGGGAGCAAAATAACTGATGATGGTCGAAGTAGAGAGGATATAAAATGTAGACTGGCAATGGAAAGGAAATCGTTTCTGAAGAAGAGAAATTTGTTAACATCGAGTATAGATTTAAGTGTCAGGAAGTCGTTTGTGAAAGTATTTGTATGGAGTGTAGCCATGTATGGAAGTGAAACATGGACAATAAATAGTTTGTACAGGAAGAGAATAGAATCTTTCGAAATGTGGTGCCACAGAAGAATTCTGAATAATTGATGGGTAGATCACATAACTAATGAGGAGGTATTGAACAGAATTGGGGAGAAGAGGAGTTTGTGGCACAACTTGACTAGAAGAAGGGATCGGTTGGTAGGACATGCTCTGAAGCATCAAGGGATCACCAATTTGGTACTGGAGGGCAGCGTGGAGGGTAAAAATCGAAAAATCATAGAGGGAGACCAAGAGATGAATATTCTAAGCAGATTCAGAAGGGTGTAGGCTGCATTAGGTACTGGGAGATGAAGAAGCATGCACAGGATAGAGTAGCATGGAGAGCTGCATCAAACCAGTCTCTTGACTGAAGACCACAACAACAACAACAACAACAACAACAACAACAACAAGAGACTTTTCGAGGTAAAAGCTTTCTAAATATCTCCTATCATTCTCTTTAAACATCATGGACATTAAAAGTGCGGTACCAGGAAAGATAACAAATAACTAATTTAGCTTATTATGCACATACTGTATAGTGGGTAGAAGACATGATTAAATACTTATACTATTTGGGAACAGGCAGTGAGCGGAACTTAGAACACAGATCTGCCGCCTCTGGCACCAACGGTGATTCTAACCCGGCTGGGCATCGATTGCTGCTGACCTTGGATGACTCATCATTCCATGATGCTTCAACTCTATGCCACGGTTCATCAACAGTAGTGGTCAGCCAGTTGGGGCGTGCCAGTCTCAAGCCAACTCACCACCAAATGTTTTCAGTGGTTGAGAGATCTGGTGAAGGTGCCGGCCATGTTAACAATCGAAGACACTTTGTATCGAGGCAGGTCAGGACAACACTGGTCTTGCGTTATCTTATTTGAAGGCCATGTCACGGAGAAAATTCAAATGGCTCTGAGCACTATGGAACAACTTCTGAGGTCATCAGTCCCCTAGAACTTAGAACGACTTAAACCTAACTAACCTGTGAGCGTATTATCATATCGCTGGCTTAGTTGTGGAGTATCTTTGCGGGCACCCGCGTCTGTAGAGAGCCGAGCACGGGACACGAAACTCGTGTTGTGTAGTGTGTAGCTCTGCATGCAAGAAGCATTGCTAGTATTCAGGTTGAAGTGTTGCTACAAGTGCTACTACAGGAAAGTAATTAAATATGGAAGTAATTCAGAGGAATGTGCGTCAATATGTAATTAAAAATGAGCAGTGCCGCCGATAACGTATTTGTGTATCCTCTCGTTGCGTGTCGCACAGTATCAATCATCCGCGCCGTGTTCGGTCTCCCAGAATGAACTGATGTGAATCAGTAGAAATTAGTTACCATAAAAGAGTGTAGTCAAGTACCAGTGTCTTGTACCGAGCGTGAGGGCGTGCGTTCGATCATCGCGCTTCCGCATCATCAACAATCAGCCGCGCCGCGACGGTTACGCGCACGCTCGTGCAATTGAGAACTGACAACTGAAAAATTAGCTTTACGGATAGTGTTATATCATTACTATTGACAAGGAGGACTGTTACCAGAGATCTGTATGTGTAATTTGCGTAAGAACTTTCGTCCGATCATTCGGCTTCCGAATCAACAACCACCCGAGTCGTGTCGGTTGGTTAGTCGGGATAAACATTTATTTATTTTATTTTTTATTTATTTATTTATTTAACCTGGCAAGATTAGGGCCATCAGGCCCTCTCTTACATCTAACCAGGCATTCTACTTATTTTACAGTCATATGTTTTAGTAGGCATGTTAAACTACATCTAATACAAAAAGTGAGATAAACAATTAGAAAGGTACACCTCGAAAAATACATTATTGAAGAGAAAGATTTTAGATAGGAGAGCTGGCAGCAGGGAGTATGAGGGAGACTCATGGTGAAGGGAGGAGAAGAATAGAGAGACATGATGAAACGTAATTAAGGAAAATATAAAGGAAAAGGAGACTGCGTGGCTAATAGAGAATAGATGAAGAGGAAGGCATCTCAGGAGCAAGATAGGAGACGCTAGCTTTGCTATTTGACAGATGAGAGGATTGGCCTTGCACATTAATTTTGTGGAGAATTTTATGCGGATGATAGTAGGAAATGCTTCAACTTCTTCTTAAAAGCAACAGGAGATTGAATTTTCCTCAAGGTAAGGGGCAGTTTGTTCCAGAGGCGGACGCAACTGAGAAGGAGTTTGCAAAAGTTTTTGTTTTGTGAGTGGGAACAGTTAGGATACCAGATAAGAGTGACCTCGTGTTTCGATTATGATGGCATGACAGGTTTTTAATCTCTGAAGCTAGGTACTGGGGTGCTTGCGCGATGAGGAGTCGGTGAAGTAGACATAGAGTGTGGTAGTCACGCAGTTTGTCCGGCCGCAGCCACCCTAGCTCGGAGTATGAAGCACTAACATGATCATATCGGCGAATGTTGCAGGTGTAACGCACACAGGCATTCATGGTTAGCTCTAGCCGTCTTTTGTTTTCACTACTCATTCCTCGTTGAATCACATCACAATAGTGGAGGTTCGGTAGAACGAGTGCTTGCACGAGCTGGCGTTTCAAGTCCTGTGGGAATATGTTCCGAAACTTTTTGAGAGCATAGAGACCAGCAGACGTCTTTCGGCACACTGCGACTGTGTTCTCCACCCAGTTGAGATGCTCGTCCAAAGTTACACCCAAGTTCTTCACTGTTTTCTGATATGGTATTGGAGTACCTTCGAGCAGAATAGGAGGTAAACCGATGTAGAGTGTAAACAGCGCAACCTGTGGTTTCCATATCGTCTCAGAATATAAATGTTCATACCAGACATTGGACAGTGTTGTGTTTTAACGATGAGTGACTCCCCTAAACCCGCTTGCATATTTAGATAGATAATTTCAGGCAAGCCAACAGCAGTGTGGAGCAGAACGCGGCGGGATTATCAGGTACGTGATGTGGACAGGGCGCACGGTCAAGAAACGCAACGGTCACGAAACGAGAATTCAGTTTAAGGTACCCCACCCATTCGTACTACCGGGCGTGTTACAAACCTAAGGACATCACACACAACCATGCCCGGGGCAGGATTGGAACCTGCGACTGAAGCGGTCGCGCATCACGGAGACCTTAAAGACAGGGCACAGCGATCGACCTCAACCAACACCGACTCAAAGGAAGGCCTCGGCGCTTGTTCGTGACGTCACGTCAGCTAGGCACGGCGAAACAAACAGTGTACTGCTGAACTTAAAATTCCACCTGTTTCAAGGATTGACATACAAAAACAACTTCATGATCCAGCAGCAACAGAAGTCGTGCTTCTTTACCTTATTTGAAAATCTGAGGAAGTTACGTTTGTACTAAGTTGCTTTTACAAGAAACTGTGAACATATTGGTGCTCTTCTTTAGGTACCTTGGTTGACTATGAGGTGACGAGCACTGAACGTTAATGAATTATCTTGCGATTGTACACGTTGGGGGAGGAGGTGGGGGACAGAAGAAGAGGCAAAAGAGGGATACTTGTTTTATCAAATAAAATTTTTTATCTTATAAAGTTTCTCCTCTCAGTTGCATGAGGGGAATATTTATCTTTTCTAATGTGCATGTTTAAAAAAGTTTAAGCTCAGCAGTATTTTCGATGTATGAAGCTATTTTGTTTCCTGTTTAGAATTCCTTTCGTTGAAAACGACTGCAGTCTAATGACTGGCAACAGTTGGACATTTACACATGTAAATTAGTACACATTTCCAGTGACGATGTCAAACAAAAATAAATAAATAAATAAATAAAAGAAACGAGTTCATTGTGAGGGGGTTGGGGTAAGTTTCGATAGCAAAATTGATCAAGTAAATATAGTTACTTGAATGTAAAATTTCCGAAGATTGCAATGGGGCAAAGCATCTTCTCATATTGATCTACGTTTGTTTCGACAGGATTCAGTAATACAGAACTATAATCTCAATTTGTATATTTACGATAACAAGAAAATCTTTCATCTAAATAAAACTGCAGAATCCAAAACAATACCAAACATTTTGTCCAAAATTAAGAGATTTATAGTGATAAGCACGCCCAGGCGTTTCTGCCTGCAACATACCTGACGTTCGCCGTGCCTAGCTGATGTGTCGTCACCAACAAGCGCCGAGGCCTTCCTCTGAGTCGGTGTTGCCTCAACACGTCACATGCAATGGCTGTGAGGACGGGAGGCGAGCTAGTTGCGTAGCCCGTACAATGACGTCAGACACTGTGACCCTGTAACGAGGTAATCTGGCAATGTTCGTCCGCCTCGAAGCATCCAGTGCGGATTTGCCCATCCTGATGCTGTAGCAGAACCGTGACAACGTGATGGCACTCTTGTATCCAGTCTTCTCGTCGAGAGCAAACCCTGCCTGCACGACTCTCTTCTGCTGCAACATAATTCTCTAACTGCAAACAACCCTGCTTCCTTATTCAAGCTAAGCGGTGTGGCTGTACGATGCCGTACGACTGTGAGAGTATGTCTGTGCTCTTTGGTGCTAGCCTTTATGATCTTTATGCCGCTGAGGATGGCCCTCCTCAAACCATCGATTCCATATTGGCATGACAGTCGTGGGAGTCCACAGCTCGTGCTCTTGCGGTCGTGGTCTTGCGGTAGCGTTCTCGCTTCCCGCGCACGGGGTCCCGGGTTCGATTCCCGGCGGGGTCCGGGATTTCCTCTGCCTCGTGATGACTGTGTGTTTTGTGTTCATCATCATTGACTCTCAAGTCGCCGATATGGCGTCAACTAAAAAGGACTTTCAATACGGCGGCCGAACTTCCCCGCATCGGGCCTCCCGGCCAACAATGCCATAATATCATTTCATTTTTTTTTTCAGTCGTGGGAAGCTGAGCAAGGCGAGCAGCAGTCTCGCGGGACGACTAAGCCTGTCGCGCCACAGGGCACGGTCGTGCAGTTGTCCAGTCACGCCATGTACGGGCAGGTGTTGCTCCTACCTACGCGGGGCACAATATATCTACATCTACATCTACATCTACATCCATACTCCGCAAGCCACCTGACGGTGTGTGGCGGAGGGTACCCTGAGTACCTCCATCGGTTCTCCCTTCTATTCCAGTCTCGTATTGTTCAACAAGGATTGTCGGTATGATTCTGTGTGGGCTCTAATCTCTCTGATTTTATTTTCATATACGTAGGAGGGAGCAATATACTGCTTGACTCTTCGGTGAAGTTATGTTCTCCAAACTTTAACAAAAGCCCGTACCGAGCTACTGAGCGACTCTCCTGCAGAGTCTTCCACTGGAGTTTATCTATCATCTCCGTAACGCTTTCGCGATTACTAAATGATCCTGTAACGAAGCGCGCTGCTCTCCGTTGGATCTTCTCTATTTTTTCTATCAACCCTATCTGGTACGGATCCCACACTGTTGAGCAGTATTCAAGCAGTGGGCGAACAAGCGTACTGTAACCTACTTCCTTTGTTTTCGGATTGCATTTCCTTAGGATTCTTCCAATGAATCTCAGTCTGGCATCTGCTTTACCGACCATCAACTTTATATGATCATTCCATTTTAAATCACTCCTAATGCGTACTCCCAGATAATTTATGGAATTAACTGCTTCCAGTTGCTGACCAGCTATTTTGTAGCTAAATGATAAGGGATCTATCTTTCTATGTATTCGCAGCACATTACACTTGTCTACATTGAGATTCAATTGCCATTCTGTGTACCATGCGTCAATTCGCTGCAGATCCTCCTGCATTTCAGTACAATTTTCCATTGTTTCAACCTCTCGATACACCACAGCATCATTCGCAAAAAGCCTCAGTGAACTTCCGATGTCATCCACCAGGTCATTTATGTATATTGTGAATAGCAACGGTCCTATGACACTCCCCTGCGGCACACCTGAATCACTCTTACTTCGGAAGACTTCTCTCCATTGAGAATGACATGCTGCATTCTGTTATCTAGGAACTCCTCAATCTAATCACACAATTGGTCTGATAGTCCATTCATTAAATGACTGTGGGGATCTGTATCGAACGCCTTGCGGAAGTCGAGAAACACGGCATCTACCTGTGAACCCGTGTCTATAGCCCTCTGAGTCTCGTGGACGAATAGCGCGAGCTGGGTTTCACACGACCGTCTTTTTCGAAACCCATGCTGATTCCTACAGACTAGATTTCTAGTCTCCAGAAAAGTCATTATACTCGAATACGAATGTCTCACAAACAAACAAGAGTCACGTGCAGTTTCTCAACGAGATATTCGTTGCGTAATTTCTCTTTACGTGCTAAATGTAAACTGCGTTACTGCTACCTACTTCTGCGGTTGCTAAAAAATGTTAATCATGTAGTACACACGGTACAAGCATCACAATTTGGTGTCCTTTCTGGATCGACACACGCAGTTTCAGACCGGTAACTGTCGTCCGAGACAGTTGGGCATTTTTTGCTAGGGACACAGAATTTCGTGCGGCATCCGTGTAAACTAAGTGGGGATGAAAAAAGTAAAAAAAAAAAAAACCAACTAAAATGCAGCAGCGATTTATCTACTCAGTTATGTGCATTAATATGGTTTCGATGCAAAGAATCAGCGACAAATACAGAAGTTGTATTCCAAATGAGAAATAGGAATATTGTTAATGGAACGTTTGCTTTTGGACTATGAACAAAAAGCTTCTCCATCTCTCTATGACGCGAGCCAGTGGAACTGGATGAGTATCTGAATGACAGCGTACTGCCATGAAATAAGTATGTCTTCTGCTCCTAGAATGATTACCCGAATACTTAACTGGCAAGACCTACTAGATCGTCTCAATTTGAACCATACATCTCTGGAACAAGCTATTCTATAATCTAAGTGCGAAACAAGACCAAAACAAATGCACTATGTATTCTACGCTTGTAACGGCCCAAGGTTGATACCCTATAATCTTTACTGCTTCCATCGATAACCATTTTCTCAACTGAAATTGCCGATACCGTTTTGTGTAAATACATTTTTTGCAGGGGAACTTGTATCCATTTTATATTCAGTTATTAACATTCCTTCGTCCTATTTGAAGTTTATTTGAGCATTTTTTGTGGTATCACATATCGATACCACCCTACCGGCGTTTAGCAGTTGGCAACAGGATAGCAAGTTTCTGTTTGACGCCGCTAGCGGTCGCGCGGGATCTGGGGGGCCCAGCAGTGTGTACCCATGAGTCATGCCTCGAGCAGCTCTGGACTATAACAGCCCTCTGCCGCCGCTCACCCCGCTCGTACTTGGAGTCTCTTTGCTATGACACCACGATTCGTGCTCGGTACAGCGAGCTTCTTCGTAGTCTCCATTGTATGAGATGGATTCTAATTACTACTACATTATTTCTAATGAGTCTTTGTATGCTTGGAGAAATAAAAGTTAAGTAAATCTTCTGTTTGTTGTGTTAACTTTTTCGATAACCATTTCTGCTCGTTTCCTGCTTTCCTACGACGACAGTTCAAAAAATGTTCAAATGTGAGTGAAATTTTGTGGGACTGAACTACTAAGGTCATCAGTCCCTAAGCTTACACACTACTTAACCTAAATCATCCTAAGGACAAACACACACACCCATGCCTGAGGGACAGACGACATAATTACGGTAACTATCAGGGGTTAGTCACCCAGCGATTCTTACGTTCATTTAAAACAGAAATGGTGAAAATAATAATTATAAATGTTAATGCAAATCATATTCAGCAATACTGCATGAATTTTTACCTATTGGTGTAACAAAAAATTATTAAAACAGCTTACATTTTAATATCAATGTAATACCTTTGAAAGTTACCTTTGACATATTACTGTCTGCCATGCGGGGTAGCCCCGCTGTCTTAGTCGACTTTTCACAGTTCACGCGGCTTCCCCGTCGGAGGTTCGAGTCCCCCCTTGGGCATGGCAGTGTGTGTTGTCCTTAGCGTAAGTTAGTTTAAATTAGATTTAGTTGTGTGTAAGCCTAGGGACCGATGACCTCAGCAGTTCGCTCCCATAGGAACTTACCAGAAATTTCCATTATTGTCTTTAGTACACTACTGACCATTAAAATTGCAACACCAAGAAGAAATGCTGATGATAAACGGGTATTCATTGGACAAATATATTATACTAGAAATGACATGTGATTCCATTTTCACGCAATTTGGGTGCATAGATCCTGAGAAATCAGTACCCAGAACAACCGTACTAAAGTCCTTGATACGCCTGGGCACTGAGTCAAACAGAGCTTGGATGGCGTGTACAGGTACAGTTGCCCATGCAGCTTCAACACGATACCACAGTTCATCAAGAGTAGTGACTGGCGTATTGTGACGAGCCAATTGCTGGGCCACCATTGACCAGACGTTTTCAATTGGTGAGAGATCTGGAGAATGTGCTGGCCAGAGCAGCAACCGAACACTTTCTGTATCCAGAAAGGCCCGTACAGGACCTTCAACATACGGTCATGCATTATCCTGCTGAAATGTAGGGTGTCGCAGGGATCGAATGAAGGGTAGAGCCACGGGTCGTAACACATCTGAAATGTAACGTCCACTGTTCAGAGTGCCGTCAATGCGAACAAGAGGTGACCGAGACGTGTAACCAATGGCACCCCATGCCATCACGCCGGATGATACGCATGTATAAGGATGACGAATACACGCTTCCAATGTGCGTTCACCTCAATGTCGCCAAACACGGATGGGACATCATGATTCATCCGAAAAAATTACGTTTTGCCATTCGTGCACCCAGGTTCGTCATTGAGTACACCATCGTAGGCCCTCCTGTATGTGATGGAGTGTCAAGGGTAACCGCAGCCATGGTCTCCGAGCTGATAGTCCATGCTGCTGCAAACGTCGTCGATCTGTTCGTGCAGATGGTTGTTGTCTTGTAAACATCCCCATCTCTTGACTCAGGGATCGAGACGTAGCTGCACGATCCGTTACAGCCATGCGGATAAGATGCCTGTCATCTCGACTGCTAGTGATACGTGGCCGTTGGGATCCAGCACGTTAGTTTCTCATTACCCTCCTGAACCCACCGATTCCATAATCTGCTAACAGTCATTGGATCTCGAACAACGCGAGCAGCAGTGTCGCGATACGATAAACCCCAATCGCGATAGGCTACAATCCGCCCTTTATCAAAGTCGGAAACGTGATGGTACGCATTTCTCCTCCTTACACGAGGCATCACAACAACGTTTCACCAGGCAACGCCGCTCAATTGCTGTTTGGGTATGAGAAGTCGGTTGGAAACTTTCGTCATTTCAGCCCGTTGTAGGTGTCGCCACTGGCGCCAACCCTATGTGAATACTCTGAAAAGCTAATTATTTGCATATCACAGCATCTTCTTCCTGTCGGTTAAATTTCTCGTCTGTAGCACGTCATCTTCGTGGTATAGCAATTTTAATGGCCAGTAGTGTATGTATGACAAACATCTTTTAATTATATTACTAAATCTTGAATACTTTTTTAAAAAAATTACTGGACGTTTTAGGACTCAGGACTTTTTTAAAACGACCGTGGTTCGAGTCGCGAACAAACAATTTTGATCTTAGTTTCTCACGTGTTTGCTAAATAGTTTCTATAGAACACTAAGGTAAAAAGGTTCGACAGTCATTAGCTGCAATATTTTTAACTTAATTTCGAATAATGTACACTATTTGTATGTCTTCATCCTCCTTAGCAATGATTTACCTAGTTTTTGGTTGTTTCCTAGCCACACAATGCTACTAACACCCTTCTAAACACAGTGTATGCTTTTCACATTAGTTCATCTGCTCTTACAAACTACAGGGCCGGCCGGGGTGGCCGAGCGGTTCTAGGCGCTACAGTCTGGAACCGCGACACCGCTACGGTCGCAGGTTCGAATCCTGCCTCGGGCATGGATGTGGGTAATGTTCTTAGGTTAGTTACGTTTAATTAGTTCTAAGTTCTAGGGGACTGATGACCTCAGATGTTAAGTCCCATAATGCTTAGAGCCATTTGAACCATTTTGAAAGTACAGGATACTGATTAACTCCATGAGTGATACATAAGTTTTGAAACTTTCCTCTTTGCAGATTCCTGAGTTGCTGAGTTTTTTCTGCTTTTGTTGTTCTTTTTCAACCATTTGATACGCATATCGGATAATTTCAGTCTGTTTTTCACACTGGTTGTAACTGGTTATTTACCTGGACATTATCAAAGTGGAAAATTATTTAAAAGTGCCAGTAAATCAAATACGTCAACAGAAATGCCCTGGTGAAGGTAGGTAGGCACGCAACCGTCGTATGTATACAAAAATGTCGATCTGTTATTGAAATAGTTGTCGTGATGACGTATGCCATACGTCTTAGAGCTTTTTAAATATCAAGACCTATGGTTCTAGCGTCGTGAATTGACAATACATGTTATTTTCACTGTACTCAAATTGCACTTTACAGAAACTAATTATGTTAGTTTGTTTGAGATGAGCTAGTTGTCGGTAGGTAAGGAAAATCCATAGCTAGAAACTCTCTAAAAACTACTCAGTGGTTGGCAGGAGTAAGTCCTGCAATCCGAGCGGTTTGTTTTTGAGATACACTCGCCATCTTATATCCGTCTTTCTTATCGTTTTTGGCCGAACTTTCTGGATGCCGCGCAAGTGGTTATAGCCTATTATCACAACACATGTAATCACATGGCTACCTCTGCCTTAGTTTAGCCTGTACCCTATCTCTGAAAAGATCGTCAGTTGTAGCTCGTCTTGTAAATGTCGTTCGATGATGTTAGTAGTCTCGTATGTGTTCTCTCTTATGCAGTACGAATTGCAGTCCCTCAGCCAAATCTGCTATGTACAGATAACGCAAAAGAATTCTAGCACCGATTGCTTGCACGTGACGGTATGTGCACCACTGCTGCGATAACAACACATTCAACTTCTGTAAAAATTGCTTTTCTTTTTCGCGTGGTGCAGCTTTACTAGTGACTCACATCAGCTTATACTAAACCAGAAAAGCTTATCGCATTATGAAAGAAGGGAATCAGATTACTCCCATTTTAGAAGAATTTAATGTTGATAGTATTAATTTTAAAATGTGGTTTAAAGTTTCCTTTGTTTTGCTGTCTTTGCGCCGAAGCAATTGTGATTGTGTTTAGCTTTCAACTATTGACAACTGATGGTAGCTAGATATTTCGATGCGCAAATGTTTACTCTCGTATTAGATACGAAGAAAACATTTAATAAAAGTCTGATCAGTGACTGATGTACGGTGTCATCAGCAAGCATGGTGCACAGTCCCTCGTAGCATTATTTGCCACGCCCATACTCTTCAGCTCGTGCGGAAAGATTTCTGTCGGCGTGTCTTCAAAGGAACTCTTCAAGTCACTTATCTGGCTCCTGTCAAACTCATGAGAAATTTAGGATGCTGCGGCAGAACGTTTTTACAGCTTATACGTGATACTGGTCCCCTTACTTTTTCCCCACCATCATTACCGAGAGGATCCTTTTCTCTCTTCCGACCACTCATGTTTATCTTCTCTGGAGAACAGAGTAACATTCATGGTGAATACGCTGTCCGTCTAACTTATCTAAGTTCCTTTAACCTTTTTTCTCGATATCAGCTTAATATGGATCACAAGAATAGGTCGCACAAAAGTTCCGTAAAGTGATTCCAAATTGTTTACCATTTACCAAATTATGTGCAAATGTTGTCTCTATCATTTTGTACTTCCTTGCATTATAGCCTCACAGGACAAAAACAAGTAGTTGAGTGCCATACTGCATTTAATGCAAAGTTCAGGCGACTGCGGAAGCCTCGTAACAGTTGGATCGGAATGCATCTGCTCGGGAAATGTGGGTTAGCGCTCAAATATTATGAGAAAGGACCGTGAAAGTAAGATTAAAAAGATTCGAGCTGGCAGGGAGACTTAGCACGAATCATTCTTATCGCGCACCACCCACGACTGGAACAGGATAAGATAGTGCTACACAAACTACCAGAAGGAGGAGGAGGCATAGCGCAACGCCGATGAGACCAGGCGCAAAAACAGCAGCTGTAATAAAGGTCGCCCTTTGAAAGAAAACGGTGGATTTCGCTGTGCTAACGAAACACTGAAGAAGGACCTCATCTGTAGTCCCACCTGACCTTTATCATAACGAAATTTGTCAAGTCAATGCATAACGTGAACTTCGGAGTAGAATTACCCATAAGACAGTCTCGATCACCACCGCGAAGAAAGTAGGGCGAAGTCACGGCAACAGTGAACTCTAATAATTTTGAAACATGTTATCTGATCGTACATACTGCTTATGTACCACTGGCCTACGACATTGCGTTCATAGTAGACTTCAGTGATGATACCCGAATACTGGAGTCGCTACAAGCTAGAGAGGAGACAGAGTAATGGTCTAGGACTATTTTAATTGGGGACTTTTGTTGAGATGACGTATGCTTTGATTCGGAACGGTAACGCAGAGCTGCCACACAGTCGGGCTGTCGGGGCAAGCCGGCCAGTGTGGCCGAGCGGTTCTAAGCGCTTCAGTCTGGAACCGCGCGACCGCTACGGTCGCAGGTTCGAATCCTGCCTCGGGCATGGATGTGTGTGATGTCCTTAGGTTGGTTAGGTTTAAATAGTTCTAAGTTGTAGGGGACTGATGACCACAGATGTTAAGTCCCATAGTGCTCAGAGCCATTTGAACCTTTTTTTTTGTCGTGGCAACATTATCAGTTCTTTCTTCTGAGGTGACAGTTCCGTGACCACCGTGCGATAAGTGTCACTGAGCTACCATAGATCAAAGCTGATACAGTAAATAGTTGAATTTGAACTCAGCTGACATCTGGAACAGGATACTATTCGTCAGTGGTAGTATCCGTGCAATGTTGGCGATTTACTGCGACAAGAGGTTTGTAAACTGATACCTCCTATGTTTAGAATTTTGTCTGGCCACTGACATAACAATATCAGGTATTACAGAGGCTCAAGGATGCGCCGAACTCTATGACCAATGTGATAAACATATTCTCTAGTGGGAGTACATACCCGTACACACTTGCTTCCGAGACTGATTTTACTCCTTGCGTATAAACGACGCCTGAGAAGTATCTACGGTGGTAGCTTGAACTAACAACCATAAAAAAAGTGCATTCGACTAGTCAGTTGTGAGCAGGCAGTAGTGGACGTACGGCTATAATGTGTCATCGTTGATGTCTCACAAAACGTAATGGAGCTACGTCTATAATTCACATATTCGACACATTCTAAAGAATGATTTGGAAGGGAAAAGTATGAAAAAGTTTGTCACGCAGACCTCGACTCCCGATACACACACACACACACACACACACACACACACACACACACACACACACACATATATATATATATATATATATATATATATATATATATATATATATATATATATGAGACTCAAGGACGCCTGCCGCGACTTGATTGAAATGCAGAGCGCGGAAAATTCTTTTCTGGAAAATACATCAAACATCACAGCCGACGACATTATTGTCAGTACGAACCTACAACAAAACTACAAAGTGCAGAAATCACATGGAGGGTCAACGCTTTCACGACGTAACCAGTATTCAAGTCAACGTGACTCGCAAATAGAACATCCCAAAGAAAACCTAGTTTCATATGGTGCTATGAGCATCTGCGCGTTGTATTCAAGCGGTGGATGACAACGTAGAACACCTGATGCGTTGAAAGCACCATATTAACTTTTTCTGCTTTTTTTATTTATCTATTCTCGAAATATTTTGGACTGACCGTATATACTTTCCGTCACAGCAGCCTAGCAATACCACAGTTTACACTTAATGATAACCTATTACCTCACGAGTAGCACAAAAGTAGGTTCACAAACTAAAAGAGATAATCAAGAATATGAGGCTATTGAATGTTTGAAAAAAAGCGAGAGACAGAAATAACCTATTAATTACGTTTTACGTCTAAGTAATAACGTAAAGTTCGACTCATTTCTCTATTGCCGAAATGTAAAGAGTAAGTTGGGACGTGTAACAGTTATTTTAGATTATTCGTCAAATGCAGCTAATAACTACGAAGACAATTCGCACTTACAAATGCTACATGAGCACCAAAAAAATGGTTCAAAGGGCTCTGAGCACTATAGGACTTAACATCTATGGTCATCAGTCCCCTAGAACTTAGAACTACTTAAACCTAACTAACCTAAGGACATCACACAACACCCAGCCATCACGAGGCAGAGAAAATCCCTGAACCCGCCGGGAATCGAACCCGGGAACCCGGGCGTGGGAAGCGAGAACGCTACCGCACGACCACGAGACGCCGGCATGACCACCACAACAAGATGAAGTGCTGACAGATTAGTTGGACTAAAGCAGAAAAGAACGTAGAATGATGTTGCATTCGCTTCTCGGTAGAGTTTCTCTTCCATATACAGAGCTAACATACGTAGATTACACAGAAGGATATCTCATGATCATGTAGCTATACTACTTACTTATGTTCGCGACATTTAAATGATTACTCTACCGCTCATCTCAAGAGTTTAACTGCACTCTTACCTTTAGCATGCATGTTCTTAATGTGAAACTACTGCAACTTGATTTCTTTGTTGCACTCTATGGAAAACATCTAGGGGTAGTTCGTATAAAGTGGGATTCTGTAAAAGATAGGGCGTAAACGTACCGGCTATGTTATTTATTTGGACCACAGAAGCAAACTAGGCAATGCAGACGAAAACAAGATTTATGACAAAGCGACACAATCTCTGTACTTTAGAAGTTAAATTTATTCGTTTTAACACAGCCGCACTCGACGTCAGAGTAATTCTCTCACAGAAAATTGTAGTAAAAGTCCTCTATATGGTGTAACTAGCTATATTTTTAGTTTTTTTCCAAAATACCAGTCGCTGGAAGATAGTGTTGTTATTCAAAATGCAGCGAACTGGCATATTATATATAGCTCTTCAGTTTTGTACACGTGTTTTCACCGACCTTGGTTGTAAGACTTGTCAAAGGATTTATCTAAAAAAACATTATTTGCCACAGTAGCTGTAATTTACTTCTTTATTGAAACATTACCTCAAGCATTAAGAACGAAATGCTACAAATATGATCATCTGTATCGAAATCACGGTTATATATTTGCTGTATCAAAATTATAAAACACAGGAAAGCAACAGAGCTTCACACGAGGTGGTGTATGTGTTGTCGTTAGTTTAAGTTAGATTAAGTAGTGTGTAAGCCTAGGGACCGATGACCTCAGCAGTTTGGTCCCATAGAACTTTCCACAAATTTCCATTTTTCACACGAGGAACGTATCAAAAACAAATTCCGTTTCCGTACCAAACCGATAATTTTCATTTTACCTTCTTATTTCGGTCATCGACTAAAGAGCTATTTCGTTGTGTAACGGACGATCGACACATTTTGTCTATCGATTACGGACTTGGGTTTTGAACTCGTGTGATATGCATGGGTTTTGTGAAGCCCGCAACTGCTAAACACAACATACCCCTCTTCCACAAAACTGGTGGGTCCGATGACCTTGCTGTTTGGTCCCCTGTCCCAAATCACCCAGCCACAAAACTGGTAACAACTAGAAAGTGATACTCAAGCTTTCGTCATTAATGAGGGAATATAAATCTGGCGGTAAAATTTCCTAATTGCCGTGGCTGTCGACTGCAACTGAAATGAAATAATACGTGGTATCACGCATGGAAACATCGAGGCCTAGACGTCGCTTACAAAGACGGCCCGCTTTGCTGCATAGTTAACACTACTGTCAACATCTCACAGGGTTCACGTGTAAATCTTTCTTCTTTCTTTCTTTTGCTTGTGCCAGTTGTCCCGCGGTTTCGCAGGGTCGGCATGGTTAGGGACGGATTTGGCGAGGTTAATTTAAGAGGTGGCCGGATGCCCTTCCTGTCGCCACCCCGTACCCCCCCCCCCCCCCCTTTCACTCCGGACGGAATGAGTGTATCCCAGCTGTCTGCGTCTAGTGCGAACGAGTACAGATGTCTGCGAGTCGTGTAACTGAGGCGGGACGTGGGGACCAGCCCAGTATTCCCCTGGTGGGATGTGGAAAACCGCATAAAAACCACATCTAGGCTGTCCGGCACACTGGCCTTCGTCGGTAATCCGCCAGGCGGATGAGATGCAGGGCCGGCGCTTCTACCCGAGTCCAGGAAGCAGCGCATTAGCGCTCTCGGGTAGCCTGGAGGATTCACACATAAATCCGGACTATAATTCCATGTTATATCTTTTTAATTTGTGGCATCGCCTCCTCTGCACCCAGCGCTGCCACGACTGTTTTCTAGAGACACAATGAACACACTGGAAATTCTGGCCAATGAAAATCAAAGAAGATAATTATTATCTTTAATAGCAAA
Organism: Schistocerca gregaria; assembly: GCF_023897955.1. Taxonomy (NCBI): domain Eukaryota; kingdom Metazoa; phylum Arthropoda; class Insecta; order Orthoptera; family Acrididae; genus Schistocerca; species Schistocerca gregaria. The sequence continues at coordinate 161,897,403 of NC_064931.1, forward strand.
TTCAATATAAATTGTGACAAATTAACTGTGAACTAATGTTTACATGGCCGTTCCAGAAGTAAGATGTTAACAGAAGTAACGAAATAGCACAGGCTGCGATACAGCACGGAAATATTTTGCAGTTCTGATAAATAATGATATATATATTGCCAAATTTCGAAAACATTACGCACTCAAACAATACACGTTTTTGGTACGATACTGAATTCTCACGTAGATCAAGCTAGGGATAGCAGAGAGCGTGAAATGTGTGCTAAAAAGATGAGCATATGATAGTGTCAACTATTATAACATGTACTCCTTATATCTTGTTGAAATTTATTGCATTTGATTAATTGACGATACATTTTCTTGGGTTTTGTACTTTTTATATGGCCCACAAACGAAGTGTGATGTTTGATACAACAAAAGAACCCGTCACTATTATTACTCTTGACAGCATGTCTTATGAAATGTCGTGTGACGAGGGCCTCCCGTCGGGTAGACCGCTCGCCTGGTGCAAGTCTTTCGATTTGACGCCACTTCGGCGACTTGCGCAGCCCGCTTACATGTGTTTTTGCTAGTCGCGATGATGTGTTGTTCCGAATACATGCTGCTAAGATATATCACGTATTAATCATTCCTATTAGTTTCAACTCTTTGTGGTTATTTCAGATTTCTTTTAGTCAATTGTACAGGGTGTTCGGAAATCTCTTTACAAACTTCTAGGACTTGTAGAGGGACGTGAGTTCACAATATTTTGATTAGGAGCAAATTTCCAGTGACGGTTACAGTTCAGATGTGTAATGCGTCCACGTCTGCTGAGGGAAAGAGAAAAGTCTAGGACTTGCTTGCTTGTCCTGCTGTGTAATAGGGTAGGCAGAATGACGTGTACTACGTCAGACGGTCACCTGATGTCACTTAACGTCTGCCTTCCAAAGTTCAGTTTACGTGGCTCCTGTAGAGACGGAAGAAAATCTGCTGGCACGAGTTCTGCCCGCTGCGCTAGAGGAAATTGAAGAGACAGCAGGTGTGATGGAGAGTGTGTACCAGAACATGTTTCGTAGGTACAATGTCTGTAACAATATTTATGGTCGCCACATCGAGCCGCTGTGGTAATGCATCAGCACTGTTCCGTACGTTCAGTTTGCTGAGTTGTTCTTTGTTTTGGACCAATGTAAACACGTAATGAAATGGTTCAAATTGCTCTGAGCATTATGGGACTTAACATCTATGGTCATCAGTCCTCTATAACTTAGAACTACTTAAACCTAACTAACCTAAGGACATCACACAACACCCAATCATCAAGAGGCAGAGAAAATCCCTGACCCCGCCGGGAATCGAACCCAGGAACCCGGGCGTGGAAAGCGAGAACGCCACCGCACGACCACGAGCTGCGGACAACACGTAATCCTTCAGTGATAATGCAAACAAATGTGCATAAGTGATGAATGGATGTCTCTTTATGACTCCTTTCGAATATTTATCTAATAATTGTACTGAGTCGCGCCTAATTCAATTCCTCAAGCAGAAGTGGATGATTCCATAATGAGATTTTCACTCTGCATCGGAGTGTGCGCTGATATGAAACTTCCTGGCAACTTAAAACTGTGTGCCCGACCGAGACTCGAACTCGGGACCTTTTGCCTTTCGCGGGCAAGTGCTCTACCATCTGAGCTACCAAAGCACGACTCTCGTCGTTATTACGGCCAGAGGTGGTTGTTCTGGGTACTGGTTTCTCAGGATCTACGCACCCAAATTACGAGAAAATGTAATCACATGTCAGTTGTAGTATATTTTTCCAATGAATAACCGTTTATCATCTGCATTTCTTCTAGGTGTAGCAATTTTAATGGCCAGTAGTGTATTAGTCCATCGGTATCTCTCTCTTATTACTATTCGGTTATTAGTAGCCTATGTGTTTTTACTTACGAGTTTTCTTTTTCCGGCAGGAAAACGGGCCCTTGGTGCAAGCTGAATAGTAGTAAAGGCACACTCAAATGTTCGAACTTCTATTGCCTGCAGCACTATAGCAGCAGCAGCATCCCAGATTTATAGGATCAGCCGTTCGAGTATCCTGCGCCACCACAGTACCAGCAGCAGATACCTGTAATACTGGATCAGGAAACGCAGCCAGCATATACGCGCCAGCAACAGCGGCAAATCGAAGGGCTGTTTGATATAGCACAAAAGCTGCTCCCAGACACAGTTCTTATTACCTCTATCATGAATATCGCTCGTCAGGCTGCTGCCATGGCATGCCTCGCTATTCAAAGTGAATTTATTCTATTCAAAGTGAATTTATTCTCTATAACGTACAAGTTGTGTATGTTGTGCCGACTTCGTTTTCACGTGTAATAACAAAAAAAATCTTGAGTTTTTATACCTATTTCTTTTGCTGTTTATCGAAATAGTGAAGTAAGCTGATATGCCGTCTTGTTTGCTGAAAAAATGTATGTATTACATACCAGGTATTATTTAATTTAGGTAATTATAAAATACATTATAATTACCGGTCGTGGACGCTGAATAGAATACAAAAAGAACCAGAAGTTCACAAAAAAAGTTTGAGACAGATCTAGACTGGGCGTGCGCAGCGAACGAAACGAACAACAACTCGATACTGAACTACGAGCAGTCAGCAGTGGAACTGCGACGACTGGCCACGCGAAGGAGGACGAGTCCGGCCGAGCGAGACAGACGGGAACGGGACCGAGGCTGGAACGAGACCCGACGTGCCGTTCCGGGAACGAGACCGTCCGTTTCCCGTTCCCAGGAACTATAAGTAGGAAGCCGCGACCGAAGTGAACTATGAAAGACACTTCCTTAAAATTCGTTCCTCGCTCGTACCGTTCATCTTGGTGAACCATTCCTTTGGACCTGTTATTTCGCGAACGGCTCATCTCTCTATCCCATGACGTTTATCACAGTGTAGTGGTATGAATGAAACTGCTTTCGCATTACGAATGGCTTGTATTATGTCAGAATTTATCAAATATATCTCTAATGTTCAATGTTCAGACACCTCTTGTGTCACAAAATTACCACGCAGTATGTACTGGCGACTACTCGAGAACATGAATGTTAGCTTGACTACTCAGTGTGTTGAGAATGAGTGTCCCGGGTGGTGTGGGTATATGTATGGATTTTTAGGAAATACACTCCTGGAAATGGAAAAAAGAACACATTGACACCGGTGTGTCAGACCCACCATACTTGCTCCGGACACTGCGAGAGGGCTGTACAAGCAATGATCACACGCACGGCACAGCGGACACACCAGGAACCGCGATGTTGGCCGTCGAATGGCGCTAGCTGCGCAGCATTTGTGCACCGCCGCCGTCAGTGTCAGCCAGTTTGCCGTGGCATACGGAGCTCCATCGCAGTCTTTAACACTGGTAGCATGCCTCGAAAGCGTGGACGTGAACCGTATGTGCAGTTGACGGATTTTGTGGGCGTATAGTGGGCATGCGGGAGGCCGGGTGGACGTACCGCCGAATTGCTCAACACGTGGGGCGTGAGGTCTCCACAGTACATTGATGTTGTCGCCAGAGGTCGGCGGAAGGTGCACGTGCCGGTCGACCTGGCACCGGACCGCAGCGACGCACGGATGCACGCCAAGACCGTAGGATCCTACGCAGTGCCGTAGGGGACCGCACCATCACTTCCCAGCAAATTAGGGACACTGTTGCTCCTGGGGTATCGGCGAGGACCATTCGCAACCGTCTCCATGAAGCTGGGCTACGATCCCGCACACCGTTAGGCCGTCTTCCGCTCACGCCCCAACATCGTGCAGCCCGCCTCCAGTGGTGTCGCGACAGGCGTGAATGGAGGGACGAATGGAGACGTGTCGTCTTCAGCGATGAGAGTCGCTTCTGCCTTGGTGCCAATGATGGTCGTATGCGTGTTTGGCGCCGTGCAGGTGAGCGCCACAATCAGGACTGCATACGACCGAGGGACACAGGGCCAACACCCGGCATCATGGTGTGGGGAGCGATCTCCTACACTGGCCGTACACCCCTGGTGATCGTTGAGGGGACACTGAATAGTGCACGGTACATCCAAACCGTCATCGAACCCATCGTTCTACCATTCCTAGACCGGCAAGGGAACTTGCTGTTCCAACAGGACAATGCACGTCCGCATGTATCCCGTGCCACCCAACGTGCTCTAGAAGGTGTAAGTCAACTACCCTGGCCAGCAAGATCTCCGGATCTGTCCCCCATTGAGCATGTTTGGGACTGGATGAAGCGTCGTCTCACGCGGTCTGCACGTCCAGCACGAACGCTGGTCCAACTGAGGCGCCAGGTGGAAATGGCATGGCAAGCCGTTCCACAGGACTACATCCAGAATCTCTACGATCGTCTCCATGGGAGAATAGCAGCCTGCATTGCTGCGAAAGGTGGATATAAACTGTACTAGTGCCGACATTGTGCATGCTCTGTTGCCTGTGTCTATGTGCCTGTGGTTCTGTCAGTGTGATCATGTGATGTATCTGACCCCAGGAATGTGTCAAAGTTTCCCCTTCCTGGGACAATGAATTCACGGTGTTCTTATTTCAATTTCCAGGAGTGTATATGATACGCGCTTATAGGTCTTCTCCATCAGAACACCTCAGAGGACGTTTCTGCATAGAATTTCGATGACTGTTGTGCTTATATACGCAGTTTTTATGGCTCATTGTCACTACCTGGAATCGCTAAAGAATATATTGCTAAGGACTATTATATATAAAGTCTTCAATCTGAAGTGCATTATTTAAACCTTTGCTAAGTACCAAGTCTACGAGGACCTCGTCCCTGCATTATTAATGTGTGATGTCATAGTATGTTAAAAATGGCGTAAGCGCCCCAGTGTAAGGGCGCCTTATTGATATTTTGTTATATTTTCTGAGTGATGTTCTCTCAGTATTCCATAAATACTAGACTTTAATTGTTTAAAAACTACCACAGTGTCATATTTTTCACAAACACACCAATACCCCACTTTAAACAATTATCGAAGTTCGATACTTTAACAAATACACCGATCTCCTATGTTAAGCATATCCCACATTAGAACAATTAACACACTGCAAAAAATACGTTCTTGCTACGTCCAAGTCTATGAGGAACATATCACTGCATTATTAATGGATAAAAAAACAGTCGTCATTATAATACCGCCTTAACAGACAGGTATTTTACATAACAAAACACGCTAAACAGTGTAAAAATGTCCCTCACTTGTGCTGTAACTGCAACCACTGGCACTGCATAGTTAAAAAATGTTACAAAATGTAAATAACACTAGGAGGTGCTCATATGCTGGCATACGTATGCTATTTTTAACACAGTATGAAGTCACACATTAATAATTCAGGGACAAGTTCCTTGTAGACTTAGTATGTAGGAAAAGTTTAAATAACGCACTGCAGATTGGAGACATTCACTTTTTTTTATAATTTCAATATATATATACTCATTAGTAATTTCGGGTAGTAACAATGCACCTACGTATTTCATACGTAAGCACAGTCAATGAAATTCTTTGCATAAACGCCTTCCGAGGTGTTCTGATGGGTAATCTCTGTAAGAACATACCATACACTTCCCAAAAAATCCATAAATATACTCGATTCCACCCGAGAGACTCATTCACAGCACACTGAATGGACGAGTTAACATACGGCAAGTTACTGAACGTTGATTCCTAAAAGTGAGTTCACTCCTCGGTATACAACATGATACATGTTTCAATTGTCCTCGAGTAGTTGCCAAGACATACTGTATGGTAATCTAGTAAAGCAAGAGTTATTTGACCACTGAACATTACAGATATTTCTAACAAATTCTGCAGTAATACAAGCTATTCGTAGTGTGAAAGAATTTCATTCGCACAAATATACTGCTGGCCATTGAAATTGCTACACCACGAAGATGACGTGCTACAGACGCGAAATTTAACCGACAGGAAGAAGATGCTGCGATATGCAAATAATTAGCTTTTCAGAGCATTCACACAAGGTTGGCGCCGATGGCGACACCTACAACGTGCTGACATGAGGAAATTTTCCAACCGATTTCTCATACACAAGCAGCAGTTGACCGGCGTTGCTGTGATGCCTCGTGTAAGGAGGAGAAATGCGTACCATCAAATTTCCGACTTTGATAAAGGTCGGATTGTAGCCTATCGCGATTGAGCTTTATCGTATCGCGACATTGCTGCTCGGGTTGGCCGAGATCCAGTGACTGTTAGCGGAATATGGAATCGGTGGGTTCAGGGGGGTAATACGGAATGCCGTGCTGGATCCCAACGGCCTCGTATCACTAGCAGTCGAGATGACAGGCATCTTATCGGCATGGCTGTAACGGATCGTGTAGTCACTTCTGGATCCCTAAATCAACAGATGGGGACGTTTGCAAGACAACAACCATCTGCACGAACAGTTCGACGACGTTTGCAGCAGCATGGACTATCAGTTCGGAGATCATTGCTGCGGCTACCCTTCGCTCTGCATCACAGACAGGAACGCCTGCGATGGGGTACTCGACGACGAACCTGGGTGCACGAAAGGCGAAACGTCATTTTTTAGGATGAATCCAGGTTCTGTTTACAGCATCATGATTGTCGCATCTGTGTTTGGCGACATCGCGGTGAATGCACATTGGAAGCGTATATTGGTCATCACCATACTGCCGTATCACACGGCGTAATTGTATGGGGTGCCATTGGTTACACGTCTCGGTCACCTCTTCTTCGCATTGACGGCACTTTGAATAGTGGACGTTACATTTCAGATGTGCTACGACCCGTGGCTCTACCCTTCATTCGATCCTTGCAAAATCCTACATTTCAGCAGGATAATGCACGATCGCATGTTGCAGGTCGTGTGCGGGCCTTTCTGGATACCGAAAATGTTCGATTGCTGCCCTGGCCATCACATGCTCCAGATCTCTCACCAATTGGAAACGTCTGGTCAATGGTGGACGAGCAACTGGCTGGTCACAATACGCCAGTCACTACTCTTGATGAACTGTGGTGTCGTGTTGAAATTGCATGGGCAGCTGTACCTCTACACGCCATACAAGCTCTGTTTGACACAATGTGTCACGGGCGTATCAAGGCTGTTATTAGGGCCAGAAGTGGTTGTTCTGGGTACTGATTTCTCAGGATCTATGCACCCAAATTGCGTGAAAATGTAATCACATGTCAGTTCTCGTATAATATATTTGTCCAATGATTACCCGTTTATCATCTGCGTTTCTTCTTGGTGTAGCAATTGTAATGACCAGTAGTGTACATGAGAGCCTTCTGCACATACTAATGTCTGGTAATGAGTGCCCTAATTATTTGTCAGCATTCACCACACATACGTTGTGCAGGTAACTAACTACGTGCCGGTCGTTCTGCTCGAGCGGTTCTAGGCGCTTCAGTCCGGAGCCGCGTAAGCTGCTACGGTCGCAGGTTCGAATCCTGTCTCGGGCATGGATGTGTGCGACGTCCTTAGGTCAGTTAGGTTTAAGCAGTTCTAAGTTCTAGGGGACTGATGACCTCAGATGTAAGGCCCATAGTGCTTAGAGCCATTTGAACTAACTACGTAAATACCTATGTTTGGATAATGTTTCAGGTGTAGCTGTAAGCAAACACAGGCCTAGAATTTTATCTTTGAGTTACGTCTCTGTAAAACTCCGTAAAGTGTGCACCTTAACACTGGTCTTCACTTTTTTCGTGCGCCGTGTACACGTTTTCCCTTAATAGCACTCTTCGCTTTTTCTTAAGTGTCGCTGATGCGTACCAGAATGGTTCCCCGATTGATTTATTATAGATTTTTTTCTGAAATCAAATACAGTTTGAGAAAAACGACGTTGTAATTGAGTCGTACTAAACATGTAACTGTCCCCTTATCCACTTTATTTGAATAAGCACTTGAAACGTATGCACGTAATAACGTCCGAACTTATGGTTTTCTCCAACAGTGGATATCACTTTTCTATTCTGAGTCTTACAGTGATTAAGATTTAGATTTCCGTGAGCAAATACCAACAGGGTCACTTTAAAAGATACACGTTCCATTTCCCTAGTAGCCTTCCCCAATCCGCACTTGTTCTTCATCGCTAATAATGTCGTTTTCTATGTGACATTACACGTCAGTCCTTCATTTGTCCTTCTGATTGTTTAGGAACGCTGATGACAGGCTCTAATTCTCTGTCAACGGTCGTGTATTCTCGTACGGCAGGGCGTGTACATTAATGAGCGGTCTTGATAAACACGTGTTCTGCTTGTTTCAGAAGTGCTTGCTCAGAGTGAAAGTCCCCGGAACACAAAGTCGATTATATCGTATGCAGCAGTCGTAACTGAACTCTCAGGCAGCGGCATGTGCAATACACCGGGGGAAATTTATGAGCTAAGTATGTATTTAGGCAAGAACCGCCGAGCATATCTTTATGATCAGTCTCATGTCTGGTGCCAAATACGACAAATACTGTTGCATAATTTTGACTAACCCCGAAATGTCTTCCCAGAAGAGTTTCGTCTATAACCGCCGTTCCACAGGCATGTAGGTGAACGCTCGAGTCAAAAATATTCTGTAACTGGATGGTACTCTACCGAGACGATGAATCAGGCCATTTAGCTTACAGTCATTTTTGAAGTGAAATGAATTTATACAGTTGTCAGTGCACGTTGCGTTACAGTGCAGGAATATACTGAAATAGTGTTTCGAGTATCAGCTTCACGGTCAGACATCACTCAGCGCATTGGTGTGCTGGTGGATAGTTCCACTCCACGTACGCCGATGAGTAAAAGCATTCACCACTGCCTACGGCGAGTTTTAAACCGAAGTGGCGCTGCGGTGACAATATACAAGATGTTACACAATTATCTACGGCGCTGCAGTCATAGTGCTGTTGGTCCCGGCGGAGGTTCGAGTCCTCCCTCGGGCATGGGTGTGTGTGTTTGTCCTTAGGATCATTTATTTTAACATTTTTGTTACACAATTAATGTTACATACCTCTAGAGGTTGTGTAGAGGACTTAGTAAATCAAGTTTTACATGGGAACCCTTGTCCAGAAACGTCATCCAACGACACTATAGAGCGTCCAGGTTATAGGCTCCGGCCACTGTAAATGTATGCATATACAGGGTGATTCCGTGATGATGTTACGAACTTTCTAAGATGATGGAGAAGGATAAATGTACCAATTTGAGATAAGGGTCTCTGCGCTGGAACAAACGAATCAAAAGTTACAAGCGAAAACCGATCTGATACGTCTCACCGTGGAATACATGTACTGGTAGTGTTGTTGCTATGCTTATAGGGTAGGCAACTTTTACGGTTGGTAGGTAGTATGGACCAAAGCAAGGAAAGGTGTCCAGTAAACATGGACTCTAAAATGCGTACCTGAGGAGCTATAAGCACTTGTTCATCTTCGCTACTGTGAAAGACACGTCCTCTGCTGAACCAGTTTTCATAGCTCGTAAGGTTTGGATTTTAGAGCCCATCTTTACTGTACATTTTTTCTTGTTTTGGTCCATCCTACCACCCTGGAAGTTGCCTACTCTATAATCTTAGCAACAACAGTACCAGGGCATGTATTCTACTGTCAGAAGTACCAGAACTGTTTTCGTTTATAAGTTTCGACTCCTTCGTTTCAGGTACAAGAACCCTTACCTCAAATTGATTATCCTTCTCTATGATGCTAGAAAGTTTATGAAGTCATCACGGAATCGCGCTGTGTGCACAAACACAGGGTGGCAACCTCAGTGCCTTTGGCAATACGTTTAACGACATTCCTCTCAACAGCCTTCCGTAATGTTCGTACATGCATTGACAATGCGCTGACGCATGTTGTCAGGCGTTGTCGGTGGAACACCATAGCAAATATCCTTCAACTTTCCCCACAGAAAGCAATCCGGGGACGTGAGATCCGGTGAACGTGCGAGCCATGGTATATTGCTTCGACGACCAATCCACCTGTCATGAAATATGCTATTCAATACCGCTTCAACCGCACGCGAGCTATGTGCCGGACATCCATCATGTTGGGAGTACATCGCCACACTGTCATGCAGTGAAACATGTTGTAGTAACATCAGTAGAACATTACGTAGGAAATCAGCATACATTGCACCATTTAGATTGCCATCGATAAAATGGGGGCCAATTATCCTTCCTCCCATAATGCCACACCATACATTAACCCACCAAGGTCGCTGATGTTCCACTTGTCGCAGCCATCGTGGATTTTCCATTGCCCAATAGTGCATATTATGCCTGTTTACGTTACCGCTGTTGTTGAATGACGCTTCGTCGCTAAATAGAACGCGTGCAAAAAAATCTGTCATCGTCCCGCAATTTCTCTTGTGCCCAGTGGCAGAACTGTACACGACGTTCAAAGTCGCCTCCATGCAATTCCTGGTGCATGGAAATAAGATACGGGTGTTGATGTAGCATTCTCAACACAGACGTTTTTGAGATTCCCGACTCTCGACCAATCTGTCTGCTACTGATGTGCGGATTAGCCGCGACAGCAGCTAAAATACCTACTGGGGCATCATCATCTGTTGCAGGTCGTGGTTGACGTTTCACATGTAGCTGAACATATCCTGTTTCCTTAAATAACGTAACTATCCGGCGAACGTTCCGGACACGTGGATGATGTCGTCCAGGATACTGAGCAGCATACATAGCACACGCCAGTTGGGCATTTTGATCATAACAGCCACACATTAACACAATGTCGACCTTTTCCGCAATTGGTAAACGGTCCATTTTAACACGGGTAATGTATCACGAAGCAAATACCGTCCACACTGGCGGAATGTTACGTGATACCACGTACTTACATGTTTGTGTCTTACAGCGCCATCTACCACAAAGCGAAATAAGTGGTCCAACTAAGACATTCATATACCTTTACGTACTACACGAATATGTAATAAAAGTGGGGGTTTCTATTTTTAAAAACGCAGCTGATATCCGTTTGACCTATGGCAGCGTCATCCTTCGGGCCAACCATAGCGCCATCTGGTTTCCTCCCTCAAGCTAGACGAGTTTCGTTGTTTGTGGTTTTTTCGTTTGACGCTTATTTAGTGAGATATTTGGCCCGGCCACGATCAATGGACCACCCTGTATTTACAGGAGCGGGCGCATATAACTTTGAGGCTCTTTTGCGTCGTTGGATGACGTTTCCGGACGTGGGTTTCAATGTAAAACTTGATCTACTAAGACCGCTCTGAAGCCTCTAGTAGTGTGTAAAATGAATTGTGAAACACACTGTATAAGCGGCGCAAGGGCAAATGGGGAGTCATTCAAGCGACGATACGGGCCGCAATCTGGCAATCCACTAACATAAGCGACTTTGACAGTGGGCAGATTGTTACTGCCCGGCTCCAGGGAACGAGCGTCTTGGAACCGGGTGGCTGTTAGCGTGTTACTGTCGTGAGCATATGTCGAACGCTGTTGAAGGATGCTGAAACCACGAGCTGGCGCGATGCTCTGTGAAACACTTTAGGCGGCGGTCTGACAACACATTACAATGCTGCTGCAGGCACATAAACGTAAGACTACACAGCGTGTTACAGTGTTAACCCAACAACGTCGTCAGTTTCGAATTCAGTGGCCACGAGATCAACGAGAATGGACCGTTGATCAATTTAAATGTGTCGCTTGGCCAAATGGCTCACGAGGGGACTTTCTGGGAGTTATGAACTCCCACTTCGCCTGTTTATAGTGTGGGTAGGTACCTATCACACCCTCATATTGTAGGTGCCAATGCTGCCTCGGTTTTGAAATATTGCCTGTTAAAGTTTCGGCAGATCGTTATATACAGAAAAGTTTCACTATTGTGGCAAGTGAGGAGCTAGAAGCCGAGTGCCAAGCGAGCGATACCCGTCTGTGCTACTTTAGATTTCTCTTTGTCTTTTCAAAAGCTGGTTTATATTTATAATTACTCATGAAAATTTTGCAAGGAATTAATTAAAAAGAATTACAAGCCTCTGTAAATCAAAATTACAAATTGAATATCATATTTTGTTTCAATCTTTTGCGTTTATTTTTATTTTAACAGGAAATTAACTGTAATCAAAACGTTGGCATACATAAATTTGTCTATTTACCTGAAAATTGAGAGACGTTATTAAAATATTTCTTGGAAAATGGTCATAAAGCCGTCATACAAATGTTGGGACAGACTCCTAGAGAATTTTATACCTGTCAGATTGTTGACGCGTCGTCGCGCCTAAATCCCGTTTATGGTCTGTGACCGTTGGCGTTCCCCTCTTCGTACCTGCCGTTCCACGAATAAAGGGACTTTACTGTCTGTGTACGTGAGTAGCGACGGTTATAACTGCCGAATAAACGTTTCTCGTCAGTTGAAAGCTTGGCTTTGAAGTGTGCACACGCTTATCCTTTTAAACGGAGCAAAAAGTGCAAGTTTTTCTCTAGTTGTGAGTCAGTGTAATTTTGACAATATTGAACATTTGGTGGAAGATCAAGGAGGTCTTTTGTGGGCTCTACCTAACAATGAAGAACGGCAGGAGTTAAATTTTGACAAAATTTGACATTCAATGTGTAATTTTGGTTTGTAGAGGCTTGCAATTCTTTTTAATCAATTCCTTGAGGAATTTTGATGATTAATTATAAATTAAAAACAGCATTTGAAAAAAAAGAAAACAAAAATAGTGCAGACGGGTCTCGAAGCAGGGTCGCGTGGACGGGAGTATCGCTCCCTTGTCACTCGGCTACTCACTCACTTGCCACAATAGTTAAACTTCTCTCTATATAAAGAGCTGCCGAAACTTTAAAATTGTAGGTGCCAATGCGGCCTCGTTTTTGAAATATTGCCTGTTAGAGTGTGATAGGTGCCTATCCACACTATAAGCAGGCGAAGGGGGAGTTCATGACGCAATGCACCTCCCAGAAGGTCCCCTCGTCAGGTTTATTGTTACATCAGGTCGATGGCCGTTTCCTGATACGTCATCGTCCAGACGAACAATGCATCGCACCATGTATTCAGACCGGTGGGGTGAGTATTACATTGTCGTGGCCATTAACCTAGGCTTCCGTGGGACTGTGCTAATAATCGACGCTGAAGTTTACGTGAATATTATTCCGGACCATCTGTATTCCGTCGTGCTTGATGTCTCTCTCGACGCGATGACATCTTCCAGCAGGGTAGCTGTCTGTGTCACAAGGCCGGAATTGGGCTACAGGGACTTGAAATGCCTGACAGCGAACTCTTGTTGATGTGTTGGCCACCACGTTTGCCTGCCTCTGATCGCAAATGGCCATAATGTGTAATATGTAAACTAAAAGTGGAGGGGGGGGGGGGGGAATGAAAGGAAAGGAACTGACTATTTTGGTTGCACCGAGACTTCGTGCAGAACCAGCAGTGGCAAGACAAAATGTGTTAATCGCGAAAGCAGGCAACATCTCCTCATGCTCCTTGGCTGAGTCACATTCCTACCTAGCGCCACTACTCATCCACAGTCCCAGACCGTGTCCTGTGTTCAAAAATGGCTCCGAGCACTATGGGACTTAACTTCTGAGGCAATCAGTCCCCTAGAACTTAGAACTGCTTAAACCTAACTAACCGAAGAACAAATCAGACATCCATGCCCGAGGCATGATTGGAACCTGCGACCGTAGCGCTCGTGCGGTTCCACATTGTAGCGCCTAGAACCGCTCGGCCACCCCAGTCGGCCGTGTCCTGTGTGCTCGCTTTATTTTAGCTTTCCTCTCGAGGTCGAAAGTAAATGTGGATCTGCTCTGATGGATGTCTATTCGTAGCCCATTGGGACGTATCACTTATGTGAATGTTTGGTGTCCGTTCTATTGGACATTTTCGGAACAAAAATAGCCACGCATTCACATAATGTGTAGTTTGTCGCGCTAGTTCTCGTGGGGCCCACTGCATTGCCACAGTCGCCGTTCTGTGTACTGCATCAGACCTACACTACTGGCCATTAAAATTGCTACACCAAGAAGCAATGCACATGATAAACGGGTATTCATTGGACAAATATATTATACGAGAACTGACATGTGATTCCATTTTCACGAAATTTGGGTGCATAGATCCTGAGAAATCAGTACCCAGAACAACCACTTCTGGCCGTAATAACGGCCTCGATACGACTGGGCATTGAGTCAAACAGAGCTTGGATGGCGTGTACAGGTACAGCTGCCCATGCAGCTTCAACAAGATACCACAGTTCATCAAAAGTAGTGATTGGCGTATTGTGACGAGCCAGTTGCTCGCCCACCATTGATCAGACGTTTTCAGTTGGTGAGCGTTCTGGAGAATGTGCTGGTCAGGGCAGCAGTCGATCATTTTCTGTATCCAGAAAGGCCCGTACGGGACCTGCAACATGCGGTCGTGCATTATCCTGCTGAAATGTAGGGTTTCGCAGGGATCGAATGAAGGGTAGAGCCACGGGTCGTAACACATCTGAAATGTAACGTCCACTGTTCAAAGTGCCGTCAATACGAACAAGAGGTGACCGAGACGTGTAACCAACAGCACCCCATACCATCATGCCGGGTGATACGCCAGTATGGCGATGACGAATACACGCTTCCAATGTGCGTTCAATGCGATGTCGCCAAACACGGATGCGAACATAATGATGCTGTAAACAGGACCTAGATTCACCCGAAAAAATGAAGTTTTGCCATTCGAGCACCCAGGTTCGTCGATGAGTACACCATCGCAGGCGCTCCTGTCTCTGATGCAGCGTCAAGGGTAACCGCAGCCGTGGTCTCCGAGCTGATAGTCCATGCTGCTGCAAATGTCGTCGAACTGTTCGTGCAGATGGTTGTTGTCTTGCAAACGTCCCCATCTGTTGACTCAGGGATCGAGACGTGGCTGCACGATCCGTTACAGCCATGGGGATAAGATGGCTGTCATCTCGACTGCTAGTGATACGAGGCCGTTGGGATCCAGCACGGCGTTCCGTATTACCCTCCTGAACCCATCAATTCCATATTCTGCTAACAGTCATTGGATCTCGACCAACGCGAGCAGCAATGTCGCGATACGATAAACCGCAATCGCGATAGGCTACAATCCGACCTTTATCAAAGTCGGAAAGATGATGGTACTCCTTTCTCCTCCTTACACGAGGTATGACAACGTTTCACCAGGCAAAGCCGGTCAACTGCTGTTTGTGTATGAGAAATCGGTTGGAAACTTTCCTCATGTCAGCACGTTATAGGTGTCGCCACCGGCGCCAACCTTGTGTGAATGCTCTGAAAAGCTAATCATTTGCATATCGCTGCATCCTGTTCCTGTCGTTCCTAAGCACGTCAACTTCGTGGTATATCAATTTTAATGGCCAGTAGTGTATGTATACATGTTCTGCATCTCCTCCTAAACCACAGGACCGATTTCGAGTAGTCTGCTGGCCCTAGTGGCCGAGCGGTTATTGGCACTACATTCTGGAACCGCGCGACCGTACGGTCGCAGGTTCGAATCCTGCCTCGGGCATGGTTGTGTGTGCTGTCCTTAGGTTATTTAGGTTTAAGTAGTACTAAGTTCGAGGGGACTGATGACCTCAGAGGTGCCGGCCGGCGTGGCCATGCGGTTCTAGGCGCTGTAGTTCGGAACCATGCGACTGCTACTGTCGCAGGTGCGAATCCTGCCTATGGCGTGCATGTGTGTGATGTCCTTAGGTTAGTTAGGTATAAGTAGTTCTAAGTTCTAGGGGACTGATGACCTCAGATGTTAAGTCCCATAGTGCTCAGAGCCATTTGAACAATCAAGTAGTCTCGGTAAACGTATCACTTAACTGACTGGAAAGCATCGTTGTAGGGATAAGAACCACTTATCTATCAAAGCGGTAATGTTGCAGGCGAAGAAACAGTGTTTCTCAGGACACGCGAATACCCACACTTTAGTCATCCATTATTTGAGAATGTGAGCACTTAGTGGCATGCAAGAAATTTTATACGTAAATTCATACTTTTACTTTCTCTCACCGGCAACCCCCACAAAATGATGAAAGGACAGTAATTTATCGCATGCTACATTTTCGCTATTCCGTTTTGCAGACGGCATTCACATATACCACTCAATGCACCAGCAAAATTAAATCACTATACGACACTAGTTCAGGAGATATGACGTCATAAACAGTGAGATGCGTGAAAAACTGCGGCATCATCTATGACGTTTCAATTTATTACTTCTTCACTACCAGCTCTTATTCGCTTGCACCGAGCGAGGTGGCGCAGTGGTTAGTACACTGCACTCGCTTTCGGGAGGACGTCGATTCAAACCGGCGTCCGGCCATCCTGATTCAGCTTTTCCGTCATTTCCCTAAATCGCTTCTGGTAAATGCCGGGATAGTTCCTGTGAAAGGGCAAAGAACTAATTCCTCCTCTGATCTGATGGGACCGATGACCTCGCTGTTTGCGCCCCTGCCCCGAATCAACTAACCAACCTATTCGTTTGGTACTAACTCTATTCGCAACACGATTCAGAAACTCTAGACAGATATACCACCGAATGTACCTGCAAAATTATATCATTGCACAGCGCATATTTCAGAAGATACGACGTCATAAACATTGAGCTGCGTGAAAATGAAATGGCAGGGCGAAATTCGCTATAGCTACAGATAAAAGCCGGCCGCGGTGGTCTCGCGGTTCTAGGCGCGCAGTACGGAACCGTGCGACTGCTACGGTCGCAGGTTCGAATCCTGCCTCGGGCATGGACGTGTGTGATGTCCTTAGGTTAGTTAGGTTTAAGTAGTTCTAAGTTCTAGGGGACTGATGACCACAGCAGTTGAGTCCCATAGTGCTCAGAGCCATTTGAACCATTTTTTTTTTACAGATAAAATATGTGTACAAATAGGTGTGAAGTATTTTAAATGTGTGTAAAATTTATCTGACATGTGGGTATGCAGGCAAAGCCATATGTAAATAGCTGATCTTAAACCCACTGAATGATTTCAACCAAATTTTGTACACATATTAGTTACGACCTGGAAAGAAATACTGTGAGTGGGATGTGGTGGAGGGTAAGGAGCACCAGCCTTGTATTGGGATGAAAACGAGGAGACAGAAGGGAGGCGGAAGAGAGGGAGAGAGAGTGGGGGGGGGGGGGGGGAAGGAGGAGATGGACAGAAACAGGGGGAGGAAGAGACAGGCAGTGAAAGGGGGATGGACCAGATGAACAAATAGAGGAGAGGAGGGAAACAGACAAAAGAAGGGGAGAGGAGGAGATGCACAGAGAAAGAGAAGAGGATGAGATGAATGGGGAAAGGGGGACAAGGAGATGGACAGAGAGAGAGGGCAGGAGGATATGGACTAATCGGAGACTGGAATAAATACATGACCTGGAAATATCGAGTACTCAGCTAGTAAATCAATAAAGGCGGAAAAATATAAATACCTAGATTATTTTCTATTGCGACTTGTAACAGACGTAGCAGTGCACTACAATACCGTACTTTTAATCAGCAATATTATTATGTGAGTCTTGACTTACGGTTCAGTGTCGTCAATAAGCGAATAAATAAATATAAATGAATCAATCGAAAGGAGTGCTTGTATGGTCGTGACACAAAGAAGGTGGCCACTCTCTTTCCCGACCTCGCTCGGGTTTTGCTGCCATTCACATATGTAACAACTGAATATAATTTCTAAGCGTGCGGAAGAAACTGTGATTACATTAGACACGTTAATACTCAGATGTTCACTAAACTGATACAGGGGGAACAAGATTGTGACATAGTGCTCTTCGTATTATATGAAATTCTACTGAGGATGAGCCGCGTGGGGTTAGCCGTGCTGTCCGAGGCGCCTTGTCACGGTTCGCGCGGCTTCCCCTGTCGGAGGTTCGAGTCCTCCCTCGGGCATGAGTGTGTATGTTGTTCTTAGCATAAGTTAGATTAAGTAGTGTGTAAGCCTAGGCACCAATGACCTTAGGAGTTTGGTCCCATAGGAACTTGCCACAAATTAATTAATTCTACTGAGGATGAAATGCCCGATTACCTACCATTGTACGTATCTTACGTGGATGTACAAGAAGAATCTTTCTGATAGGTTTAAAGTGTGATCGGGTTCGGTACTGCCGCTGGAATCTACGCCATTCTTGGGTAACGTGTCACGAAAAAAACATTTCGTACAACTCTCCCACACAGTGAGCAATTTTATGACAACAATCACAATTTTATTTTACCGCAATCCAGTGTCGCCTGGCGCATGTAGAAAACCCAAAAGGAAGAAATTATTTACTCGAAGAACAACAGCACACTGCCACTTTGTGTGAAGCTTTAGTTATGTCAATAGGTCTTTTGGGCTTTCACCTGTCTTCGATATGAGTAATAAAATTAAATTTCCCTCTTTATAACCTTAACTGTATGCCATATGCTACGGCTTCCGGATGTATGATATTTTTTATCCAACTGAAGATGGGAGAGAGCTCGGCTATACACAAAGTGGTTGGCTGCTGTATTTTCACTCCATAGCCACGAAGCTATAATTAATTAATTAATTCAAGCGCTCGAGAAACACATTTGCTTGGCGATGTTTGCATTAATAGTAACATTTTGTCTCGGGTCGATGCAGTACGTCAAAACATACAGAAATATGTTTTACGCATAAGATGCATTATTATTACGAAATGAAGTCGAAATCCATTACTTATGAACAGGCCAGACATTGATGCAGGTCACATGGCAACACCGACATATAGTTTCCATTAAATTAATATTGTGGTAATAATTCATAGTTATATAGCGGCCCTTGGCAAAATCTGATAAAAGCGGACTACTTCATAGACACCCAAGTTATCTCCTGTATGCAGTCTATCTTAAGCGTTTCCTAATCAATACTTTGTCATCATTTGCTTAAAAAGTAACTACGACAGCTTTTAACTGCACTCGCGATTGAATATGTTCGCGGGACATTTTATTACATAATACATATGACAAAGCATAACAACTGACCCATCAAGAAATATGGTTTTTGTTATTGCACTATTTCACGTGACATAAAAGTGGACGTCGTAACGTAATAAAATAAAAATGCTGGGGAACTCGGTACGCTTCGCGAAACGTTGTCATCCACGTTGTATTAGTGTACAAGTCTTAAATTACAAAGCAGTATCTCGTACATTACAATATTCTTACTTTACGTTTGAGACAGGCATTGACACGCTATTTACTAAGATGGTGTAAATTTCAATAAATGCATCGGTTAAACAGTTCTTAAAAAAGTCACGCTGTAAATTTAATTTTCTTGCAGTTCCGACGTTCAAAGAGCCTCTGCACTATCTAAATTAAACTAATACTTCTCTTCAGCTGAGACTCTGGGCCCCATTAAAGACTGCAATGGTTATTCCAATAATGCAGTACAGTTGGTAGCACTGCATACACTCTTCAGTTGTAATGTGCGGGAGAAAATGATATGCGGGAACGTTTAACAGTTACATAACACAGTGGAAATAGTGCAAACTCGTTTACAATCATCTATAACATAGAAAATTTAAGAACGTAGTATACGAAATACCGACACAGTAATGTACTTCCTGAGAAACAGTACTTGCTAAAATATGACTAATGCTTATCATGGAAACTGTCACAAATAATGCGGAAACTGTAAGAATGCATGTACAGTCAATGACATCACCAATCTCAAAACAATTTGTTTTCAGTTTGGGCGGAACTCAAACTGAAAATGATGTGATTCACGAAAAATTGCCATACTATCGTCCGAAACGATGCACTGTCTTCCGTATACGTAGGAGTCTTAAAGCGAATTCAATTAGTCTTGTCAAACTGCATTATCAGTAAGGCGCTTCATTCCCCTATAAATAGACACAGACGACTGCAAGACTAAAATAGAACTAAGAAGCAAATTTTTATGCTAAGTATAGTTTGAGTACAGCAGGATCCAATAAGAATTTACGCGCATTTACTAGGTTCACGGCATATTCAAAAGCACCACCTGCTTCTAACGTAGACCAACAATAACCGGTATTCCTCTTTAAAAGTCAATTCATATTTTCCGGAGAGAATGACAGTCCTAAAATCCAGGAATAAAATTGCGTGAATACAGGAAATGGCGAGTAATTACCTGGGGAGCGGCGTCGGTGACCATGGCGAAGTGTTGTTCCTTCCTGCCTTATGCCCTGCACTCAGCCCTCCTGGTGCGAGAGTGCTACTGCAGCCCCACCGTGCGCCAGGCGGGCCCGCTGCTGCCAACCTTCCCACACCCGCGGCCCCTACTCCTACCTCCGGAAGCGGAACTTAGTAGTAAGCGACAAGTCTCATTAACAAGCGAGTGTATTCTCCGAGAACTATACTATAATGATAGTTATCATTCCTTCAGTGGGAAAAAAAACTTGCATTATGTTTTACGCCACATCGGTTCTTATCCTTGCCGCTGATCGCAATCATATTATCATCTTCATACTTCCGTCAAACCTTTGCTGTTCAGAGGGTTTTCTACTGAAATTTTCAGCTTGTGCCCATTATTTCATTTTAATAAAGGTTCAGATAATTCTTAATTTTTTTTAGTATTACTGCTTTTTGATGGAATGACGAGAGTGGACTTCATTGGGGTTTCCCGGGAACCAGCTTCTGTGCAGCGGTTTTATCTATGCAGGCAGATACTTAAGACTGCGCCATAATTTTAGGAGACTGAGTATCCCCACGATGACTCTTATTTTCCTCTAAATGGTTGCAAATCTGCTTTTTACGATAAATCGACTCTTTACACTTTTAAACTTCGTTGGAAGGTGCTACTACTGACTTACTACTGGTCATCTGTGCATTTAGAAACAAGTATTAGGACACAACTACCGGTCGGTGTGGCCGAACGGTTCTAGGCGCTACAGTCTGGAACCGCGCGACCGCTCCAGTCGCAGGTTCGAATCATGCTTCGGGCATGGACGTGTGTGATGTCCTTATGTTAGTTAGGTTTAAGTAGTTCTAAGTTCTAGGGGACTGATGACCTCAGCAGTTAAGTCCCATAGTGCTCAGAGCCATTTGAACCATTAAACACGTAACTTGTTGTCTATGCTAGAAAATAGTCGTATAACATTTCTGTGTTCTTTTGATAAAGTTTTGAAGTTATGAAATGGGAATGGGCGGTACGCGACTGTAAATATAGTTCTTCTTGACTGCGCACCAAACTGATTTCAATTATGTAAGTAAATGTAATTGTGAGCCATGAATATGGAAATGATCAGTATGTTAGTATAAGAATAATTATGTTTGAATGCGCACCATAAGTTAGTTCTGGTTATAAAAAATAATTGTAATCAAGTAAAGAAGATTATGGTTAAGATTCGAACGTTAGTCTAATGATAAATATTTTTGTTTGCCAACTAAAGCTTAATTTAGGTTCTATAAATATATTTAATAATGTAAAAAACTTACAGGCTGCCTAATAAATACATTCGAACAAGGAACACTAGGAAGCCAGATACAAAGGTAGAAATTTTCTCTTATAGATGCAAACGATTTCTCAGTGCTACTCGCTGTGTGTATTATATGCTCATAATGCATAATCGGGTACGAGCCATTCCACGAGAACGTCAGTCCACTGAAACCTTGGAAGCGTTCAGCTTTCAAAGGTATCACCCAAACGGATACAGTGTGGCAATAACAAATTAATTTTGTTAGCAAATTTAGACATTCTATATTTTTCCTAATCATACATTTAGGAAGAAACTTAATTTCAATGACACTCTTACATCAAGAAACAGTTTTCATATCTTATCTGCTATAACGAAATTCTTGTCGGAAATAAACTGGTTTAGAATTTCCAAAACAAATCATTATATATTTGTATTGATAGATCTGAGCAGCACAAAACCAAGTAAGCCAAGTCAAGCCAGCGAACCGTAATTCGATCATCGCTTTTTCGTACCTTGCAAGCGTTTGTGACATATGCTTTCGTTACACTATCTAGCAGCCGACCATTCACAGTGTAGTTTTACTCTCACAACATCACTTTGCTTATGATTAGAGTAAGAAATTTACTGAAATTTAGTTCTAAGAGAAAATGCCATTTTTTTATTTACATGGAAGGTGATAACTGTCTTTCTCAGATCACCAGCCGTAGAAACTCATATTTGTCGAGCTGAAAAAAAAATCCACCTGCCATTTATTCTTGCGGCATATGCGTCTCTAGAAATAATTGTTGCTATATGAAATTACGCTGCTTGTGTATAATTCTGAGACGGACCTGTGACATCTGAACATATCCATGTGTTAATAGGGAAAATTAGCGAGAATATCTTCCTAGAAAACTCACATACATATTTCTACACTTCGTATTTCTATAATAACAACAGTAGATCACTCAAGAACAGCCGGCCGCGGTGGTCTAGCGGTTCAGGCGCTCAGTCTGGAACCGCGCGACTGCTACGGTCGCAGGTTCGAATCCTGCCTCGGGCATGGATGTGTGTAATGTCCTTAGGTTAGTTAGGTTTAAGTAGTTCTAAGTTCTAGGGGACTGATGACCACAGATGTTAAGTCCCATAGTGCTCAGAGCCATTTGAACCATTTTGAACTCAAGAACATGTTGTTGTGGACTTCAGTCCTGAAACTGGTTTGATGCAGCTCTCCATGCTACTCTATCCTGTGCAAGCTGCTTCATCTCCCAGTACGTACTGCACCCTACATCCTTCTGAATCTGCTTAGTGTATTCAACTCTTGGTCTCCCTCTACGCTTTTTACCCTCCACGCTGCCCTCCAGTACTAAATTGGTGATCCCTTGATGCCTCAGAACATTTCCTACCAACGAATCCCTTCTTCTAGTCAAGTTGTGCCACAAACTCCTCTTCTCCCCAATTATATTCAATGCCTCCTCATTAGTTATGTGATCTACCCCTCTAATCTTCAGCATTCTTCTGTGGAACCACATTTCGAAAGCTTCTATTCTCTTCTTGTCCGAACTATCCTGCTGCAATCTTAATTCTGTATCTACATGCATACTTCGCAAGCCACCGTACAGTTCATAACGGGGGATAGCACTATTAGTCATTTCCTTTCGTGTTCCACTTGCAAATAAAGCGAGGAAAACCATACTGTTTATAAGCCTTCTTACGATCCCAAATTTTTCTCATCTTATCTTCGTGGTCCTTTCGCCAAGTGTATGCTGGCGGCAGTAGAATCCATATGCAGTCGGGCTCAAATGCTGATTCTCTAAATTTCCGCAATAGTACCTCGCAAAAAGAGTCGTCTTCCCTCCAGAGATTCCCGTTTGAGTTCACGAAACTTCCCCACAATATTTACGCGCTGATCGAACCTACCAGTAACAAATCTAGCAGCGCGCGTCTTAACTGCTTCGATGTCTCCTTTTAACCCGACCTGGTGGGGATCCCAAATTCTCAAGCGGTACTCAAAAAAAGATTGCACTAGCGTTCTATTTGCAGTCTCCCTCATAAATGAGCTACACTTTGCCAAAATTCTCTCAATAAAACGACGTCGAGCATTCTCCTTCCCTACTACCATGCTGACGTGATCATTCCACTTCATATCGCTTGGCACAAAATATTTCGCTCTCTGGTTCATAAGAGCCCAAAATTCTTCTGATCCAGAAATGATTAATTGGTTGTAGGAGAATTCTTGTATACCTCACAAAACACTTCGCGTTTCCAAAATCTCTACGATGCAGTGTGTTTTTCACGTTGCATTTGCAGGGTGTGTGCAAGTACAGGGTGATCAAACAGTCAGTATAAATTTGAAAACTTAATAAACCACGGAATAATGTAGATAGAGAGGTAAAAATTGACACACGTGCTTGGAATGACATGGGGTTTTATTAGAAGAAAAAAAAAAAACAAAGCCCACAGAATGTCCGAGAGATGGCGCGTGTGAGATCTCTTGCGCTCGTCGTTTGGTGACGATCGTGTTCTCAGCTGCCACTTGCGTCATGCTTGGCCTCCCAGGTCCCCAGACCTTAGTTCGTGTGATTATTGGCTTTGGGGTTACCTGAAGTCTCAAGTGTATCCTGATCGACCGACATCTCTAGGGATGCTGAAAGACAACATCCTACGCCAATGCCTCACCATAACTCCGGACATGTTTTACAGTGCTGTTCACAACACTATTCCTCGGCTACAGCTATTGTTGAGGAATGATGGTAGACATATTGAGCATTTCCTGTAAAGAACATCATCTTTCCTTTGTCTTATTTTGTTATGCTAATTATTGCTATTCTGATCAGATGAAGCGCCATCTGTCGGATATTTTTTGAACTTTTGTATTTCTTTCGGTTCAAATAAAACCCCATGTCATTCCAAAAATGTATGTCAATTTGTGCCTCTCTATCTACATCATTCCGTGATTTATTCAGTTTTCAGATTTATACTGACTTTTTGATCACCCGGTATATGTCGACAACCTTCCTGCCGCTCCTAGGAAAGCTCAATTTTCTTTCCGTATGACTTTCTCTCTTTTGATCTAAACCTCTGGATACAACGAAACAATGTCGCAGATGAACTGGTAGCCTTGCGATGTCGATTGTTTTTGGTCTGTTCTGATGGGTCTCTTGGCTGCTATCGCTTAGGAAAAAAAAATGGCTTTATCGGTTAGAAAAAAAGTGGCACTACTGGAATGGCAGAAGCGCTTGGCTTACGAACATAATACTGGCACAGTTGCACGAACAGTGTTGATTAATCAAAAGTCCTCAGTTTGTAAGTATAGTCAAAGGATAAATATTTTACTTCCAAGAACATGGCAAAATTATTGGCCGGTGAGTCCCTTATCTACATCTACATATGCAAGATCACTGTGCAATTCACATTTAAGTGCTTGGCAGAGGGATCATCGAACCACAATCATACTGTCTCTCTACCGTTCCACTCCCGAACAGCGCGCGGGAAAAACGAACACCTAAACCTTTGTGTTCGAGCTCTGATTTCTCTTATTTTATTTTGATGATCATTCCTACCTATGTAGGTTGGGCTCAACAAAATATTTTTGCATTTGGAAGAGAAGGTTGGTGACTGAAATTTCGTAAATAGATCTCGCCGCAGTGTTAAAAAAATGAAGGGAAACATGTCAAACATGACAGTTCTATAGATGGAATGAAGCTACGAAACACTGACTGCGATGTTCGTAAAGAAAAATTGTAAAAACTGTTTGGAAGCTAAGTTGCATGTACTATATATACGAATCAACTGTCGTGAGGTATTATACACGATTTGAAACAAAAATAGTAAGAAAATTTGGCTACATAAGGAGCTTTACAACGCCAGTGTACACCAACGCTCCCGAGACGCGAAACTGTAATACGCGCTGCGCCGAGGCTCGATGCGTGCGGCTATTGTTCGCGAGCGGCGACACGTACGCAAGTACAGCCAATCGTCGTGGATGAATGGTACGGCGGCGGTTGCGGAAGTTGGCCAGCCTGGATAGTGCTGCAGCGCTGCTCACAGACGCCGTGTGACGCAGTACAGCGGCGATCAATAGAGCAACCTGCACTCCGCGTCAGCCCCTCCCAGACACCCCGCCAAGCCGCGCTGACTCATACGCCCCATGACCTACTGCCTGCCCACTGCACTACGACAAAATTCCTATTTTTGTCCGGATTTTCGTCTGCTTATCGAGTCTAAATAAACGGTGCCCTGCTCAGTAGCTCCAGGACACCGACGAAAATCGGCACGTAGCGCTGAGAAGAACACCATTTTGTACAACAGCATACAACGGAAACTTAGAAGGTGAAAATAACGCACATATTCACTGCTGGATTCGAACTCACGACCAGTCCATTATTGCGTAAATCACAGAACAGTTCAGACTAAAGGCTAACAGCGTTGGCTGGTCAGTCCTTTCACTTACCGCTATTGTGGGCCGAAAGGAAAGGCGCACATTTCATCTTTATTTGACATTGGCCATATACACAACGAAATAGGACTAAACGTTTTGTACACTATTACAGACACACATAGTCACTGATATCCTTAAACATAAAACACAAATACAGTAATTACAAAGTTTAACTACACATTTTGAATCAAAAAACTGTTGCATTACAAAATGTTCTAAATTTCCTCTATAAAAATGAGCCACCGAACTGGATGACGCTGGATTCGCTTCGGAAGATCGGCGGTTCGACTCCTGCCACCCTAATTTTTTCACTATTTTCCTAAACGATAAAGGGAATTGTTGGAACGGTTTCTTTGAAAAAGGCACGGTCGCTTTTCCCTTCCCAGGCGTAGCTAGTGCTGTTTTTCCAATAGCCTCGTGGTCAACGCGACGTTGAAGTGTAATTCAGCAAAAGTGCCGTGTTCTCTTCGCGTCCAATCATGTGTCATCCCGAGAGAGAAAGTGAACATAATAATTGCGCCCATTAAAGGGTGCGCTGGATTGTTTCTGTAACACAACCTAAGAATATAGTTTATTATTAGCAAACGGAATCAGTTAGACAACTGACTTTGCACGATCCAATGATTTGGCTAAAACAGGTTTCCAATAAAAATGTTTTCTACTCTGTTGCCAACAGCATGATGATACATGCACCTGTTATGCAGAATCTGATATGTAAAAAAAGTTAAACGTTGCCAGGTACAGCGTTGCTTGCTGATCATGAGCAGCCAGTAGGATGGGCACGTGAAGCTTGGCGGCCCCTTTGCCACTGTTCGAGGGGTGCAGCAATCCCTTTCACGTCATGCTCATCCGGAACAATGCAGACGCAACGTACCTTTACACTCCGCACCCATCCACAACGTACAAACACACACACCTGCTACTTTAATGATCAGTATGAGCCCACTCATGTGTATGACACATAGCGCCTCTTCCGGTCTGGATGCATACACTGTTTCAGTTGGGAAGGATGTCATGAAGTCGTTGTACCCTCTCCTGAGGCATGTTGGCACACAACTGGTCCCTTATATCCCGGATACTGGCAGCGGAATAGAGTTTACGTCCGAGCTGCTCGCACACGCTCTACTGGTGACAGATCTGAGGATATTGCTGGCCATGGGAGTACATCTTCACAGAGACACGTGCCGTGTGTGGACGAGCATTTTCCTACTGAAAATTGGCAGCATGGTACTGTCGCATGAGGGATAACACATGAGGATGCACTATATCTGTGTGTACCGTTGTGCTCTCACACTTCCCCGAGGCGCATCCAGCCCTGCCTCAAGTCATGCTGTGATCGAGCCTGTCTAGGCGCTTCAGTCCGGAACCGCGGGACTGCTGCGGTCGCTGGTTCGAATCCTGCCTCGGGCATGGGTGTGTGTGATGTCCTTAGGTTAGTTAGGTTTAAGTAGTACTAAGTTCTAGGGAACTGATGAAAAGCAAGGTAAGCACTCCGTCTTCAGGCCACAAGTGGCCCATCGGGACCATCCGACCGCCGTGTCATCCTCAGCTGAGATTGCGGATAGGAGGGGCGCGAATCAGCACACCGCTCTCCCAGTCGTTATGATGGTTTTCTTTGACCGGAGCCGCTACTATTCGGTCGAGTAGCTCCTCAATTGGCATCACGAGGATGAGTGCACCCCCAAAAATGGTAACAGCACATGGCGGCCCGGATGGTCACGCATCCAAGTGCCAGCCAGGCCGGACAACGCTTAACGAAAGTTCACTGGACCTGACGGGATATCAGTGCGATTCTACACAGAGTACGCGAAAGAACTTGCCCCCCTTCTAGCAGTCGTGTACAGCAATGCTTTAGAGGAACGGAAGGTTCCAAATGATTGGAAAAGAGCACAGATAGTCCCAGTTTCCAAGAAGGGTCGTCGAGCAGATGCGCAAAACATCGATCTCTTGTAGAATTTTAGAACATGTTTTTCGCTCGCGTATCATGTCATTTCTGGAAACTCAGAATATACTCTATAGGAATCAACATGGATTCCGGAAACAGCGATCATGTGAGACCCAGCTCGCTTTATTTGTTCATGAGACCCAGAAAATATTAGATACAGGCTCCCAGGTAGATGACATTTTCTTTGACATCCGGAAGGTGTTCGATACAGTTCCGCACTGTCGCCCGATAAACAAAGTTAGAGCCTACGGAATATCAGACCAGCCGTGTGGCTGGATTCAAGAGTTTTTAGCAAACAGAACACAGCATGTTGTTCTCATTGGAGAGACGTCTACAGACGTTAAAGTAGCCTCTGGCGTGCCACAGAGGAGTGTTATGGGGCCATTGCTTTTCACAGTATATATAAATGACCTAGTAGATAGTGTCGGAAGTTCCATGCGGCTTTTCGCGGATGATACTGTAGTATACAGAGAAGTTGCAGCATTAGAAAATTGCAGTGAAATGCAGGAAGATCTGCAGCGGATAGGCACTTGGTGCAGGGAGTGGCAACTGATCCTTAACATAGACAAATGTAATGTATTGCGAATAGATAGAAAGAAGGATCCTTTATTGTATGATTATATGATAGCTGAACAAACACTGGTAACAGATACTTCTGTAAAATATCTGGGAGTATGCGTACGGAACGATTTGAAGTGGAATGATCATATAAAATTAATTGTTGGTAAGTCGGGTGACAGGTTGAGATTCATTGGGTGAGTCTTTAGAAAATGTAGTCCATCAACAAAGGAGGTGGCTTACAAAACACTCGTTCGACCTATACTTGAGCATTGCTCATCAGTGTGGGATCCGTACCAGGTCGGGTTGACGCAGGAGGTAGAGAAGATCCAAAGAAGAGCGGCGCGTTTTGTCACAGGGTTATTTGGTAAGCGTGGTAGCATTACGGAGATATTTAGCAAACTCAAGTGGCAGACTCTGCAAGAGAGGCGCTCTGCATCGCTGTGTAGCTTACTATCTTGGTTTCGAGAGAGTGCGTTTCTGGATGAGGTACGAATATATTGCTTCCCCCTACTTACACCTCCCGAGGAGATCACGAATGTACAATTAGAGAGATTGGAGCGCGCACGGAGGCTCTCCGGCAGTCGTTCTTCCCGTGAACCAAACGCGACTGGAACAGGAAAGGGAGGTAATGACAGTGGCACGTAAAGTGCCCTACGGTACACACCATTGCGAAGTATAAATGTAGATGTAGAACTTCGGTGATCTGACGGGAACACAGCGGCAAGGCCGTTGCAGTGGACTGATGACCTCAGATGTTAAGTCCCATAGTGCTCAGAGCCATTTGAAGTCATGCCCGGTGCCCCCCCCCCCCCCCCCACACCATGAGGTCAGGAATAACGTCGCTATGCCTCTCCCAGTCATCGGAAGAATGGAACCTTTACACAGGTCGCCGCCATTCTCACCCAAAATGGTCATGTAGGGTACAACAGAAACTCGATTCGTCTCTGAACAAAATGCGACGGCATTAATCAGTATTCCATGCTTCCCGGTCATGTCACCAATCCAGACGCAGACATCTGTGTTGTCGTGTTAGCGGCAGCTAACTCACACGACGTTAATTCCGTGGTCTGGCTGCTGCTACCCTACGACCAACGGTGCGGAACGACAGAATGTTGCACCGAGCCTATTAGTTGTTCTCGGGTGGCATGTACATATGTGACGAGATTACGATGTGCTTGGTGCACAGTAACGGCGATCATACTTCGTGGGGCTGAGTCGAAGTCGACCGAAATGTTGACGACAAGTATGCCTGTCCTCAAACCCCACCCAGTTCAACATCGGACCTTTGTCATATCCGATTACCCCACAACTGTAGATATTGCACGATGCAGCCAGCCGGCCAAATGTAGACCAAAAATAAGTCCCCATTTAAATTCTGTCAGTTGCTGATGACATTGTCTCAGACGAAATTCCCTGGCAGCTCAAAACTGTGTGCCGGACGGAGACTCGAACTCGGGATCTTTGCCTTTCGCAGGCAAGTGCTCTGGCAACTGAGCTATCCAAGCACGAGTTGCGCCCCGTCCTCACAGCTTTACTTCTGCCAGTACCTCGTGTCCTACCTTCCAAACTTTACAGAAGCTCTCCTGCGAAACTTGCGGAACTAGCACTCCTGAAAGAAAGGATATTCCGGAGACATGGCTTAGCCACAGTCTGGGGGATGCTTCCAGAATGAGATTTTCACTCTGCAGCGGAGTGTACGCTGATATGAAACTTCCTGACAGATCAAAACTGTGTGCCGGGCCGAGACTCGAACTCAGGACCTTTCCTCTCACGGGCAAGTGCTCTGCCAACTGAGTTACCGAAGCAAGACTCGTGCCCCGTTCTCACAGCTTTACTTCTGCCAGTGCCTCGTCTCCTACCTTCCAAACTTTACAGAAGCTCTCCTGTAAACCTCGCACGACTAGCACCCCTGAAAGAAAGGATATTGCGGAGACATGGCTTAGCCACAGCTTGGGGTATGTTTCCAGAATGAGAAGCACACTCCGCTGTAGAGTGAAAATCTCATTCTGGATTATCTCACACGACTATTTGGCATCTCCATGTCCTTCATCGCCGGCCGTTGTGGCCGAGCGGTTCTAGTCGCTTCAGTCTTGAACCGCGCGACCACTACGGTCGCAGGTTCGAATCCTGCCTCGGGCATGGATGTGTGTGACGTCCTTAGGTTAGTTAGGTTTAAGTAGTTCTAAGTTCTTGGGGACTGATGACCTCAGATGTTAAGTCCCATAGTGCTCAGAGCCATTTGAACCATTTTTGTACTTCATCGTTATCAGTCAACATCTGTTAACGCCACTTTATACTCTACGAAGATAGTAACAACACTAAAGACGAACAATATGAATGCACTCCATCGGCCACTGTAGCTGTCAAACAGAATTTACATATCCACAGATGGTGTGTTCGTAAACGAAGTTACCTTGAAGTCCGAGTATATGTTCTGGGTGCTTCACTTTTCTGGCAGGCAAGGTAGGTCTCTTGTAGACTTTTCCGTTTATTATAGTCTTCCGCTCTACACGCCCACGTTCCTTTAGGTGACTGTCTCCTTCTTTTCTAATGTCCAGGAATGCAGCAAAGAACGCGCTACTTTACCCACCATCTTGTGGCCTACCTCCAACTTCCATCCACCTCCATTTCATTACAGTCATAATTAAATTTTCCCCTCCAGTCTATTGCCTGATTCATTTATTTGTTTTACTCTCCGACCTAGTAACTCTGATCGTTTTTAGGATATCCATAAACCGCTCCAGGGGAATCCTGGGATGGTTCCTTTGAGAGGGCACGCCCGATTTCCTTCCACACCCTTGACACGATCCGAGCTTGTGCTCCGTCTTTAATGACCTCGTTGTCGACTGGCCGTTAAACCCAATCTTCCTGACTTCCTTCTTCCTCATACATGCTACAAGTTTGTATGTGATTCCGGTGACTAACAACCGACATCGATTACTTTTCTCTTTTTCGTTAAATTACATTTATTTATGTTTACAGTCAGCTGGCCATCTTCGTGCAGGGTGCTAATTGTCTGCAAGTCCCTCTACATATCGTAACAAGTCACCTCCGTGTACACAAACGCATCACCTGCGAACAGCCAGACATCATTCAGCAGTGGGTCTACCAAACTTTCGCCGAATATGAACTTGCTTCTGACGATGCCTCCCAACTGCGACCTCCATATGAGTTTTGTCTGCTAGCAAGTCTCCTGACGAAGCTTTCACCATTGTATTACAAATATGATTTATTTAGAAACGTCACATGGTAAGTGGATATTAGCTCGTTCCACTTAATTGTACGAAATAAAAGCTTCATTAAAATTGAAATTCGGTTACGTGAATGTCAATTTTGTCGAATAACGCAGCTTGTGAGTGGAGAAGTGGACACAGAATCTACGTTTATGTGAGTTGCGACTAAATTGCATATACCTGTGAAATGTTGCGCAGCAATGCGGACACAATTAAAATCTTCATAAATAATTAGTATGAATGATAGAATTACGCGGCAGTGCTAATTACGGAAGGGGAGACGAATACCACATTGCACCCAGACGCGGAACGAACTGGAAACGAATAAACTTAACTTTCTGTATAGACTTTCCTGAGAAGAGTAAGGGACTGACTACAGTAAAACATTTTGGCCTAGCTTTCACTGATAGTGTAAGATAAAAAATTTCCTGCTAGGTTAAAACTTTGTGCTGGACCGAGACTCGAACTCTGGACCTTTGGCTTCCACGGAAAAGCGCTCTAGCGACTTTTTTTTATAAGTGTACTTTTTCAATGTCACTTCTATCAGAACATGAATCATATCCCTTTTTTGTTTTTCTTTCGTTTTTCTTTATTTGTTTAGAGCACATTGGACGTCATCCAGGCGAAAAATAATGATGTGCAATTAGCATCAATAACAAACAAAACGTAAATGCAATTAGAAACCCTCCTGGCAGAACGAACGAAATGGCATCCGGGCCACGCCCACTTGTGGATAGACACAGTCAGAATCCTAAGGCAGTCAGGCATGTTTCGGGCACGCCTTCGCGAACAATATTGCATTTTGCCGGTACATTGGACCAAGTCTTGGTTATTTATTTATTTAGCGTGTAGATTCTACAGTGTGAAACCGCACACATACTATTAATTAATATAATAAACGATTATTATTAAATGATTGATTGCAAACAACAATATGCGAAAGATTAGGGAGACAGCCACTGCAGCTACTACAAGCCCACATCTAAGCAGGCCACTCACTGAACAGCACGTGGAGTAGCATTCATGATATCCCTCCATTCTCCTTCAAACCATCCTCTCATCACTGATTTTGATCCTTCGATACCGATGGAAGGAATGCAAATGCCCAGAAGAACTTGGTGCAGACTTAATCGTGTGAGGACTAACCACGGCCGGTGTAAGGTCATTCTCCACAAATGGAAACTCACTGATGACCCATGATGCGACTGTGGTGCAGAAGAACAAACAATCCCTCACCTGACCGAGTCTTGGTATTACATAATCACACTGAAATCATATTCTCATACCCGGGACACCTCAGCTGCAGGGGGGATCGAAGAAGGTAATACCCAAAATGTTCGTATAGTATTGACGGTATCGAAGATAATGCTTGAGAAAAGTAAAGTGAACTTGCAGGAATGTCCAAAAATGAAGAACATTCTTATCGCCTTCATGGAACAAATAAGAGATCGAGAGGTCTTTTATCCAGTTCACCGCGTACGTGGGAAATAAGTCTCATCTAGGAACAGAAGTGTCTTCGGTGTAATGGCATCGCGAGCCGTACGTAGAAGAAAGGCAAGCATTTTGTGAATCAGCTGCAACACCTGTGCAGAAGATCCACCCATCAGTCGATGTTCATCTCACGACATTCGGCTTTCGCGGGCAACTGCTCTTGCAAGTCAGCTACCCAAGCACGACTCAGCGACCCTCCTCAGAGTTTTACTTCCGCCAGTATCTCGTCTCCTATCTTCCCAACCTCACAGAAGTTCTCCTGCGAAAGGTAAATGTCCCGAGTTCGAGTCACGCTCCGGCAAACAGTTTTAATCTCCCCGACAGATTCATATCAGTACACACTTCGCTGCAGAGTAAAAATTTCATTTTGAGTAGTGAAGATGTTTTTCGGAAACGTCACTTCACAAAAATATTTTTCCTTACGTCCTGCCCAATGGACAGACCCGGCCAGTGTCACCGAGCGGTTGTAGGCTCTACAATCTGGAACCACCCGACCGCTACGCTCGCAGGTTCGAATCCTGCCTCGGGCATGGATGTGTGTGATGTCCTTAGCTTAGTTATACTTAAGTAGTTCTAAGTTCTAGGGGACTGATGACCTCAGAAGTTAAGTCCCATAGTGCTCAGAGCCAATAGATAAAATGTATGAATAATAGCGATTTTATTTGACGTAGGCAATAGATTCTGCAGTACTCTATCCTGAAACTTACAACATTGTTCCCGTGTTTAGGTCGCAGGTTCAGTTGGCACGTGTACTAAATAAGATAGAAGCGATGACGCTACGCCTAGCAGGACGTATACCCTGTGAATTCCCAGCCGTGACATTTCACTAAAGGTTGTGCGTGCCTTCCAGTCGAAGGTCACGGAGGTAATTTAGTAAGTAGCATCGTAGCTTCCCATTCCTCTCCAAGTCCTTTTAAGCAATTATTCGTCGGCGAACTATGCATGGTTCACTGTCTAGTCTGTAATTACTTTAACTCAGGCTTTTTTTTGTAAGCTAGAAAGGGAAAAAAGAGGAGACGAAGATATTTAGCGAAATAATGGAAACAAACACTACGTAAAATAACGTCTCTATGTTATGTTTATAATGGCCGTCTGTACACTGAAATGGGCTTTTCTAATTCTAGTTATGGAAATTAGGTTGCTATACACTAGCCGGCAATTCAGTTGGCCAATTTGACTGACGCAGCATGTAAGACGTCTTACAGTTTCGCATGTGCTTGGCTGAGCCAATTGTACTGATAAACTGAAATGCATGTCCGAAAGAACAGATACCATTGGTGATCTTGCAGCTCTCGAAGAATGAAATTACAGTGAAATCCAGATCTTTAGCTGCTTACAGGCATTGATATTTCATATGAGCGCACACACCGATGCAGAGTGGAAATTTCATTCGGGAAGCATATAATACGATTCATATTTCCACGAAGCTTACTTATCTGCTGATAAACATTACAACATTAAGGGAGCGAAGGGGAGAGATCAGGATTTTAAGGCGCGTGCTCGACAGTTGGCATAACTTCTATGTTAAGTCCTTTGCGATATGGGGACGTGCATTATCATGAACTTGGAGCATCACTGTACAACGGTGGTTGTCGACAGGTATGCTGCCCCACACACATTCTTCATTCTCCGACGGACGTCTACCAGTGTTTGTCTTACGGCAGCTAAGAAAAGAATAACAGCACGTTGGTTCTGTTTGGACACATTTGGTAATAACTTCGATATAGTACTCGTTTTCACATTTACCACACGCACGTCGGAAAGACACAAGTGCCACACTTATCCCTTTCTTAAATGTTAGCGCTTAAATACCCGCGCCGGCTGAAGTGGCCGAGCGGTTCTAGGCGCTTCAGTCTGGCACCGCGCGACCGCTA
This sequence comes from Schistocerca gregaria, assembly GCF_023897955.1. NCBI lineage: Eukaryota > Metazoa > Arthropoda > Insecta > Orthoptera > Acrididae > Schistocerca > Schistocerca gregaria. The sequence goes on from NC_064931.1 coordinate 161,932,262, forward strand.
CGGTCGCAGGTTCGAATCCTGCCTCGGGCATGGATGTGTGTGATGTCCTTAGGTTAGTTAGGTTTATAGTAGTTCTAAATTCTAGGGGACTGATGAGCTTAGAAGTTAAGTCCCATAGTGCTCAGAGCCATTTGAACCATTTTTAAATACCTGCAGCGGAGTCGCGCTACGTTGCATGTACACTGCAGCAACGCCCTCAAACGGAAACATTTTGATCGCCCCTCATACTACCTACATTTATGCGAGAAGGTTTTTGCCAGGATTATTATGCACCACAAATGATAAAATATTGCCTACATAGTTACGTTAATAATTATTAGTCTGGGTCCGTCTGATTACAACTGAATAAAAAGATTTTTTCGTGCCGTAAGCGTTTCACCTTTGTTATTTGCAAGGAAGCTTCTGTGGTAAATTTCGTAGCTGGCGCTCTACGCGTGTTCTTTCACCGGTTAATAGCTTTTCTATTTCTGCTTACTGCCACACCAAATTTCGGTTGCATAGCACTAAGAAATGAACACACTCTTTCTTGATTTTTACTCAGTTACACAGAGTGGAGTACTCTTAAAGTATAGAGCTATCACGAAACAACATCACAAGTGGAGGAAGTGTGTCCTTGCCCACTATTTTTCGTTTTTCTTCTCCTCCCCCCTTTTTCCCCCTCATCTGTCCAGGTGTCCCCCCCCCCCCCCCCCCCATCAGCCCTTGCCTGTGGCGTGTCATCTTCGTGTCGACTTTACAGTGCAGTGTTTTCCAGTGATTAAGTGTTGTGCGTCTTTTCCGAAGTGTTGCGAACGGAAATCATCCTGTCGCAGGGCGTGATTCTTTTATATCTCTTGCGAACAGAATCCAGACAATCGCTGTGTTTTTTAATTGTCTGTCTACTATTTTCCCTGTCTGCTTCCTGGGTATTTTATTATCATTGCCCACCTTTCGTTTTATCTTTTAACTTTCCACAATTTTCCGCCGTTTTACATTTTAAGTCACCGTTTTATCCCTGCCTTTGTTGTTTCTTATCTTCTTATGGTTTAAAAAGTCTGTAGGGCGTAGAGCAGCGTACTAAGCTGCTGTCAGCCCGCCCCCTTCGGGGGAATCGAAATCCAAAAAAGGAAAAAAAAAGAAAAGAGAAAAGTGATGGAAAGGACGCTGTCTGTTAGTCAGTAATTCACAGAGATTCATATTTCAGTTAGTGTTTTTACAGTATTTTTTAAAAAGATAAAAGATGGAAATGCAGGGCCATGGGGCTACCTAAATTCAGAAAAAAACCTCTTCCAGCATTGCAGCACTCTTCTAACAAACGTGACAATAGTTTCTCGCAAAAGTGCTAACTTGATATTAGTGTTCATTTATAACTGAAAGCAACGGTCATGTAGTCGGAGAGCATTCTGAAATCATGGGAACTCGGTATTTTGTAACCAGTTAAAATCTAAATTAAGTCCGAGCTGGTGCTCTGCACCGGACTTACATTCTGGAGGCTGGGGTTCAAATTGTCGACCGGTTGTCCATATTAAGGTTTTCAATGGTTTTTCTAAATTATTTAAGGCAAAGGATAGAAAGGTTACTTTGAAAGGAACAGCACGGATTTTCTTCCTGATACGAGCTTGTATTGCATCCCTAATGACCATACTGGGACGGTTGTTAACCCCCAACACCACGGGGTAAACCGTGACTTTTTTTCTGTTACAATTTGAAGCTTTTTGTTTGCTGAAGAACATAAATGTTCAATTCGGGCTTCTCCTTTTGTGTTTCCGTAACAGTCTCTTCACGATTCCCCTTCTTACACCATTTTTCCTGGCCACTAGTGTACGCGGTGGAATCTAGCTAGAGTTACATTAATGTGTGTGGTAAACGAAAATGTTGTATCTTTCATATCCTCCGAATGCAACTACTTACTGATAAAGAAGGGTTGCAGGGAAAGAAGTAGAGTCCTGAATTTTCTGTACTAGTTGAGATTTGAGACCATGTCTTATTTAAACATAGTGACAGGTGCTGACAGTGGCTAGCTCGGGTTATCTTTTTCCCTTTCTTTCATTTCAACTGACGAAATTTTTCCGGCATTGGTACTTCAACTGCAATTAAGTTGCTATGACGTTGTTGCTGTGTACAAGTGGCACGAGACGTTGCCACTTCTACTGCATACCAATTGCGACAGGCGGTAAGCCCGAGTTGCACATCTAGCTGCTGTAAGAGCAAGCAGCGAAATGCCGTACGCACATCGTGAAAGCCGTGTGATAAAATTCATATGCAACTCTCCGGAATGGGGTTTTATCGGGTAATTTCATTTTACAACAATCAAATTTGTTAATTACCATACAACTAATTGTTTTAAAAACTATCTCCTTTAGATAATTCTCACGAAGGTCATTGAAAACACACGATATTAATCGAGGACAGTCGCGGCAATGTTAGATCAAGAATGATAAAGGAAATCATCTTTTGGTTATTGCAGCTCAAGAACGTTCCATGTTTGTAAACGAAATTGGAGATAATTTCTGCCTTATGCAAGGCACAATATTTTTATTTTTCAGTTAAACAGAGAGTTTTTAGCGTTTTATGTGATACCTTCAGCGGTGCTTCTTTTTAATTCATGTATCTCATTCGCTGTCACTTAAAAAAGCCACGTTTGATGCGCAGCTAACGCTATGACAGATCATCTGCATTAACATACACTGCTGGACATTAAAATTGCTACACCACGAAGATGACGTGCTACAGATTCGAAATTTAACCAACAGGAAGAAGATGCTGTGATATGCAAATGATTAGCTTTTCAGAGCGTTCACACAAGGTTGGCGCCGGTGGCGACACCTACAACGTGCTGACATGAGGAAAGTTCCCAGCCGATTTCTCATACACAAACAGTAGTTGACCGGTGTTGCCAGGTGAAACGTTGTTGTGATGCTTCGTGTAAGGAGGAGAAATGCGTACCATCACGTTTCCGACTTTGATAAGGGTCGGTATGTGGCCTATCGCGACTGCGGTTTATCGTATCGCGACATTGCTGCTCGGGTTGGTCGAGATCCAATGACTGTTAGCAGAATATGGAATCGGTGGGTTCAGGAGGGCAATACGGAACGCCGTGTTGGATCCCAACGGCCTCGTATAACTAGCAGTCGAGATGACAGGCATCTTATCCGCATGGCTCTAATGGATCGTGCAGCCACGTCTCGATCACTGAGTCAACAGATGGAGACATTTGCAAGACAACAACCATCTGCACGAACAGTTCGACGACGTTTGCAGCAGCATAGACTATCAGCTCGGAGACCATGGCTGCGGTTACCCTTGACGCTGCATCACAGACATGAGCGCCTGCCATAGTGTAGTAAACGACGAACCTGGATGCACGAATGGCAAAACGTCATTTTGTGGGATGAATCCAGGTTCTGTTTACAGCATCATGATGGTCGCATCCGTGTGGCGACATCGCGGTGAACGCACATTGGAAGAGGGTATTCGTCATCGCCATACTGGCGTATGGGTATGGGTATGGGGTGCTATTGGTTACACGTCTCGGTCACCTCTTGTTCTTACTGACGGCACTTTGAACAGTGGACGCTACGTTTGAGAAGTGTTACGGCCCGTGGCTCTATCCGTTATACGATCCCTGCGAAACCGTTCATTTCAGCAGGATAATGAACGACCACATGTTGCAGGTCCTGTACGGGCCTTTCTGGATACAGAAAATGTTCGACTGCTGCCATGGCCAGCACATTCTCCACATCTCTCACCAATTGAAAACGACTGGTCAATGGTGGCCGAGAAACTGCTCATCACAATACGCCAGTCACTACCATTGATGAACTGTTATCGTGTTGAAGCTGCATGGGCAGCTGTACCTGCACACGCTATCCAAGCTCTGTTTGACTCAATGCCCAGGCGTATTACGGCCGTTATTACGGCCAGAGGTGGTTGCTGTGGGTACTTATTTCTCAGGATCTATGCACCCAAATTGCGTGAAAATGTCATCACACGTCAGTTATACTATAATATATTTGTCCAATGATTACCCTTTCGCCGGCCGCGGTGGTCTCGCGGTTCTAGGCGCGCAGTCCGGAACCGTGCGACTGCTACGGTCGCAGGTTCGAATCCTGCCTGGGGCATGGATGTGTGTGATGTCCTTAGGTTAGTTAGGTTTAAGTAGTTCTAAGTTCTAGGGGACTAATGACCACAGCAGTTGAGTCCCATAGTGCTCAGATCCATTTGAACCATTTTTTTTTATTACTCGTTTATCATCTGCATTTCTTCTTGGTGTAGCAATTTTTATGGCCAGTTGTGTATTTGATGCACTAACATGTTTTGTGTGGTAGAATTTTTTTGCAGCTTAAGTTCTCCATTTTTCTCTCATCGCTATGATAAGCTAATAGAATGAACCTATTTAAGTACTATAATGTTTTTGATGCCCACGTGGAGTGAACAAAATCTGGCCTGTCCGTATACGTGTTGTGCGGTTTCTTTTTGCGTTTGGTTGATAGGTTCTCAAAATGTTGCAGCGATGTACCATGGTTGTGCATTTATGGCAATCAGTCACGTTACCACACCTGATAAGCTTTCTGAAACATGAAGTGCGTCGAATAAATGATTTCAAACTGGCAGAGGCTGAACATTTATTTTATTACTAGTTCCCTCCGTAGTTATATGCTTCTGATTTTTGTTAGTCCCAGTGGAGAGTTTGGAAGACAACAAGACATACTCTTCCACTTTTCAATGGTTCCTACTTAATGAGCCTGCGCAGTGATTAACACTTTAAAATGGTATTCAGAAGGAGTGGGATTCAAATCCCCTTCCAACTACGCTGGCTTAAGATCCGCACGATTTCCACAGATAACTTACTGCGAATGCTTGTACAGTCTCCGTCTGTTATTGTGCTCCATTTCCAGTAACCTTGCAGTCGATTGCCGTTTCGTGTAAACATTTTTCTCATATCCCGAAACGAAAACTGTCGTGAGGATCGGTAAGCTTACCAAAACTGAGAGAATGGGCTCAAAACGTGGTTACATAAGGAATCATATCGGTACGAAAGAGTTGTTAGACAGAAATAAATCTCCTATCGTGGGTAGATTTCGCGAAACGCTTCTGTGACACTTTCAGTTTGTGAGACCTGAACTACCGAACCAACTGCAGATTAGTTGCACTTCTGTTTGAATTTCACACGCAACAGACATTAACCCAATTTCTTATGTTCATTTATTTATTGTGTACGGTTCCGATCCGAGGGTCGTTACACCCAGCTACATAACGGGTCATATACCTGTTTGAACATGGCCATAATGGAGCAAAACATTTGCCGCAGACGCAATGAAAACCCCACAACATGGAATGATACAAATGAGTATAGAATATGGATTACGACAACTATAGCTCTGTAGGCGCCTTTTCTCGGTAGGAACAGCTCGCCATGTTTTATCTGGACTGACACGGGGCTCGCTAGTGGGTGAGGAAGTGGCGCTATTTTTGATCGTGCTCTGCACAATAAAACGCGCGATGACGCAATAGGGGATTCCGAGCGACGGAAATATACATCCTGAAGAGGAGCGCTTCAGGGGAGAGTCTCCTTTCACTCGGAAACGGGTCAACTTTGATCAGAATGGCACCTAGCAATAAACGGCCGCAACTGTACTAGCTGTCGAGGCCGATGTATGCTAAGTGCACAGGGGTATGTTCTTAACGGGACAATATGTGGAGATGATTTGTCAGCCTTTATTAGTGTCTATTATGTACAGGGTGAAAAGTGTTTTAAACCGACAAACTCTGGGAGGTTGCAGGGGACATCAAAACAAATATTTATCCCTAATGTCATTTTTTCCTATGAGGAGTATTTAAACCGGTAGAGGAAGATTTATCTGGCGGCAAATTAATTAAACCAACAAACAATTTTCCATTTTTTATTACCAAGAGACAACACATTAACACAACCCAATTTCAATTACAATAGATTTTCAAAAATGCCTCCACTGACCTCCATCGACGCACACGACGACTGAAATGTGCCGGCGCCCCGTCATGTCGGAACCACATGTGTTGTCTTGTAGGGAGAGGGACGTCTCCCAGCAATTCTGGCAATGCTCTGGCGAGAAAATTGTAATAGTGCCTGCTATTTAATGGCCTAGGTAGCAGACACGGCCCAATTAAACAGTCCCCAGCAACACCGACACACACATTAACGAAGAACCGCACTTGATGAGCGCTAGTAACTGTGACATGTGGGTTATCCTCACTCCAAACATGCGAATTCTGCATGTTGAAGACTCCATCACGCCCAAACGTTGCTTCATCGGTAAACAACATAGAGGATGGAAATGTAGGATGCATTTCACGCTGTTCCAGGTACCACTCCGAAAACTGTGCTCTGGGTGGATAATCAACTGGTTTCATGTTGTGGACACGCTGTAAGTGAAATGGACGTAACAATTGCTCTCGAAGGAATGTTCTTACATTCGTCTGATTCGTCCCCATGTTACGTGCAATTGCACGAGTGCTGATTGAAGGATCCCGCTCCACATGTTGAAAGACAGCTTCTTCAAATTGCAGAGTTCTTACCGTGCGACGGCGTCCCTGTCCAGGTAATCTGCTAAATGACCCGGTCTCACGCAGACGCTGGTACACAACAGGAAAGGTCGTATGATGCGGGATACGGCGATTAGGATATTGTTGTTGATCAACCCGCTGTGCAGCTCGTCCGTTGTGTTGCGCTACGTATTACGCACCAACCATATCAGTGTACTCATTCCACGTGTATCGCTCCATTAGTAAACAGAGACAATGCACTACTACACTGGTGGACAGCAGTTGCCTACAACTGAAGATCGTAATACGGCCTCTAACAACTAAAGAGCGTAATACGGCCTCCACCGGTTTAAATAATCCTCATGGGAAAAAAATGACATTAGGGAAAAATATTTGCTTTGGTGTCCCCTACAACCTCCCAGAGTTTGTCGGTTTAAATACTTTTCACCCTGTATAACAGGAATTAGAATATTTTCCTGTGTACATGGCAACTAGAAGAAATGTACGATGCGTGTTAGCCATGAAGAAACGCCTAAGTTTAAAAAATGCATAATAGGCATTAAGCGGTTCAAAAAATCAAGAGAAAGTATTTTTGACAACACCGGTTTGTTGTTCTTTGACGTTGGGAGTAAGATGCAAGTAATTACTATAGGTAAGTTATGAAGATCACGATAACATAGGGACTGTCATCAACTGAAGACAGGACAATGTGAATCTGAATCAGTTGGGGAGGTATGGTGTTTGCTCTCTAATATTCTGGGAAAAAATTCGTAATTGTAATGACCTTGAAAGGAGTCTGATGAAACCCTCCCATATTTCATTCCATTATCATGTCGAGCTAGCTTCTTAAAATGTCTCACAGGGACAATTTTGTTGTCTGATTAAGTAGTAGGAAAAACAATACGTTTGAAGCATCCTTTTATTTCATGTTGATATCACCAACCTCTTTACTTTGCTCAACTATCCTTGAATAATTATTGCTGCGGTGTCAGTGGAAGACGGGCTAGAGGTGTGCATGCACATAGCTCATTGCCAATAGCCTGTTCGAAACAGCTCATGTTGACACATCTGGACTCACAAGCCCTCTTGCCCGTGCTGTGGTAGCTGTACGATTAACACTGCTGCCGTTACAACACGACGATCCTGCCGACAGTCTGTGCTGCGGAGACATCCAGAAACTTCTCTATGGGTGTGAGAACACTGATAGCCAGCCCGGGTGGCCGAGCGGTTCTACGCGCTTCACTCTGGAACCGCGTGATCGCTACTGTCGCAGGTTCGAATCCTGCCTCGGGCATGGATGTGTATGATGTCCTTAGGTTAGTTAGGTTTAAGTTCTAGGGGACTGATGACCTCAGATGTTAAGTCCCATAGTGCTCAGAATCGTGAACACTGATACCAGCATCGTCGCACAACTGATGCAGCACGTCAAACTTGTGTGGAAATTCCCCGAAAGGGCCATCCTGCCAGATGGATGGTCACTATTTAGCTCCTTTCTAACTCAACCACTGGCTGTAGGAAGCAAGAGTGTGTCTCTGTGGCATGGTTGCCCACTTGCTTCACACACTTGCACTACATTGAGCCTTCTCGCTTTTTTTTTCCTTTATTGATGTTCAATTCCCCCCGAAGGGGGCGGGCTGGCACCAGCTTAGTACGCTGCTCTACACCCCGCCGACTTTTTAAAAATGGAATAAGAAAGTAAACAAGAAAAAAACAGGCGATAAAACGGTGACTTAAAGTGTAAAATGGCGGAAAAATGCGGAAAGTTAAAACAGAAAGTAAAGGGGTTGGCAATGTTAATAAAATACACAGGAATCAGACAAGTAACATACTAGACACACAATTAAAAAAAATATGGCGACAGTCTGGTTTCTGTTCGCAAGAGATAAAAAATCACACCCAGCGACAGTATGATGGCCGTTCACAACACTTCCCAAAAGACACACAGCACGGAACACTCTCTGTAAAACACTGCACGAAAATGGCGGCACAAAGATGACACTCTCGAGCCAAGGGCAGAAGGGGGGGGGGGGGGGACCTGGAGGAGGGGGAAAAACAAGGAGGGAGGAAAAAACGAAAAAAGGGGGGGGGGGGCTTCTTGCTGTGAGCATTCCATATTAAAGGATAGACACAGATGACGCTCAGATAGCTATGCCACTACGCTATCTGTTGGCGGACGATGTTGAAACCATTCTCAGCACATCTACTATCCTTTGTCATTATCGGAGCAGAATCGAGGTAGTCTTTCCAAGTGGAGTTGTACTGCCTGCCATCGGGTTCCCCTAAATGGCAGACACCACCGCATAACAGCCACGCTATGAGGGAAACAAATCAACAGCCAAACAGGCGAAGACATCAGGTAAACACGCCGAAGATTCCAGTCGATTAATAGGAACCTTTCCTTGCAGAGGTCGCCGGGACATATCCGGCCACGGATTCCTACGCCGGGTTTCTATTGGCTCCAGCTCACTATATAAGCCCGGCCGGTCGACGGCAGATTACCCCCAAGCAGTTGCCGCACCTTTACCGTTGTGTCCCACCCTCTCTCCATCTCCACACCTTCCATCTCCTTTCCCAACCCAACTTCCACCGTCTACCCCTCCCCGATGATGAGCTTCGCCCTGACGTCTACCCTTCCTACCAACTCTAACCCCTTCTTCCTGCCTCCTCCTCTGGGCTCCTTCTCCTCCCCCTCCCTCCTCCAGAGTGACTCCCCCTCCTACTCCCCCTCCCTCTCTTGCGCCCCCTTTCAGTGTCTCTGCACTCCCTCCTACCTCTTCATCTCCTGCCCCCACGTGTCTCCTGCCTCTTTGTGTACCCACTGACGCCCCTACTCTCCTCATCCCGCCGCTTCCCCTGCTGCCCCTTGCTCTCCCCTCCTTTTCCATCCTCTCTGACCTTTCCCTTGGCAGGTCCCACCTGGCAGTTTTATTCTTCATCGTGTGTGCTACAAGTGGGTTTTAAGTGTGTTGTTCTGGAGTGTTTTTAATACTGTGGCTGACTTTTAACCTGTGCATGTCCATTCAGTGTCTTCTCTGTGTTTTAAGATTCGCAAACTGTGCTTTTTAACTTTCTGGTGACTTCTTTTTTTAACTGTCCCCCATGAACGTTTCCATGTCAGTCTATTTTTACCTCCATTTTCTCCCTTTTCTCTGTTTTCTAATCCCCTTTTTATCGCCTTCTGTATGTAACATTTTATTCTTATTTTAGTTGCCATGTCACTTGGCTGAAGAGCGGCGGATTGTGCGTGACTGAAATCACAATAAAGAAAAAAAAAAAAAGGGCAGACTAGTCCTCATCCGCTGCTAATGGCTACCGCTATAGCAGAGTCTCCAAGAAGATATCACCGAAGCCACTGTACTGCATCGCCAATCAAAGTGCCAGCCGACCGAGAGGAACCACATCTCCGGCTAGATCGACGGACGTCTACATCTATTGTACAGCCAGCTATTGTATTGCAGAAGAAGTTACGCTCAATAAACTGTTAGGGAACACAACAGGAGTGACTCTTTCCGGCAGTGTATTTGAAGGTATCTACCTTTAAAGGGCTCCGAATTGTAGTGTGTAACTTGGCGGTGTGTAACGTAACTATGACGGTGTATATTCGAAGCTTGCGTATTCGAAGACTTTGACCACACATGGAGCAGCGTCTTCTTCATGGCAATGCAGGACCACACACGTGCGCTGCGACATTTTCAGCAATCTGAAACCTCACTGCCATCGATCATCCTCCATACAGTCGCGACTTGGCCCCATTCCAATTTCATCTATTTCCAAATCTTTAAGGACACCTGCGAGGCCTTCACTTTGATAACGACGAAGTGGTGCAAGCAGAGGTGAGGCTGTGGCACCATGAACAATCAGACATTCTACAGTGACGGTATCAACCAACTGGTCACTCCTTGGGAGAATTGTATTCACCACCAGGTTGACTACGTTGAGAAACATAGCTGTATACATGAGGAATAAATATGTAGAATGCTTATAAGGTTTGATAGCTTTAAGAGGCATTACTTTAGAGCGCACGGCCTTGTATATCCCATGTCTGTAAAGTGATAACATCTAGTGAGAAGCCTTCGCTACTTGGAGAAAAATACTACTGACAATGGCGTTCATAATATACTCTACTGGCCATTAAAATTGGTACACCAAGAAGAAATGCAGATGATAAACGGGTATTCATTGGACAAATATATTATACTAGAACTGACATGTGATTACATTTTCACGAAATTTCGATGCATAGATACAGAGAAATCAGTACCCAGAACAACCACCTCGGGCCGTAATAACGGCCTTCATACAATGTGCTGGCCAGTGCAGCAGTCGAACATTTTCTGTATCCAGAACGGCTCGTAAAGTACCTGCAACAAGCGGTCGTGCATTATCCTGCTGAAATGTACGGTTTCGCAGGGATCGAATGAAGGATAGAGCCACGGGTCGTAACACATCTGAAATATAACGTCCACTGTTCAAAGTGCCGTCAATGCGAACAAGAGGTGACCGAGACGTGTAACCAATGGCACCCCATACAATCACGCCGGGTGATACGCCAGTATGGCGACGACGAATACACGCTTCCAATGTGCGTTCACCGCGATGTCGCCAAACAGGGATGCGAGCACCATGATGCTATAAACAGAACCTGGATTAATCCGAAAAAATGACGTTTTGCCATTTGTGCACCCAGGTTCGTTGTTGAGTACACTATCGCAGGCGCTCCTGTCTGTGATGCAGCGTCAAGGGTAACCGCAGCCACGGTCTCCGAGCTGATAGTCGATGCTGCTGCAAACGTCGTCGAACTGTTCGTGCAGATGGTTCTTCTCTTGCAAACGTCCCCATCTGTTGACTCAGGGATCGAGACGTGGCTGCACGATCCGTTACAGACATGCAGGTAAGATGCCTGTCATCTCGACTGTTAGTGATATTAGGCCGTTTGGATCCAGCATGGTGTTCTGTATTACCCTTCTGAACCCACCGATTCCATATTCTGCTAACAGTCATTGGATGTCGACCAATGCGAGCAGCAATGTCGCGATACGATAAACCGCAATCGCGATAGGCTACAATCCGACCTTTATCAAAGTCGGAAACGCGATGGTACGCTTTTCTCCTCCTTATCACAACAACGTTTCACCAGGCAACGCCGGTCAACTACTGTTTGTGTATGAGAAATCGGTGGGAAACTTTCCTCATGTCAGCACGTTGTAGGTGTCGCCACCGACGCCAACCTTCTGGGAATGCTCTGAGGAGCTTATCATTTGCATATGATGGCATCTTCTTCTTGTCGGTTAAATTTTGCGTTTGTAGCACGTCATCTTCGTGGTGTAGCAATTTTAATGGCCAACTGTGAAGTTGGGTACTTCCGTGACCAGCAAGACTCCCAGAACTGTTCCCGATAGAACGTGTGGGACCAGCTTGGTCATCAACTCTGTTCCAAAGAAATTCAGTGCACACGTCTAGGCCACAGCGTGTGTAATTATCTACTGATAAGGGGTCTTGTAACACTAAGTTCTCTGTTAAATCGACTCCATTTTAAAATCAATCAAATAACATGACTCACACTTTGTGAAACCGTGAAGTTTGTTTCCTCCTTCCCTTTTGCATACTCCACTATTTGGCCAGCCAGTAAATGTTTCTTTATGCCATGTTCATTGTTAATCGACCGTGCTCCTCTAAAATTACGAAAACGTTTTTCGGAGACGGATACCACTCACAAAATTTTGTTGACTACTTTAAATATTTAAGGAAGCAACACGTTGCAAGGTATAAACTTCATCTTCCGGCTATAGTGGCAACACAATAACATTTCACAACAGTACACATATACTATGTGACCAAAAGTATTCTGACACCACCAAAAACATACGTTTCTCATATTACATGCATTTTGCTGCCATCTACTGCCAGGTACCCCATATTAGTGACGTCAGTAGTCATTAGACATCGTGAGAAAGCAGAATAGGTCGTTCCGCGGAACTCACGGACTTCGAACGTGGTCAGGAGATTGGGTGTCTCTTGTGCCACACGTCTGTACCCGGGATTTCTACACTCCTAAGATCCACTGTTTCCGATGAAACGTGAAGGGACATGTACAGCACAAAAGCGTACAGGCCGACCTCGTCTGTTGACTGACAGAGGCCGCCGACAGTTGAAGAGGGCCATAATGTCTAATAGGCAGACATCTAGCCAGACCGCCGGCGGAGGTTCGAGTCCTCCCTCGGGCATGGGTGTGTGTGTTTGTCCTCAGGATAATTTAGGGTAAGTAGTGTGTAAGTCTAGGGACTGATGACCTAAACAGTTAAGTCCCATAAGATTTCACACACATTTGAAAATCTAGCCAGATCATTACACAGGAATTCCAAACTGCATCAGGATCCACTGCAAGTACCGTGACAGTTAGGCGGGAGGTGAGAAAACTTGGATTTCGTGGTGGAGCGGCGGCTCATAAGCTACACATCACGCCGATAAATGCCAAACGACGCCTCGCTGGATGTAGGGAGTGTAAACATTAGACGATTGAACAGTGGGAAAACGTTGTGTGGAGTGACGAATCACTGTACACAGTGTAGCAATCAGATGGCAAGGTGTGGGTGTGGCGTATGCCCGGTGAACGTCATCTGCCAGCGTGTAGTAGACAGTAAAATTCGGAGGCAGTGGTGTTATGGTGTGGTCGTGTTTTTCATGGAGAGTGTTTGCACCCCTTGCTGGTTATCGTGGCACTATCACAGCACAGGCCTACATTGATGTTTTAAGCTCCTTCTCGCTTCCCACAGCCGAAGAGCAATTCGGGGATGACGACTGCATCTTTCAACACGATCGAGCACCTGGTCATAATGCATGGCGGAATGGTTGCATGACAATAACATCCCTGTAATGGACTGGATGCACAGAGTCCTGACCTGAATCCTATATAACACCTTTGGGATGTTTTGGAACGCCGACTTCGTGCCAGGCCTCACCGACCGACATCGATACCTCTCTTCAGGGCAGGACTCCGTGAAGAATGGGTTGCCATTCCCAAAGAAATCTACCAGCACCCGATTGAATGTATGCCTGCGAGAGTGGAAGGTGTCATCAAGGCTAAGGGTGGGCTAATAATGCACGGTGACTGGCATCTGAACTTGCAGCATCCGCTGGACGTGTTGTATCGAGGGGAAACGGTGTACAAAAGACTTCAGCGGGGTGGCCTTTATTTGGTGTATGTGTACCTCTGATGAGTCTTCACAGAAGAGAACGTCTAGAGTCCACAACGAGCTAGCTGGAAGGTTGAACAGTAGACCAAATCGAGGAGGATATCCAATAGTTTGGGCAAGGATTACATTGACTACTCTTCGGGAAATTGTACAGGTTAATGGGCAAAGTTTAACTGGTGTCAGTTCCGTGGCAAGATCTTGAGATCTCATGTGCGGTTGTTGCGAGACACTGTGGGCTCAGACTTAGTACTGATGGAGGATAATGTTCGACCTCATAGAGCACGTGTTGTCGATGTTTTCTTGGAAACAGAAGAGATTGCACGCAAGGCATAGCTTGCACGCTCTTCCGATTTGAATCCCACAGAACATAGAGCATGTCGGGAATGCACTTGGGAGACGAGTTGCGTGACGTCAACATCCACCCGCCACTCTCCAAATCTTGCGGCCAGCTCTGCAGGAAGAATGGGCCTTATTGGATCAACATGGGACTGACGATATCATTCGTAGCATTCCCTGACGTTGTCAGGCCCATATTGCTGCCCAAGGTGGTCACACTCCATACTGGGCACATTAACCAGTTGTCGGAATGTGTGTGCAAATGCGTTAAGCCCATGCAGCTTCAACACGATACCACAGTTCATGAAGAGTAGTAACTGGCCTATTGTGACGAGCCAGTTGCTCGGCCACCGATCAGACGTTTTCATTTGGTGAGAGATCTGGAGAATGTGGTGGCCAGGGCAGCAGTCGAACATTTCCTGTATCCAGAAAGGCCCGTACAGGACCTGCAATATGCGGTCGTGCATTATCCTGCTGAAATGTAGGGTTTCACAGGGATCGAATGAAGGGTAGAGCCACGGGTCGTAACACATCTGAAATGTAACGCCCCCTGTTCAAAGTGCCGTCAATGCCAGCAAAAGGTGACCGAGACGTGTAATCAATGGCACCCCATACCATCACGAGGTGTGATATGCCAGAATAGTGATGACGATTACACGGTTCCAATGTGCGTTCACCGCGATGTCGCCAAACACGGATGTGGCCATCATGATGCTGTAAACAGAATCTGGATTCATCCGAAAAAATGACGTTTTGCCATTCGTGCACCCAGGTTCGTCGTTGAGTACACCATCGCAGGCGCTCCTGTCTGTGATGTAGCGTCAAGGGTAACCGCAGCCATGGTCTCCGAGCTGATAGTCTATGCTGCTGCAAACGTCGTCGAACTGTTCGTGCAGATGGTTGTTATCTTGCAAACGACCCCATCTGTTGACTCTAGTGATACGAGGCCGTTGGGATCTAGCACGGCGTTCCGTATTACCCGCCTGAACCCACCGATTCCATATTCATTGGATCTCGGCCGACGCGAGAATGAATGTCGCGATACGATAGTCCGCAATCGCGATAGGCTACAATCCGACCTTTATCAAAGTCGGAAATGTGATGGTATGCATTTCTCCTCCTTTAACGAGGCATCACAACACCTCTTCACCAGGCAACGCCGGTCACCTGCTGTTTGTGTATGAGAAACCGGGTGGAATCTTTCCTCATGTCAGCACGTTGTAGGTGTCGCCACCGGCGCCAACCTTGTGTGGATGCTCTGAAAAGCTAATCATTTGCATATCACAGCATCTTCTTCCTGTCGGTTAAACTTCGCGTCTGTAGCACGTCATCTTGGTGGTGTAGCAGTTTTAATGGTCAGTAGTGTAAACGCAACCTTACAAAAATTCCATTTGTTGCTGTGTATATGCAAGGTCATCCTGAGAGTTGGTTTTCTTGATGATCATTGACAACGCTGTGATTCGGATGCAGTGTCAAGCAATTTACCTGGAATATTCGCGTTTTACATGTAGTTGTTACTTGTAAACGGATGACGGCCGAAATTTTTACATGTAAACTGAATCGTAGCGTCAAACCCTTGAGAGGTTAAGCCAACGATTTGTTTCATAAATGAGTGACATGGCAGAGCAGTTGGCATTCAACGTCAAATTTTAAGGTTCATGGGGATGAGGTAATGAGTGGATTACTGTTCTACAGGTGAATGCGAATGTATATGTTAGACATAAGCCTGTTCGGCCACGGAAGCAGAAGAAGAACCTATTGTAGAGTCATTAAGGTTGTCAGAGATGGTGAACTAGCTCAACTGGAGAACGAATGGAGAAGATATATCCGTTTTTTTTCTCAGATCGATACGCGTGCCATTCCCACCATACCGGAATGTGACAGAGAGTCTAAATAAATATGGTCATACTATATTTAAGCCTTACTACTCTCGAAAACAAGTCCGGGTCTCATCCACTGTGCCATCTCTGTCATCGCTGTGATTTGAGAGAAGACTATGATAACACACGCACTTGCACGATGACGAGGAATTGAAAGTGGCAATATCTCGCAATGGATGCCTCCATCTTTCATGTTTAGTTTTTGCATCAAGTTAATTTGTTATATTAAACTTCTGAACTTTGGGATTCTGTCAAGTTGTGCCGCTCCCATCCGTCCGCCTTAATTCGTCTATCGTCTTTGCCACACTCCAGTACCACCTGAATTCTCATGCACGTTGATTATTTCACTGCAACCTCCGTATATAACCATCGAAGTAACTGCAGTAACTTTGTACATCTTCCATAATTGTGGGATCTGAATGTCATATTGGTTGACTTATTTTAAAGCAAAAACGTATTTTTTGTTACCAACACGGAAACACAGTTTCTTTCGTATCAGCGCACACTCCGCTGCAGAGTGAAAATCTCATTCTGGAGACAAGCGATGTCTCCGCAACATCCTTTCTTTCAGGAGTGCTAGTTCTGCAAGGTTTCGCAGGAGAGCTTCTGTAAAGTTTGGAAGGTAGAAGGCGAGATACTGGCACAAGTAAAGCTGTGAGGACCGGGCGTGAGTCGTGCTTGGGTAGCTCAGTGGGTCACGGCCGAAGTGGCCGTGCGGTTCTAGGCGCTGCAGTCTGGAACCGCGAGACCGCCACAGTCGCAGGTTCGAATCCTGCCTCGCGCATGGATGTGTGTGATGTCCTTAGGTTAGTTAGGTTTAACTAGCTCTAAGTTAAAAAAAAAAGTCCGCCCCCGGAAGCTGAGTGGTCAGCGTGACAGACTGTCAATCCAAAGGGCCCGCGTTCGATTCCCGGCTGGGTCGAAGATTTTCTCCTCTCAGGGGCTGGGTGTTGTGTTGTCCTAATCACCATCATTTTGCCGGCACGGTAGCTCAGCGTGCTCGGTCAGAGGGTTAGCTGCCCTCTGTAATAAAAAAAACTGAGTGAACGGATTAACGAAGAACCTGAACGGCTGTCGTCTGACGTCCGCCACGAACAAATTCATAGACCAATATAAAGCAAAATGAGATTTTAAAAAAAGGGGTTGGTGGAGCACTTGCCCACGAAAGGCAAAGGTCCCGAGGTCGAGTCTCGGTCGAGCACACAGTTATAATCTGCCAGGAAGTTTCACTGTTTCTTTCTTGTTTGTATACCAAATTATTCCTCTATCTTGTAGCT
Organism: Schistocerca gregaria; assembly: GCF_023897955.1. NCBI lineage: Eukaryota > Metazoa > Arthropoda > Insecta > Orthoptera > Acrididae > Schistocerca > Schistocerca gregaria. Next base: position 161,949,452 of record NC_064931.1, read on the forward strand.
TCGTTACTAACAAATTTTATTCAATTTACTTCTGAGCACATAAATTATGTACTGACAGTCATATGGTGCCAAACGTGTGTTTGCTCAACACACTGCAGAGAAAACATTTTCCAGTACATTTATCAATTGGAAAAAGTTTCGTGCTGTAATTGTAAAATGTATCCAGTAGACTCGAGGCAATAATTCTTCGATTGCCGCCTTTTGCCCTCCATAGTTAAGCTTTACATCGACGTGGGGTATGTCTCTTTTAATGCTGTTTTTTTTTAATAATATTCGAGGAGGATACTATTTACAACATGTTTTCACACGGTGGGGCAGTGTTAGTACAAGCTGTACGAGACACCTCTGCAAAAATGTGTAATTGAGCCATGTGAACATGAGTGACAGTTCGTCTCAAACCAGTTATGGCTTTTAAATAAAAAACAGCAAAAAATGAAAGACACTTACTGCGGCAATCACACTCATAACTAGAACTGTATTCCAAAGTTACAGAGTTCAGTTTAAATTGATATTCGGTCAAATTAATCAACCAGTTACTGCCAAAGGCTCTTCACATATAAATAGTTGGTATCTAAAGAGCCCTCTGTGTTCCATTACATATGAGATCAATTGACGGAGACGTCTGACTCGTTATAACACAGAAAAGCATTTACAGCGAAAGACACGAACGTCCATTCGAACGCTGTATGGCAGTGTGGTGGATGTCGTCTCAACCTAACCGTTGTAGTGTAAAATGAGAGAACGGCAAACATTAAATTATACTTCTACTGATGTTATACAGTGAAAATTTCTAACTCTCCAATGTAATTCGGGTATATCACAAATACGTGCCTTCTCGTCACTTTAATCCCAAGGCGCTACAAAAATGAAGCTCTACAAAATAGAAGCATCAACAAGAACAGCAGGGGGTATCATCCTGTTATTATGCACTGAACAACAACTCCCTCAATCTTTATTTTGTATTCGAGACTATGGTAAGAGTAAACAAGTGAGCTAGAAGGAGGGAAATATTCGCGCTGTAGACTCAGAGCACTAGCTGCCCTGTCCTCGAATGAAACATCGTTCACTGTTTCGAAAGCCACAGTACGATGTGTTGCGGTAGACATCAGGTGCGTGATGCTGCGTTACATGTAGCGCGAATGGAGGCTTCGAGCTACGCAACAGATGAATCTATTACCGTAATATATGAAGGTAGTATCTGTTCCCGAAAGAACAGTTACCGTTAATGACCATGCAGCTTTCGATAGAATGAAATGATAATTAAATGGACATCCTAGCTGCAAAGAGGCGTTGATATACTTCGTAGGGGACATGTTGAAAATTTGTGCCCCGACCGGGACGCGAACCCGGGATCTCCTGCTTACATGGCAGACACTCTATGCATCTGAGCCATCCCGAGGGTACAGAGGATACTGCGCCTGCAGGGATTTATCCCTTGCACGCTCCCCGTAATCTTTATTCGTGTCCACAATCGTTGTATTTCCCAACTCACAGCCAAGCTAGAAATCTCCACAACCAAGACAGTGTAAGGAGGAACAATCACACTCTAACCCTAATTCCTAAAGCAAAGGTTTCGAATTTCAGGATTTTTCTTCATTTGGGTCAAAACGGCGTTCGTACATTGTCATTCATGTATGGAGTGACTCTGAATTGTTCGTGTGCTGATTAAACAGTGCTATGACGAATCCTTCAGCTTTACTTTCAACAACATCGCCCATATTCCTTCAAGTTTGGTCTGTATTTCAGACGGATGAACTGTATCCGAGAATGTGGTGAAGCAGGTAGTTAAAGGCCCTCTTTCATAGATAAGGTACTCATAATTCTTGCGAATATTTTCGTTTCTCCACTAGCTTTACGTAGAAAAACTGCAGTCCTTCGTTAGAAAAGAAAATTACTTGGAAAAAACTTTTGTCACGTGAAACGGTAAGGTGCGGAGGAAGAAAAGAGTGAAGAAGTATCGAAAGATAAACGCAATTCGGAGCTGTACAACATACGATGAGGAATGCGTTGTAGATTTGTCGTTGTCACGAAGAGTAGCAAAAGCTCGCCTGCCGGCGTCCTGGTACTTTTTGCTAACGCTCTGTGAGCGTGCGGCGAAACATGGACGATGAAGTCCTGAAGCACGCCCGCTACGATATTTCCGGATGTTGGCATAACCTCTATTTTCGTCCTCCTGGCGAAGACACATGTTTGCAATCTGGGTCATTGCTAGCCATCCGTTCTGGAGTTATGGTGCTCCGAAGTGTAAACTGCAGAGTTTGTGAAAGTTGCTGTTTAACAATCCACTGTACAGAACTAAAAGAACGGAGCGATCCCCCTTCCCTTCGATCCGAAGGAAATCGTAAAGCCATTTACACGAATCCTAATACGTAGGCATTTGTGGCCGTTGTCACTCTCATTAAAGTTCTTCTAGGTATAGTGCTGCGTCATCTTATACAGAGTAATTTGTGGTTGTTCGAACGCGATGCGTTTGTACCACAGTCACAAGTGCGTGCAATATATTGAAGTTCCCCTTCCCTGGAGAATGCCGCGCAACACTGCTGAAACGTCGCTTATTTTAGTAATTTTAGCATTTTAAGTACTTTAGAAGAATGCTTTACAGTACACACAGAACGATTTTAATGACAGCTACACGGATGACTTTCTGTATGGGCTCAGGTAAAGTGAAGAATTTAGTGATGAACTGTGTTGGATAACTGAGTAGCTATGAAATGAAATGATCGTACGGCATTGTTGCCGTTGGGTGTTCGGCCGCCAGAAGTGCAAGTCCTTTTTAGCTGACGCCACTTCGGCGACTGGCAAGTCAATGATAATGAAAGACATATATCTGGAGGCATAGAAAATTCCTGACCCCGCCGGGAATCGAACCCGGGACCCCGTGCGCGGGAAGCGAGAACGCTACCACAAGACCACGAGCTGCGGACTGACGAAGCAACCTCCCCCAACGCACCCCCCTCAGATTTAGTTATAAGTTGGCACCGTGGATAGGCCTTGAAAAACTGAACGCAGATCAATCGAGAAAATAGGAAGAAGTTGTGTGGAACTATGAAAAAAATAAGGAAAATATACAAACTGAGTAGTCAACGCAGAATATAAGCAACATCAAGGATAGTCAGAATTCAGGAGTGCCGTAGTCCCGTGGTTAGCGTGAGCAGCTGAGGAATGAGAGGTCCTTGGTTCAAGTCTTCCCTCGAGTGAAAAGTTTGCTTTCTTTATTTTCGCAAAGTTATGATCTGTCCTTTCGTTCATTGACTTCTCTGTTCACTGTAATAAGTTTAGTGTTTGTGCTTTGCGACCGCACCGCAAAACCGTGCGATTAGTAGACGAAAGGACGTGCCTCTCCAATGGGAACCGAAAACATTTGAACGCAAGGTCATAGGTCAACCGATTCCTCCACAGGAAAAAACTTCTGATATATTCTACACGTCACTGGTGACGGCATGTGCGTCACATGACAGGAATATGTTGTCGACCCACCTAACTTGTACACTTGGCGAATGGGTAAAAAGATTCTTCTACCTTGCCCGATTTAGGTTTTCTTGTGGATATGATAATCACTCTCAAAAAAGTGATTGCATCGGACGGACGGACGGGCAGATAATAATTGTCTGAAAATAAAAAATTAAATTTTTCAGTCGAGGGAAGACTTGAACCAAGGACCTCTTCTCCTCCAGTTGGTAACGCTAACCATGGGAGCACGGCGCTCCTGAGCTTACATTCTCCTTGATATTCCTTATCTTGCGCTTGAACTATTCACTTTGTAGGTTTTGCTTATTTTTTTCATAGTTCCACACAACTTCTTCCTGTTTCCTCGATTGGTCGGTGTTCAGTTTTTCAAGACCTATCCACTGTTCCAACTTATAAGTAAATCTGAGGGGGGTGCGATGGGGAGGTTCCCTTGTGAATAGATATAAACGAGCGCAACGATACCGTTAGAACTCTGTCAAATAAAGACCGTTTGTATATGAAAACGAGTTGGAACAGCACTCGCAACTGAAAAATTTCGCGGTAATGACAGTAAGAGCTGTCGTTATACTGGACGCTAATTTAGAGTTTCGAAAAAGTGTCAAAAGCGTAAATTACTCTACGATGAAAATGACATTCTTATGGTTAGTATGCATGATGCGGCGAGCTTACCCCCAGGCTGGACAGCGACGGGAACTTCTTCTTGAACATCGGAGCGTCTTCGACGTCGCGTGCGCGGGCGTTCGTTGCCACCTTGGCCGCAGAAGCGCAGGAGCAACAGGAATGAGAGATCAAGTACACACGTTAGAGCTGCACTCGATGAATTGCATTACGGGGAGAGGAGGAGCAGAGAGTGTGCACGTCCCAGCGGTCGGCGCTCGGCGGCAAGCGGTAGGCGCGCGAGGCCTCCTAGCTCCCCCCTCCACTGCTTCCAGCGCAGCGACGTCGCAAAAATACACGCGTAGCCGCCCTCACCCCAAACAACTTTACTGCTTCCGTCTCGTCAATCGCTCGCACTTCTGTCGCTCACTGGACTCTACAAAAGCAGTCCCAGTCCTATTACCTACGAGCATTTCTTTCGTAAAATGTTCGAATAAGGACGACCTTGCGGTTCCTTCAGTGCGCCTTTTACCGTAGTGACTTTCTCGTCTCAATAGATTACTTGTGACAAGTGCGTCTATCGCAGTAGTCTTGGCGTATTTTACTCGTACCACGATTCGCCTGTCACCTGTGATTGTTTCTCTTTACACACGCGGTAACCACATGGCCCATTTTTAAATGGTGTCGTAGTCACCATCGACTGTACCATTTATTATTATTTCCAAAACCGCGATTCCGAAATTTAAGGCAAACGTGAGGCTACGGTGTTGAAAACACTGTAGTTGTCAATTTTAGTTAAATAAATAAAAAGCATATGACCTTACATGACTCGTGTCAGCAATCGTCACATACGCCACCCAAATTCCGAATTTACTACGCTGTATTACAGTACAATAAAGATGACATCGAATGCGGGGAGTGTTCCGTATTAATACACTACTGGCCATTAAAACTGCTACAACCAGAAGACATGCAGATGATAAACGGGTATTCATTGAACTAATATATTTTACTAGAACTGACATGTGATTACATTTTCACGCAATTTGAGTGCATAGATCCTGAGAAATCAGTACCCAGAACAACCACCTCTGGCTGTAATAACAGCCATGATACGCCTGGGCATTGAGTCAAACAGAGCTTGGATGGCGTGTACAGGTACAGTTGCCCATGCAGCTTCAACACGATACCACAATTCATCGAGAGTAGTGACTGACGTATTGTGACGAGCCAGTTGCTCGGCCACCATTGACCAGACGTTTTCGGTGAGACATCTACAGAATATGCTGGCCAGGGCAGCACTCGAACATTTTCTGTATCCAGAAAGGCCCGTACAGGACCTGCAACATGCGGTCGTGCAGTGTCGTGCTGAAATGTAGCGTTTCGCAGGGATCGAATGAAGGGTACAGCCACGGATCGTAACACATCTGAAATGTAATGTTCACTGTTCAAAGTGCCGTCAATACAAACAAGAGGTGACCGAGACGTGTAACCAATGGCACTCCATACCATCACGCCGGATGATACGCCAGTATGGAGATGACGAATACACGCTTACAGTGGGATGTTTGTGTAAGAGAAATCGGTTGGAAACTTTCCTCATGTCAGCACGTTGTAGGTGTCGCCACCGGCGCCAACCTTGTGTGAATGCTCTGAAAAGCTAGTGATTTGCATATCACAGCATCTTCTTCCTGTCGGTTAAGTTTCTCGTCTGTAGCACGTCATTTTCGTGGTGCAGCAATTTTAATGGCCAATAGTGTATGTGATATCTCCACTGTACTGTCCGTCATCTCACACAGAGGACTGGGTTCGTGGTTAGATCGTGTACGTGGTTAGATAGTTTATGTGACGAATGCTGACTTAAGTAGTATCGGCTCGCATCGTTTTTATTTATTTTACACATTTGACAACTAATGTGATTTCAGCATTTTAACCACTTAAAAATGACTTAAATTTCGAAATTTCAGCTTTGAAAAGAGTAACAAATAGTAAGTACAGACGATGGCGAGAAGTGATGTCATTTTAAAAATTCATCCATACTGTTATTCCAAAATTGTGTATAATTGAGTATGTTGCAAGTGGTAGCTGCTGTGCAAGTTGGCAACTGAACGGTGAAAGTGTCGTTATCAGGACTGATTTCAATGACAGTTATAATAGAATATAAGTACTGCAAAGGCAAAATTCGTAGTGGATATTCGAAAGAAAGGCATATGTTAAATACTCGACGTTTCTGAGAACGGAATGGACACATTTCAAAACCTCAAATTTATTTTCTTGAAGAAATGCATACATAATAGCGCACCAACAATATTTACAAGGCAACACATAGCGTCTTTTAGCTTTATCCTTGGTGTTGCCTAGTTTTCTTACCAAACATCATCAAAGACCTGTATTTTTCATGCTGAATAGAGCTTAATTTTTCGCTGTTGACGTAATTGTCAGCAAACACATTTTTCATCTTTTGCATTCATATTTATGTATAGGGCGGGTTTTTCTTTGCCGATGTATTGTAAAATCTAAGTTTCTTTTTGCTTTCAGATATTCCGTCTCTCTAGAAGAACACTAGCAGGAAAAATATTGTGTCCTCACGCACGCGTTGCAGTATGTCACCAAAACTTAGTAAACAATGCAATCGAGGTTAAGAAGACACAAAATGTATTATTAAAACATGGGTGAACGGTGCGAGAATCGGTTACTTTCCCATTTCAGCAGACGACACGACATCACGCAAGTTTGGTCTTCAGCATGCTCAGGATTTTAGAACTGTCAGTTGACCGTGGACGTCAACGACGCGGTTGGTGGCTGACACGACTCGTGCATCGACACCAGAAAGACGCTCGTGTCACAAGGAACGGACACTCGCAAGGGCTCCGGAGAAATACGTAAAACTGATGCCGTACAAGTCGACATTAGAAATAACTACACGGTCAGGACCGAGAGATGGCACATTGCTTCATCCTGTGCCTAATCCGCCATTGCACAGCTCTGTGAAAGATCAAATGGTTAACAGAACTGTTCTCAGGTTTTTATGCCGACTTGCGGAATTTGAGTTGATACTTTTCGTTCCTATAGCTACTCAGTTACCCTAACGAGGCTACGTGCTCTGCGATCTCGTACCCATACCTCGTCAGAACAAAAGATCGAATTAGAGTCATTCTGCTGGGCGCAGAACTAGTCTCTAAAAATGCAGGAGCTGCATAAAGAGTTTCCTTACGTCAAGATATGAAATCACAAGGAGAGGTCCGATGTATTTCTGAGATACTAGCATTGGTACTGGTTTTCGGGGGACTCTGCATATCCTCCTGCTAAGTGACATCATCTCCAGACTATTTTATTTGGCGAATGTGAAGGCGAAGGCAGTAAAAAACGGCTTCGATAGTCTATTCCAAGATGAAGTGTTACCATTCAGACGGTGGAGGAAGGTGTGTTATTTTTTTCTACTTCTTCCAGACACCGCCGATGATGTCGAAAACATCTGTGTAATAGTCAAGAAAAACGTCAATATTGAGATATGTCGCGTAATCGGACCTGTCCACGCCCTGTTTTAAATTATATAACACAGAAATAAATGTCCCAATACATGGCCGAATGTGGTCAACACAGGAAGCCTAAATATTCGAATCTCTCTCGGAAACACCCTCTGTTGATATCCAGTGCGTCATAGACTGTATATGTGTATCCCTGATAGGTTGAGATGCAGAATATTCAGGGCCATGTCGGGCATTAGGTCAGAGCACTGTAATGGACTATGAACAGACATGGTTTTATGGAATACAATGAATGATCAGGACTGCTGGAAATAAGGTGTACACCCACAGGGGACTAAATCTCAAGACAACGTCTTGCAGCACAACACGAAAACCGTACTTGCCTTTGGTTTGCCCGAGGTATTGTTTGCTGGCATAATATTCCAGAACTTAGCACCATTTAACTGTGAATTTGGATCAAAGAAACACATGGAAGAACCCAATAAACACACCAAATATCTCTGCGAATCACGTTTATCGACGTGTTTGTCATAAATTTTAAAAAATTGTTCTTCGTAAGAACGTCCTTAAATTTGCAGGAACTTAAAACGTTTAAGTATGTTGCCGTTCCGTGCTCTTGCTACCCTGAAAGTTTCCGAAGCGTCCTTTAGCAAAAGTCACATCCGCATCTCGAAATAACTTTCTGTCACAAGATGTACCCTAGACTAAATAAATAACCGGAGTTGATAATAGGTAGTCTTAATATGCATGAAACATTCCCTGAAAAGCATTTCCAGTTACATTCTGCTCAAAGCCATTACAGCGAAGAGTAATCTACTAAACATCGTAAGCAGCTTATCTTCGAATGCTGAAGATACTACGAACGAGGAGTTTTACTTGCTGTCTTATGTGATGATACGATCAAATGGCTATTCTCTAAAGCTTCATTTTAATATATTGCGAAGAGCAAACCGTAGAATGGACGTGTATCAGACTGGAGGGTGTTGGAGACAACTGTTTTCTGCCTATATTTGGAAGGAATATTTTGGTGTCGCACGTGATCATGACGTCAGATCTGTCACGTGGTTCGCATCCAGCAGCATGAGTTGTGAGCGGCTGCCGTATTGTCAAGCTGTCTCCATCAGGGGGCAGCGATTAGCTTGCTTGTTACTGAGCAGAGTGGCAGTCTACATCTGCAGATAGACTCCACTGTCCATTCGAATCGCCTGACTGTATGCCACGTGATCTCTCTTATCTTGTTCTCGTGATGCCTACGCGGGATATGTGATGGAGTCATTTTAGGTTTCGTACCGTTTAACTAGAATACTGGTTCCGTTACTTTGTTCAGTGGGGTTTAGAGAGAACAACGACACATGTCAAGTTGTCCTGTAGAAGTATGGGCTACACCGGCCTCACACGATCTTATCTGGATTCTTTCGCTGTCTGCTGTTAGGCGTAATTGATAAGAATCCGAACTATTGGAGCAGTACACTTGAAATGGTCTGACTAGTGTTCTTGAATGCGGTCTTCTTGGGGGATCCGCTGTTCCTTCTAACATTAATTCCTATCACATTCTTCAGAAAACTTCTATAAAGCACAACTGACAATCAGCTTGAGTCGCATGGTCGATGACGTGTCTATGAATGGTGGTCAAATAACATTCACGTAAATTATCAAATAACGAAAAGGAAGTAATCGTATGGCATTATTGTCTTTGCTTGCCGCAAGTCTTACTATTTGTTGCAACTACGGCTACTTACGCGTCAATTAAGATAAGATGAAATGATTACAACAATACAAAAACCCAGTCTTCGAATGAAGAAAATCTCCGATCCGGACGGTCATCGAACCCGAATACGATGATCTAGACGGCCAGCTCCGGTCAACTATTAACTTAAGAACCACCAGACTTTAGAAAATGGCTTATTGCTGTACGAAAATTCATTCTAATTTCATTGCAGTTCTGGAGATAATTCAATAAGTTCTTGCGTGGAAACAGTGTAACACAAGTATTTCGTGTGAAATAAATCCGTGAAAACAACATAGGAAGTAGAAGCGTTAAATGTAATAAGACTTTAAAAAAAGTATATAGTTGCGGTGAATATTGTGTTCTAACTGCATAACGTTTTACGTTTTCTAGTGGCACCACTGCGTAGTCCAGGAGGCAACGACACTTGAAATTATCAGTTAATGGAGAAGTGGATACCACAGTGAAAAACATATCGGAACGAAGACTTGCGTAACGCATACCTGAACGTTATTCACTACAGAGCACCTCGATAGCAATGCCTCTTCAGCAATAACTGTCATTATATCGTCAAATACAGTGAACTATACGTTACATTAACTTCAGTTTTAAGCTATTATTTTGTATGTTTGATATCAGATAACCCATGTTTGAAATAGCCACTCTTTCAATGCGTGTGAAATGGGTTGCTTGCCAATACACGAAACCACCGTTGAGATATACTGCAAACAAATATTTCCACGTTGGGATACAATTGGTTACACTAAGTTTTGTAACAATGTTTTATCGTCTCTATATACACAATACACCTGCTTCAAAATCTGTGTAATGCCATCTTTTCTTGGTACTGGTCAAAGACTGGAAGAAGAATGAAACCATCGCAGTTTTGTTCAAGGAACAATTTTGTCAATTCCTACGTTGTTTGAGGGAAACAATGGGAACAAAAGCTGAATGCAGTTTGAAATGACGTTGAGGCCAGTTTTTTTTATAGCTGCGTGGTTTGGTTGCAGACTACTCCTCTACCCCAAGCCAACCGATTACTGTCTTTTACCACAGTTCTTTATTAGTAAATGGTTTTCCCTGGTCCTCTCTGAAAGTATGTAATGGCCTCCACTTTTCACAATCACGCATTACTTCGGTAATTGATTACGTATACAGAGATTAGGAACGGGCTTTAGTCAAAAACATTGAGCTGCTCAAATCCTGTTGCTCAATATGAGCCTGAAAAACTTGAGAGACCATCCAGTTACAAGTAGTGACTTAATTTAAGCCGAAAAAATCGGTAGAGTGTTGCTGAAAACCAGTTAGCGAGTGGGTATTTACTTTGATTTAAGTAAGGACCTTATGTCGAAAAATGTTCTTCGGTCTACATTCGAGCTCAATTTTCTTTGTTGTCATTGTTGTTGTTTCAAATGTACCTGAATATTGATTTCAGACAGCATGAACATCAGGCAATAAGATGATTCAAACAAGAAGTGACCACAAAAGAAAAATAAATAGTCTGATAATCAGTATCCCTTGCAATTTTCGGTAGGATGTTCTATCAAGATGTCTATCGCAAGCAAATCAAGACACCAGAGCACATCTAGCCAGCTTACTACATACATTTGGTATGTGTTAAAACTGTCAGCCTAGAGAAACTAAACGATATCTTAATTACCAAGGTCGTCTATCAAGAAGCATTCTCACATACATATTGTTGCCAGGTCCAAAAATAGAAAAGCCGGACTCGGTGGCGTACATAGGCGCACATTTTGTCCCAGAAGCTGGAATATCTATTTTAAATGGAAACAGAGTCAATTCGATATTCTTAATCGTTTATTAATAATCAATTACCGTTATATTTTAGATCAACATAAAACGAGGTTCAGCTGAAAAAAAAACTCGCTAGTTTGGCAGTTATGATAGCAGCTAAGTCTTCAATCTACTAAACTGCTCTGTCATCTTCATAACTACACTACTACCCATTAAAATTGCTACACCACGAAGATGACGTGCTACAGACGCGAAATTTAACCGACAGGAAGAAGATGCTGTGGTATGCAAATCATTAGCTTTTCAGAGCATTCACACAAGGTTGGCGCCGGTGGCCACACTTATAACGTGTTGACATGAGGAAAGTTGCCAACCGATCTCTCATACACAAGCAGCAGTTGACCGGCGTTGCCTGGTAAAACGTTGTTGTGATGCCTCGTGTAAGGAGGAGAAATGCGTACCATCATGTTTCCGACTTTGATAAAGGTCGGATTGTAGCCAATCGCGATTGCGGTTTATCGTATCGCGACATAGCTGCTCGCGTCGGTCGAGATCCCATGACTGTTAGCAGAATATGGAATCGGTGGGTTCAGGAGGGAAATACGGAACACCGTACTGGATCCCAACCGCCTCGTATCACTAGCAGTCGAGATCACAGGCACCTTACCCGGATGGCTGTAACGGGTCGTGCAGCCACGTCTCGATTCCTGAGTCAACAGATAGGGACGTTTGCAAGACAACAACCATCTGCACGGAAAGTTCGACGACGTTTGCAGCAGCATTGACTATCAGCTCGGAGACCATGGCTGTGGTTATCCTTGACACTGCATCACAGACAGGAGCGCCTGCGATGGTGTGCTCAACGACCAAACTGGGTGCACGAATCACAAAACCTCATTTTTTCGGATGAATCCAGGTTCTGTTTACAGCATCATGCTAGTCGCATCCGTGTTTGGCGACATTGCGGTGAACGCACATTGGAAACATGTATTCGTCATCGCCATACTGGCGTATCACCCGACGTGATGGTATGGGGTGCCATTGGTTACACGTCTCGGTCACCTCTTGCTGGCATTGCGGCACTTTGAACAGTGGGCGTTACATTTCAGATGTGTTACGACCCAAGGCTCTACCCTTCATTCGAACCGTGCGAAACCCTACATTTCAGCAGGATAATGAACGACTGCATGTTGCAGGTCCTGTACGGGCCTTTCTGGATACAGAAAATGTTCGACTGCTGCCTAACCAGCACATTCTGCAGACCTCTCACCAATTGAAAAGGTCTGGTCAATGGTGGCCGAGCAACTGGCTCGTCACAATACGCCAGTCACTACTCTTGACGAACTGTGGTATCGTATTGAAGCTGCATTGGCAGCTGTACCTGTACACGCCATCCAAGCACTGTTTGACTCAATGCCCAGACGTATCAAGGCCTGCTACCACTGCACAAAAATTTGTGATTACCCAAATTTTTCACCCTAATTTTTTCGATTAGAGTGTTATCGTACTTCGAAATGATAATACGCAAGCGTCCCTTTGAAAAGGAATTCATTGGAATTTTAGAAACGTTGGAAAAATTTATGTTGCATTGGTGACTGAAGAAACCACCTGCAATTCACCTTAAGACGCGTCGAAAAGGTACACTAATGGAAGAGGGCAAGAATATGAAACCAATGGCACTCAAAAGACAAATCCAGCGTTTTGCATTATCAAAAACCAACACCTGCATCCCTACGAGAATCTGCACAGGGCGCGAACTGCGACAGTATTTTATCGTATATCACATTAAGCACTTAAAAGTTATGTTCGTATATATACGTTCAGTACACTGCATTACGCTATTCTTGCTTCCGTCAGTTGAGAAATAGCGAAGCGATGGAGTATTAATGTTCTGCGATTATATTATTTTATAAACTCGACCAGAATTCGATTTTAGATTACGTAGGTGTTCTTTGACGTACGACAATAGCGGTGGAAGGACTGTCTAATAAGCAACACGCTAAATCAGATACCAAACATGACACACGAAATTAATAGTCTTTCATCTGAGTTGATTATGGCATTTATGGAGCAATAAAAGTCTGTCCTACTTCACAACTGAAGAAACTCTATCATAATGATGCACTATGGGCGGGCAGAGAGATGAGATCGGAGAATGCAGCATGTAATAAGTAAGCCAATCGAAAGTCTCCCCTTACTGCGCGGGAATTATAGTCTCATGTCTTTCAGTTGACATTAAATAGATTCAGTAAAAATCTATGACTTGTTGTCAGATCGTGCGTTTCGTCTAAAATGCATCACAAATCATGTCTTCGAAAGAATATTAATTGTAAAAAACTCTTATTTGCCTAAATTATTATTGGTTTCTCCGTCTTAAGCTTACTGAAATAAAACAGAATTTTACACCAGACGCGTTTCGCTTTTATTCACTAAGCATTTATGTGGTCATTCTGCAAATTTTATACATATGTTTGTGCACTTTTTGTTGTTTTAGATTAAAAACAGCCTTTTGTTTACGAAGTTGGTGAGCAGTTTACTTACGGTTTTTCTGCCTCTTGTTTAAATTTTCTCCAAACCATTGCTTCTTTTCTCTTTGTTGTCAGAGTTTGATATCGAAAGAAACTTTGTTACACATACACACTTGTCCGTTTTCGCCTTTTTGTATTTTTTATTACACTTCAGTTCACTTTTGGAAATAGAACTGAAGTTACGTGTGTGTTCTATCTATATCCGAAAGTGAGGTGAAGTGTAAATAACGCAAGCTCGCGTAAGAAGCAGTGCAAAAAGGCGACGATTGCAAAGTGTATATGTATAACGAAGTTTCTTTCGACATCAGACTGTGATAACAAAGAGAGAAGAAGCAATGGTTTGGCGAACAAGTAAACAAGAGGCAGAAATACCGTAAGTAAATTGCACACCAACTTTATAAAAAAGGTTCAAATGGCTCTGGGCACTATGGGACTTAACATCTGAGGTCATCAGTCACCTAGAACTTAGAACTACTTAAACCTAACTAACATAAGGACATCACACACATCCATGGCCGAGGCAGGATTCAAACCTGCGACCGTAGTAGTCGTGCGGTTCCAGACTGAAGCGCCTAGAACAGCGTGGCCACTACGGTCGGCCAACTTTATAAACAAAATGCTGTTTTTAATCTAAAACAACCAATAATGTACAAACAATTTGCAGAATGACCACAGAAGATGCTTTGTAAACAAAAGTGAAACGCTTCCGGCGTAAAATTCTCTCGAATTAATTGCAGGAAGCTGAACACGAAGAAATCCATAATAACTGATTTTAACAGCTACTGTGGAAGATAGCCATGCAAACAAACATATAATACTTATTTGCACTTGCACACCCGTAGAGGAATAACTGCTACAGTATTCAACTGTCGCAGCGAGTCAGAACGGCTGAAATAATGCCGGAGCCGCCTGCTAACAACATAAGTAACACTCATTCATGAATTTGTTTATTGACTCAAAACCAATAATTCGTAAATTTACTCCTTAAAATTTGAATATTCCTATCCTTTTTCTTTACAAGTGACGACGCAAGTATCTGCGGAACAGCAAATTTTGTTTTATTACAATTTCCGCGCAGCAAATTTTGTTTTATTACACATTAATTTCCGAAGTCAAGAGTAGTGTAAATAATGCTATGTAAGGCTTTCGAACGAACCAAGCGATCGGCAGAAGTTTCCTCGGAACACAGAAGAAAAATGGAAAGCTACGGGAAGAGCTCAGGTCTGTCGGTTGAATGCGAGAGACACCGCTAGCTACTCGACTCCGAAATGTCATCGGGAATCGCGCGATACCACTCGGCACTGTAAGCACGTATCAGCAGCGGTCGTCGCTATATCGCGTGCGTGCACGTGGGGTGAGGCATAGCATGCAACACAAGTTCTCGTACCGGGAGTGACTGTCGCGGGCTGTGAGCTGGCACGGCGGAGACTGGACACAGTACACACACGGCAACACGCCGCCACGCCGCTAAAATTAAAACGCCCGACTCTGGGCCAGCGGACAATTTTAGCCACGGGCTGATTGAACAAATGGGGCGGCCAGAACCCGCGCCTCGCTCCCTCATCACCAGCGACCTTACAAAAGTTTGCAATTAATTCGTTTATTGCGGAAGCCGCATGACCGCAGTTCCGCAATTATAATGCGTACAAGCACGAGGACGTGGGTGTCTGTTTACTAGCACACTTTCTCTCAACTAATCCGTTCGAACTAGTGTATTTGCAGGGTCTGAGTATCGTCTTAGTTGTGCGACTGGATTCGAGATTTCCTGTCAGGAAGGTCGCAGCTCGTAGTAATAGACGGTAAATCATCGAGTAAAACTGAAGCGTCCTGGGACCTCTGCTGTTCCTGGTCTATATAAATGACCTGGGTGACAATCTGAGCAGTTCTCTTAGGTTGTTCGCAGATGATGCTGTAATTTACCGTCTAGTAAGGTCATCCGAAGACCAGTATCAGTTGCAAAGCGATTTAGAAAAGATTGGTGTATGGTGTGGCAGGTGGCAGTTGGCGCTAAATAACCAAAAGTGTGAGGTTATCCATAGGAGTTCCACAAGAAAAACGTTGGAATTCGACTACTCGATAAATAGTACAATTCTCAAGGCTGTCAATTCAACTAAGTACCTGGGTGTTAAAATTACGAACAACTTCAGTTGGAAAGACCACATAGATAATATTGTGAGGAAGGCGAGCCAAAGGTTGCGTTTCATTGACAGGACACTTAGAAGATGCAACAAGTCCACTAAAGAGACAGCTTACACTACACTCGTTCGTCCTCTGTTATAATATTGCTGCGCGGTGTGGGATCCTTACCAGGTGGGATTGACGGAGGACATCGAAAGGGACCTAAAAAGGGCAGCTCGTTTTGTATTATCACGTAATACAGGAGAGTGTGGCAGATATGATACGCGAGCTGGGATGGAAGTCATTTAAACAAAGACAGTTTTCGTCACGGCGAGATCTATTTACGAAATTTCAGTCACCAACTTTCTCTTCCGAATGCGAAAATATTTTGTAGAGCCCAACAAACATAGGTACAAATGATCATCAAAATAAAATAAGAGAAATCAGACCTCGAACAGAAAGGTTTAGCTGTTCGTTTTTCCTGCGCGCTGTTCGGGAGTGGAATGGTAGAGAAATACTTAAATGTGAATTGCAGACTAATGACGTAGATGTAGATATACATTGTGTTCAAAAATTCAGTGCCCACACTGATAGATATTAAGACGGAGCCAACAACAAATACAGGGTATGATGACGTGCTACAGACGCGAAATTTAACCGACAGGAAGAAGATGCTGTGATACGCAAATGATTAGCTTTTCAGAGCATTCACACAAGTTGGCGCCGGTGGCGACACCTACAACATGCTGACATGAGGAAAGTTTGCAACCGATTTCTCATACACAAACAGCAGTTGACGGGCGTTGCCTGGTGAAGAGGTGTTGTGATGCCTCGTGTAAGGAGGAGAAATGCGTACCATCACGTTTCCGACTTTGATAAAGGTCGGGTTGCAGCCTATCGCGATTGCGGTTTATCGTATCGCTACATAACTGCTCGCGTCGGTTGAGATCCAATGACTGTTAGGAGAATATGGAATCGGTGGGTCAGAAGGATAATACGGAACGCCGTGCTGGATCCCAACGGCCTCGTATCACCAGCAGTCGAGATGGCAGGCATCTTATCCGCATGGCTGTAACGGATCTTGCAGCCACGTCTCGATCCCTGGGTCAACAGATGGGGACGTTTGCAAGACAACAACCATCTGCACGATCAGGTAGACGACGTTTGCAGCAGCATAGACTATCAGCTGGGCGATCACGGCTGCGGTTATCCTTGACGCTGCATCACAGACAGGAGCGCCTGCGATGGTGTACCCAACGACAAACCTGGGTGCACGCATGGCAGTTTTTCGGATGAATTCAGGTTCTGTTTACAGCATCGTGATGGTCACATCCGTGTTTGGCGACATCGCGGTGAACGCACATTTGGAGCGTGTATTCGTCATCGCCATACTGGCGTGATGGTATGGGGTGCCATTGGCTACACGTCCCGGTCACCTCTTGTTCGTATTGACGGCACTCTGAACAGTGGACGTTACATTTCAGATGTGTTACGAGCCGTGCGAAACCGTACATTTCAGCAGGATAATGCACGATCGCATATTGCAGGTCCTGTACGAGCCTTTCTGGATACAGAAAATGTTCGACTGCTGCAGTGGCCAGCACATTCTCCAGATCTCTAACCAATTGAAAACGTGTGGTCAATGGTGGCCGAGCAACTGACTCGTCACACTACGCTAGTCACTACTCTTGACGAACTGTGGTATCGTGTTGAAGCTGCTTGGGCAGCTGTACCTGTACACGCCATCCAAGCTGTGTTTGACTCATTGCTCAGGCGAATCAAGGCCGTTATTACGGTCAGAGGTGGTTGTTCTGGGAGCTGATTTCTTATGATCTATTCATCCAAATTGCGTGAAAATGTAATCACATGTTAGTTCTAGTGTAATATATTTGTGCAATGAATACCCATTTATCATCTGCATTTCTTCTTGGTGTAGCAATTTTAATGGCCAGTAGTGTATAGCGTCTCATTATCAGTAAACTAGTCAATAAACAAAAATGGTACAAGTACATGTTTTAGCGCCATAATTGTTTGGTGCGGGGATTACATTTAGTTCCTGTTTTCAAGAAGCTACACAAATTGAATAAGCTAAAACCATTCCATAGCACATGAAGCCTTAGCATAGGTCTGTGAAGTGCGATGAGACGCTTCCTGCTGTAACGAATCACGACACAGCGCGCAAAAGTGTCACAGAGACTAGAATAAGTGACGGAAGGTCTGTGTGCGAGTTTTGAACCCTGTTATTGCTTCCATGTTTTGTTGCATCGGCGTCGTGGAACAGCTTTACAAGGATGTGCACTCATTTAGTTGCTCTAACCATCGTAAAGCAGTTTGGAAGGAACATTAGAGTTTAACACCTCGTAGCTGACGAGGCCATTCGGGACACAGCAGAAGCTGGGACTGGGGTAGAGTATCGGCGTGTTTTTTTCATAGGACATTCGTCTGTCTTAACCGAGTTAGGCAAATCACAATAAACCCAGAACTGGAGCGGTAAACGGCGATTGGAACCGGCGGTCCTCCGTCTTACGACTGTTCCTTAACACTTTGGAAACCAGCATTTTGTGTATCACTATCACAGAGCAGATACTCGTACAACAGAGGTGCAAGAAAGAAACTTACCTCTTAGACCCCTTAGAATTTACGCCTGCTTTTACGCTTGCTCTCAGCAGCCCACGGCGGCCTTAGTGGCCGTGCGGTTCTAGGCGCTACAGTCTGGAGCGGAGCGACCGCTACGGTCGCAGGTTCGAATCCTGCCTCGGGCATCAATGTGTGTGATGTCCTTAGGTTAGTTAGGTTTAAGTAGTTCTAAGTTCTAGGGGACTGATGACCTCAGAAGTTAAGTCCCATAGTGCTCAGAGCCATTTGAACTATCAGCAGTCCACCACCTCGTTTGTGGGGAAGGGGACGTAGTTGACCAATAGCACTTTAAAACTTTTCTAGTCCATTAGTCGACGGTTTTCGGCAATAACGGCATTCGATAAGTCTCCGTGTAAGCATTAATTTCTAGAGACTCATATTTATGTTCATTGCGTAGAATGCATAAAGAAGGAAGTAATTTGTTTCTTCCTTCTGGATCGTACGCTCTCGGAAGCCTTTAAGTTGCACACGACTTTCCTGTTGCGTTTCTCACGGGCTAAGGAAACACGTGCCGCTCTTCTTTGCATTATCTCTATTTCCTTCGTTAATTCAAGCTATTAAGGGTTTTAGACTCACGAACAATGCTCAAAAGTGAACATACTTTTTATAAGTTCACAATGACCCACGCCGATAGCTGTCCTCTTTCCAGGTTTCCATTAATAACTTGCAGCCTGATTCCAAGTAAACCGCACAAGTGATGAAACTTCCTGGCAGATTAAAACTGTGTGCCGGACCAAGACTCGAACTCGGGACCTTTGCCTTTCGCGGGCAAGTGCTCTACCAATTGAGCTACCCAAGCAGTACCTGAAGTTTGGAAGGTAGGAGACGAGATACTGGAAGAAGTTAAGCTGTGAGGACGGGGCGTGAGTCGCGCTTGGGTACTCAGTTGGTAGAGCACTTGCCCGCGAATGGCAACGGTCCCGAGTTCGAGTCTCGGTCCGGCACACAGTTTCAATTTGCCAGGAAGTTTCATATCAGCGCACACTCCGCTGCAGAGTGAAAATCCCATTCTCGCACAAGTGATAGTCACGACCAGACTTGTACTGAAACGCTTCCGGAGCGTACGGATATTTATGGTCACACTGTTGAGACTCTTTGTGCCTGCCACCACGTATTATGCTGAAGGTATCTTATTCGAGAGAGCAAATGAGTATTTATCTTCAGTGTCTCTACAAATTAAATTTTATATAACTGCTGTCCAGCATTAGTCGAACACCTTAGGCCCCAGAACTTGCGTAGTTTACTGCGCGATAGTACAAGTGACTCGACTAAGATGACCATTCTGAGAACGGAGCACAGATATTGCACCTCGCTGTGCGGATCAGCTTTGCGTGGGAAGTGATGGATCGTCTTTCACAGGCCGCCACCCGATCCGCTGGTCAGTGGAACCCGGCACTATAATATGCCGAGCGCTGGCCGTGACGTAACTCGAGGGTCAGATGTATCGTCCTCGATGTAGGCCTACGTAGCGATAGTCCTCCACTCTCCAGAGCTGTCTGGAGCAACTTGTTTCTCACGAAGCCACAGTGAAAATCAAAAATTTTTCTTTTGCGACAGTTTGCTACACATTCCGGCTACAGGGCTCCATCTTGAAACATTTGTCGTAGCGTTGTACCAACTTTCCAATACCCCCTTCATAGAAGACAGCCGCCTGTGCTTTCCGCCACTTCGCTAAATTGATCTGCAGTTCGTTGTCTGTGCCAAATGTTGTCTCCATAGACAGTGGTTCATGTGAGCAGAGATGAACATCAGAGAAAGCCAAACCCAGGCTGTATGGAGGGTGAGCAAACGCTCCATATCGGAAACGCAGCAAGAGTTTCTACATCTAGATTTACATGGCTCTGAGCACTATGCGACTTAACTTCTGAGGTCATCAGTCGTCTAGAATTTAGAACTAATTAAACCTAACTAACCTAAGGACATCACACACATCCATGCCCGAGGCAGCATTCGAACCTGCGACCGTAGCGGTCGCTCAGTTCCAGACTGTAGCGCCTAGAACCGCACGGCCACTCCGGCCGGCCATCTACATTTATAACCCGCAAGCAGCCCAACGGTGTGTGTCAGAGGGCACTTTACGTGCCACTGCATTACCTCCCTTTCCTGTTCCAGTCGCGTATGGTTTGCGGGAAGAACGACTGCCGGAAAGCCTCCGTGCGCGCTCGAATCTTTCTAATTTTACATTCGTGATCTCCTCGGGAGGTATAAGTAGGGGGAAGCGATATATTCGATACCTCATCAAGAAACGCTCCCTCCCGAAACCTGTACAGCAAGCTACACCGCGATGCAGAGCGCCTCTCTTGCAGAGTCTGCCACTTGAGTTTGCTAAACATCTCCGTAACGCTATCACTCTTACCAAATAACCCTGTGACGAAACGCGCCGCTCTTCTTTGCATCTTCTCTATCTCCTCTGGCAACCCCACCTGGTACGGATCTTACACGGACGAGCAATACTCAAGTATAGGTCGAATGAGTGTTTTGTAAGCCACCTCCTTTGTTGATGGACTACATTTTCTAAGGTCTCTCCCAATGAATCTCAACCTGGCACCCGCCTTACCAACAATTAATTTTATATGATCATTCCACTTCAAATCGTTCCGTACGTATACTCCCAGATATTTTACAAAAGCAACTGCTTCCAGTGTTTGTTCCGCTATCATATAATCATACAACAAAGGATCGTTCTTTCTATGTATTCGCAATACATTACATTTGTCTATGTTAAGGGTCAGTTGCCACTCCCTGCACCAAGTGCCTATCCGCTGCAGATCTTCCTGCATTTCGCTGCAATTTTATAATGCTGCAACTTCTCTGTATACTACAGCATCATTCGCGAAAAGCCGCATGGAACTTCCGACACTATCTACTACGTCATTTATACATATGTTGTGAAAAGCAATGGTCCAATAACACTCCCCTGTGGCACGCCAGAGGTTACTTTAACGGCTTCCTCATTGCCCTTACAGTGTGAGCCTGAGAATTGTCAGGAAGAAGGATATGCATGGGTTTGCGTGAAATCAGGCGAAACCTCGCAGAGGGGACCCATGCTTGGCAGAAGATACCACTGTTCAAGGTATCTTTACCTGCTCACTGTGTGCTCAGAACTGAAAAGAGCGCCTTGACGCGAGCGACTGTCCAACACATATGTGCAAAACTTCATGGGATTTTCACTGCCGTTTCCATTTCGCGACCTATCGGACCTTACTTTCCGAATAGCCCTCGTGGACACAACGGCATTTCGGCAATTATTTTCATGTCTCCCCCACCCACAACGAATGCGGCCAGCAAAGATGTCTCGATAATAGCCCATACTTGCACGGTTCTTCCAGCTGGATATTTTGAGCACTAGTTCGATCATACCTCAAAGGTATTCGAATTAGATTATACCTGACTGCCTAAATGGTCCAACATTTATTGAAACTGTTTAAATATTCGTAAAATTGAACGCGAGAGATTTTAGACTTGTGCCAGGGTGCGATACTATTTTGAAAAATCAAAGGTTACATTTTATTGAAGGATCCAAACCATGCAAAAAATATTCCGTATGGATGTATGGTACCATTTCATTTCTTGCCTTGTGCTAACAGCGGCTTTTGGCACGTTCTAGCATGTCAAATAATGGAAGGGAAAAGGCTGTTTCTGAAATGTACGTATCACTATTAATGTTGCCAGCACCATAGGTGTATGGGAATGACTACGCACGGATAACGGCCGAAACTATCGAGTTTCTAAACGAGAAAAGCGGAGTGTTCCCGATCTGAGACAATGCGAATTAACCTGTGCAACTGCAACCTTTGGTGGCGTAATGGCAGTGTATAGTTATAGGACAATCGACATGCATCAAAGCGTTTCTCTTTACCCTGTAAACTCCCGATTCTTTACAGAATTGAACTCAGAAGAATAAAACCACTTCAAAAGCCTGGTTACTTTACAAACGAGTTAATGTGTTAAATATTTGCCTTTATGCACGTAAGCGAGAAAAAGTTTAGGAAAGGCTTGAAATTATGCATAAAGTTTGTTGGTAGTCGCTAAATGCTCTCATTATGAAACACTGGATGAATGAAATCCGCCACTTACGCTGTCTCGACACAAACACACAGTTTCTGCCTGTAATAATTGTCTTACTGTGTTAAACTTTTAAGATAAGATTATACCTCTTAATGAGTAAATTATGACAGCATTTAAAATTTTTAATTTTGGTCAATAATCACGCGAAATATTGAAAATTGAAATTCTTTTGGCCATGCGCTGTAACTAGTGCAGAGATACACGTTCCGTGATAACGGTTTAGTAATATGCAAAATCATTATAATTAAACTTCTCCTACTTGAGAGGGCTTCTATGAAGAAAGAATGATCGTAGGGCAGTGAAATTTAATAGAAACATTTTTAAGGACTTTGGGAAGAGAAATAAACCATTGAAAGGAACACATTTTACTTTTTACGTGAGAGGGTAATATTTCTTAAATGCATACCACGTTTACGTTCCAGGTTACAAACGTTGCTCAATTTGACGACCATCTGCATCCACGGCGCTGGCCACTGTGGCCGAGAGGTTCTAGGCGCATCAGTCCGGAGCCGCGCTGCTGCTACAGTCGCAGGTTCGAATCCGGTCTTGGGTATGGATGTGTGTGATGTCCTTAGGTTAGTTAGGTTTAAGTAGTTTACAGTCTAAGGGACTGATGACCTCAGATGTTAAGTCCAATAGTGCTTAGAGACATTTGAACCATTTTTTGCATCCACGGCAGCCTGGAACCGCACTAGAGACACGATTTCACAGTTGTTCGCAGTACTTTTTGAACAGTGGACCATGAATGTTCACCTATTGTGACACAGCTAGTGTACAGCTTGAACACCGCACATGGGTACAGGGTTCTCAGCCACGGCAACAGTAACTTCTTCAACAATTTGCGCGCAAATGGTCATCGGCCTGAAGCAGGAGCAATTCCCAAATCGCCACTTACTTCTAACTTCCCAATCATGTTCTGAAACCTCGCTACGGAAATGTGTTCCTTTCGCGTGTCAGTTCTTGCGATAACCAGCAGCACTTTTACTGTTGTTTTGATTAAGCGGCTTTACGAAGAAGGCCCTGCTTCCCTTGTCCAGACCGATGTCGACTGTCTGCAACTATAACTGATGACTGTGATTCAACATTACGTTGCTGTACTAGTGCCGGCGCCTACCGGCAAGTCATCATACTAACCCTATTAATAACGCAAATCGCGCCGCTTACAGTCGCAACATATTTTTATGTTGCGCACATATACGATAAATAGTTTTCCGTCTACACTGGTTCATGTAGAAGTTTAATGATAACCACCATGTACATTCGCAACTATTTTAAGGTCAATGCGTGCACTATGTTTAATTATTTCTCTATTCCAATCAGATTTCTGGCT
This sequence comes from Schistocerca gregaria, assembly GCF_023897955.1. Lineage (NCBI taxonomy): Eukaryota > Metazoa > Arthropoda > Insecta > Orthoptera > Acrididae > Schistocerca > Schistocerca gregaria. The sequence goes on from NC_064931.1 coordinate 161,973,167, forward strand.
GTCGCATGATGTCACTTACTTAATTTGATTGGAATATTTTTATGATATTAACGCTTGGAGTTATATTCATATGGAAGGGTGGCTGATTTCGACAACTGAGTACTTTCTACGAAATAAATAAATCATGAAGTTTAAGCACACAGTTATATTGCGCTTCTGTTTACTGTTTTAGTGGGAGCCCACAGAGATAGTTACTTCTCTGCCTTCCTTCATCCTCGGCTGACATTTTCTTCCATATCCACTTTCAAAGTGCAGTTTTTGTTTGTATATTGTAGTAGATACTTACTACGGCTGCTACTCTGCTAGTCCCATGTTTAAAATTTAAAGATTGGTTTCATACGTATGTCCTTCTTATGACCATACTTTTCGACATTTATCAACTACAGTCCACGTCCTGGATAACGCCCCACTTTGTGGCACCGCGAATCGTGACATCAGAGATGTTGTGTCAATTTTATTCCTTCTTTTCATGGTCGAAATGAATAAATCGCCCTCACACTCAATCCAGATGTAACTCACTCGAGTTTTAAGACGAAGTAATTTCCATAATCTAAATCTGATTTACAAGTGTGAAGAACTAGCAATCAATCATTTTAAATGATCGGAATCTGTTTCAGAGGCTTCTGAGGAATATGAGGCCGTTGCACAGTGTCGTAGAGCGGGGATCCGGACCCATTGTCGTCATAGAGAGGAATACACTCCGGCTCCATATTTTCCTCTTCGGCATGTCTGGTTTCCATCGCCAGCAACGTAAACGCATTTGCTGCTTTCGTCAGAGTTTTCTTCTCTGTGCATCTACACTTAACACACATCATGGACAGCTCATCAGGAAAGTTAAAAATAGCTTACGTATTCAGCTTTGCAGCTGCGCCCTCGTTCCTGCGGTAAGAACTTGACATCTTCTCATGGAAGTATTTTTTAACGTAAAAATGCAAACGAAAAGAGTGTCTAGCCTTCTTTGCATTTTCTTTTACTGCAAGCCTATAATGGGGCTTGTAAGGGTTACCGCTGGTCGTCGGATGCACCTACTGCTGCACACGGGCCTTCCACGATGTTTATATCATACCTTCCAAGTACACGGAACAAAGGTATGGCCTTAAATCCGTACTGGTGTAAACAGCACACAGAACTGTATCTGATCAAGTGTAGGTACGCTCACCGAACAAAATGTAAATCACAACCTTAGAAGAAACATGCTGTAGATGCTGCCACATTGCTATCAGGTGGTCATATGGGCCTCTCTACCGCTGGCGTAAGTAATGACAGTCAGGTGGTGTGAAATTGTCGGTCTCTTGCACGGAATCAGCGCAGTCAAATGGGGCATAATGGCAGATGGGGCATATAGTGTTTGGATGTGTGCGTATGAATGAGGTTCCACGATTTGTAGGTATATCAATGCGGACCGTACACCGTACTAATCGCAGCCGTATAACGATGCGTAAGAACAATGATCGAAAAGTTGCCCTAAACGACGTGGATTGTAACGTCTTGTCATGAAAGCCGGTGTTAAATTCGACAAAAGCGGAATCTGTCAGAGAATGCAGGTCAATTTCATCCACATTCCGGGCAAACACTGCGAAGCGAACTGCGAGTACAAGTCCGCACCAAGTAAGTTGACGCTCGGCGCTGTGGCTGATGGGAGCGACTGCACAGGGATTTTCCATTTACTCTCCCTACCATCAGCCACTAAGCCGAGTGTCAACTTAGTTTGCGACATTGAAGGCTGCCACTGCTGATTGCTGCACGTCTTCCAAGGGCCAAACAACAGAGTAGCTGGCTGAGGGTGTGTAGTGCGCGCCTAACGAGTCGCCAGTTATGCCTCTTTTTCACATTACGCAAGGGGCCAAGTGCACCGAATGAGACGTTTAACACTCAGTGTGTGGAGCGTATAATCCAGGCCGGGGGGCGTTGTGCGATGTTTTGCGGTGTTTTTTGTAGCACGACTTGGGATTACTCATTCATCTTACTGTGAATATGAACAACGACCTATATTTAAAAATTCTCAGTGCCATGGGCTGCTCTTTCTCCTAAATGTTCGTTATGAGAATGCTGTGGACACTTCCGTTTTTTGAGAGATGACAACAGTCTCGAATGCACACGTTCTCGGTTTAACGAACACTCTTGTCACCTATTACGCCTCGAAAGACGCGCTCAAGCACCCTATCTGAACCCGACGGGAAAGTCTATAACTATTTGGAAGAGAGAATGGAACGTAGGAGTCGCCATTCCCACAATTTTGTGGCTCTGCATCAGCTACGTACGACATATCTGAAGGAGGTTCAAATGGTTCAAATGGCTCTGAGCATTATGGGACTCAACATCTTAGGTCATAAGTCCCCTAGAACTACTTAAACCTAACTAACCTAAGGAAATCACACACACCCATGCCCGAGGCAGGATTCGAACCTGCGACCGTAGCAGTCCCGCGGTTCCGGACTCCAGCGTCAGAACCGCAGGGCCATCTGAAGGAGGTTGTGGACCCTCTTCCTCGCGGTGTATCATGTCTCGAGTGACTAATTTTTTGTTCGGTTCGCTTAGCAGACTAACATGATTTTGATAGCTGATCAATAAGTATTCTTTTTTATAGAGTGCTAGTGATATGTAATTTGCGGCATACTGAACCACGCACGTGTGGTTCAGCAAGGTGGTGAAGATTCAAAATAGATTGTAAGGAAGGACTAAAAGCTATTTTTTGCAATATTAGTTGTTCTTGCTAGGAGGCGCAATTTTATCCACTCTAGCAATGATTTGTCAATGTGAAAAAATTCGAAGTTGCACCATCGTTTGGATTGTACGTTAAAACTGTGGGTGCCCCTATAGGCACGACCTTAATAGGTCCACACCTATTAATAGATTACGGTGTTCAAATCGACATTCTGAACGATGAAAACTTTATTTTAATATTCAGTGCTGTAGCAGAATTAAAGTAAGTACTGTTTTCCAATCAGTCTAGGAAAGTGCAATACTGGCCATTAAAAATGCTACACCAAGAGGAAATGCATAAGATAAACGGGTGGTCATTGGACAAAAATACTATACTAGAACTGACATGTGATTACATTTTCACGTAATTTGGGTGCATAGATCCTGAGAAATCAGTACCCAGAACAACCACCTCTGGCCGTAATAACGGCCTTCATACGGGTGGGCATTGAGTTAAACAGAGCTTGGATGGCGTGTACAGGTACAGCTGCCCGTGCAGCTTCAACACGATACCACTGTTCATCAAGAGTAGTGACTGGCGTATTGTGACGAGCCAATTGCCCGGCCACCATTGACCAGACGTTTTCAATTGGTGAGAGATCTGGAGAATGTGCTGGCCAGGGCAGCAGTCGAACATTTTCTGTATCCAGAAAGGCCCATACAGGACCTGCAACATGCGGTCGTGCATTATCCAGCTGAAATATAGTGATCGCAGTGATCGAATGAAGGGTAGAGTCACGGGTCGGAACACATCTGAAATGTAACGTCCGCTGCTCAAAGTGCCGTCAATGCGAACAAGAGGTGACGGAGACGTATAACCAATGACACCCCATACCATCACGCCAGGTGATACGCCAGTATGGCGATGACGAATACACGCTTCCAATGTGCGTTCACTGCGATGCCGCCAAACACGGATGGGGCCATCATGATGCTGTAAACAGAACCTGGATTCATCCTAAAAAATGACGTTTTCCCATTCGTGAATCCAGGTTCGTCGTTGAGTACACCATCGCAGGCGCTCCTGTCTGTGATGCAGCGTCAAGGGTAACCGCAGCCATGGTCTCCGAGCTGATAGTCCATGCTGCTGCAAACGTTGTCGAACTTTTCGTGCAGATGGTTGTTCTTGCAGACGTCCCCATCTGCTGACTCAGGGACCGAGACGTGGCTGCACGATCAGTTACAGCCATAGGGATAAGATGCCTGTCATCTCTACTTCTAGTGATACGAGGCCGTTGGGATCCAGCACGGAGTTCCGTATTACCCTCCTGAAACCACCGATTCCATATTCTGCTAACAGTCATTGGATGTCGACCAATGCGAGCAGCAATTTCGCGATAGGATAAACCGCAATCGCGATAGGCTACAATCCGACCTTTATCAAAGTCGCAAACGCATTTCTTCTCCTTACACGAGGCTTCACAACAACGCTCACCAGGCAACGCCCGTCAGTTGCTCTGTAGCACGTCACCTTCGTGTTGTAGCATTTTTAATGGTCAGTAATGTAAAAAAGGAGAGATCTGTTTAAAATAGCTGTAAGATTTCAGCACGTCTAAGGAAGTGAACTGATGTTCCACAATCCTCGTTCTTAATTAAAACTGGGATCAACACAACATGACAAACAGTACGCTAGTCCACTGGCTTTTCGTGGCTGAAGATAGCTTCCTTAAATAGTGAGAATATGAAGTACAAGAAATACCTGCTACCCGATGCCTAATAAAAAACTCATAGCGGTAACAGCAAGTACTAGCAGTATTTCTTGGTAACTTAATGAGAGGAGTGCATTCAGATAGCTCTGGTCAGCAGGTTCATTGGCATGGTGCAACACACACTTTATACTTCAGAGCGCTTTCTTTTCTGTAAAGCTATCATAAGCAGTGCCCAGGCATTGCCACACCACTCGTTCTAGCACAACAGCCCACAGCGAGAGATAAGTGATTTTCTAGGCCGTCTACTACACTGCTGACTGCTGCGACGCTACATCTTTATTCGTTAAGGGCGGCAGCGGACCGATTCAGAACAACAGAGCTCACCTTCTTTGCTGAAGGCACCTCGGGCCGCGTTTGTAACGACCTTGTTATTAACTGGTAACCTATATATATATATATATATCATTATGTTACAATAATATATCATTATGTTGCAATATATTGGCCCCTGGCCCCCAAGTACTGATCGTTAAAAGTGGGCAACATTCGAAACTCATTGTGTCAACTGTTTTCTGTTTCAGTTTGCTGCCACACTCAGCGACCCAAAGTTGTTACACTGTAATTGCCTGACGAAATGTTGTGGTGTTATATGTGTGAGTATATGATTAATTGATTAATAACACATTCATACCGGCACTGATAAACGTTGTTCTCGCCGTTGGACGGTGCGCGTATTGATACTTTATTTGGCGGCGCTGCTTTTCGTGTTTCTCGTCATGGGGCGGAGGTCGTAAGCAAACGCCCGAGGCTACTACTTTCAGACTCTGACATTTACTACATTAACCATAATTTATGTGACACCTGATTTTCCAGAAAGCTCTCTCTTTGAAGGGTTACACAATATAATTGTATTTTCATCTGTTCGTTTAGCTTGGTAATACATTATTAGTTACTGTTTTGCTGGTAGCATAGCTGGGAGGCAATAGGGCTGCACGAACTGTCGCTCAATCTCATTTGGCGTTCCTGGAGAATCTTGTTAGGGGCTGAACAGATATATACAGTGTGGTCCATTGATCGTGACCGGGCCAAATATCTCACGTAAGAAGCGTCAAATAAAAAAACTACAAAGAATGCAACTTGTCTAGCTTGAAGTGGGAAACCAGATGCGCTATGGTTGGCCCGCTAGATGGCGCTGCCATAGGCCAAACGGATATCAACTGTGTTTTTTAAATAGGAACCCCCATTTTTTATTACATATTCTTGTAGTACGTTAAGAAATATGAATGTTGGACCACTTTTTTCGATTTCTGATAGATGGCACTGAGCAGGGCGGAGTGGCCGTGGGGTTCTAGGCGCTACAGTCTGGAGCCGAGCGACTGCTACGGTCGCAGGTTCGAATCTTGCCTCGGGCATGGGTGTGTGTGATGCCCTTAGGTTAGTTAGGTTTAATTAGTTCTACGTTCTAGGCGACTGATGACCTCAGAAGTTAAGTCGCATATTGCTCAGAGCCATTTGAACCAGCCAGATGGCACTGTAATAGTCACAAACGTGTAAGTGGTGGTGGTTAGTGTTTAACGTCCCGTCGACAATGAGGTCATTAGAGGCGGAGCGCAAGCTCGGGTTAGGGGAGGATTGGGAAGGAAATCGGCCGTGCCCTTTCAAAGGAACCATCCCGGCATTTGCCTGAAACGATTTAGGGAAATCACGGAAAACCCAAATACGGATGGCTGGAGATGGGATTGAACCGTCGTCCTCCAGAATGCGAGTCCAGTGTGCTAACCACTGCGCCACCTCGCTCGGTAAACGTATAAGTACGTGGTGTCACGTAACATTCCGCCAGTGCGGACGGTATTTGCTTCGTGATACATTACCCGTGTTAAAATGGACCGTTTACCAGTTGCCGAAAAGGTCGATATCGTGTTGATGTATGGCTATTGTGATCAAAAGGCCCAACGGGCGTGTGCTATGTATGCTGCTCGGTATCCCGGACGACATCATCCAAGTGTCCGGACCGTTCGCCGGATAGTTACATTATTTAAGGAAACAGGAAGTGTTCAGCCACATGTGAAACGTCAACCACGACCTGCAACAAATGATGATGCCCAAGTAGGTGTTTTAGCTGCTGTCGCGGCTAATCCGCACATCAGTAGGAGACAAATTGCGCGAGAATCGGGAATCTCAAAAACGTCGGTGTTGAGAATGCTACATCAACTTCGATTGCACCCGTACCATATTTCTATGCACCAGGAATTGCACGGCGACGACTTTGAACGTTATCAGCAGGTCTTGGCGGCAAAGCATCACGTTGTTGAAACAGCCGCGAGTGTTGCGATAACACGTTTACAATAGTGTTGGTAGCAACCTAATCGCAAACCTTTTGCCGTTCATATTACTCCTTTTGCTGCCAGACCTTAATTTGTTTCACCACTTGTAATACCATATTTCCATGCTCGACTCAGTGAAACAGTCATGGAAGGCTGTACACCTGTTTTGAGCTTATTCGAAAACTTTTTCTTAAAATGCAGTTTGTATGCAACTGTTATTTATTGATCCATGAAATTCTGGCAAAAGTAACGAAACTAGTTATTCTCCTCTTGTCATATTTTGGTCGCGAGCCGTCGAGCCATCTTTCAGAATGAACAATAGGACATACTGCAAATGTGGTTTTCTTATATTGATCGTTAGCAAAATGTATTTTCATTCTGCAGCAGAGTGTGCACTGATTTAAACTTCTTGGCAGAGGATGGATCGGATAAGTCTTTTATAGTTGTACAAGGTGCTGGGAGGACGTAATTCCCATGTACGCTCTGTCAGCAGGTTTACTTCTTTTTATTACGATATGTTGATCATTTTTATTTTCGGACCGTCTACTTACTACTGAATGAAACACAATTTTTGTGCCATATGATTTTTTACTTTACTTTTTGCAAGGATTCTTCAGTGTCCTGGAATATGTACATATTTTTGTTTATATATGTATAAACAGAAATATGTAGATACTTCAGGCCACTGAAGATGCCTTGCATATGTACACACAAAAATATGTAGATACTCCAGACCATTGAAGATGCCTTGCAAAAAATAAAGGCGAACCGTGTATAGCATAAAAATCGTGTTCCATTCAGCTATAATCAGACAGTCCAAAAGTAAAAATTATCAACTTACCGTAATATTACGTGCATACGAGGACGACAGGACTACAAAAGTTGAAGATATTAGTAAATTCTGTCTGTCGAGGTCAGGGAATGTTGGAGGCTGTAGTACAGGCTCTGCTTGACTTAATGCATCTCGGACAGTATTGGCTCGTTTGACGTCATCACACATCGGCAGCAAGATGTGACATTTCCCATGTTGTATTACAACAGCCTTAATTTAATTTCATAGTCATCGTTACAGATAGGTATAGCGTTTGAAGATGACCGTCTCTATAATATGCATCCACGAGTCGATGATGTTATTTCTGATTGGAATTCATACTATAGCAACTAAAGAGGACGAGTCACACATGCAAAGAAGCCCCCCCCCCCTCCCATCAAACCCTCTCACTCTGCAACGAGAAATCCATCTGCCCCTGCTCATAGCTTCGATGTAGAAGTATGAAAGCCGGAATTTGGCTGCAATACTTACACGTCTGTTGTTTGAAACTGATAAACAATATTTAATTCAAAATAATGTCCATTGCTATTTATACCTCCCCCCCTCTCCGGCAGGTTATGGCTGCCGTGCCAAAAAAACAGGACTTCTTTTGAAGCGAACTAGTCAGCGAGCCATTTTCATACGAATTGAAGCATTTTTCAGCGAGTGCGTGTACCAGTGATGCCAATAGATGATAAGCGGAAGGAGCTTAGTCTGGAGAATAAGCCGCATACCCTAGTATTTCCCAACTGAACGTCTCGATCGTTCCCCAGGCCCGTTATGCTGTGCGTGATGGGGTGTTATCATGGCGCAATATGACTTTGTGTCGCCTTTTTCCATATTCCGTTCGGTTTTCACGTAATGCTCGATTTAAATCGACCATTTGCTGATTGCAGCGATCAGTGTCAATGGTTTCACGAGCCTTTAGCAGCTCGTAATAGATGAGACCCTTCTAATCCCACCAAACACAGAGCATTGTCTTCTTTACAAAGCGATTTGGTCTTGCAGTGGATGTCGATGGTTTGCCTGGATTCACCCATGATTTACGACGCTTAGGATTCTTAAAGTATATCCACTTTTCATCAACTGTCACTATTCGATGGAGAAACGACATTCTTTTGTATCTGACGAGCAGCATTTAAAAATGGCCCTTCGATTTTCTTGTTATCTCTCATTCAGTTCATGTGGAACCCATTTTCCCACAACCTGCACCTTTTCATAGCTTTCAACCGAAGAGAAATGGCTGTTTTTCGTCACATTCAATTGTTCCGTGAGTTCCTGTTGAGTTTCAGTATCATCTTTATCCAATAAGGGCTGCAATTCATTGTCTTCGAATTTTTTCGGTGGTTTCCCACGCTCGTCATTTCTCGCGTCAAAATCACCATTTTAATTTTTTGAATCACTCGAAGCACTGTGTTCTCCCAAGAGCATGTTCACCGAAAGCATGGACAAGCATTCGATGCGATTCTGCAGTAAATTTCTTCAAATGATAACAGAAAACCAATGCTGTCCGCAAATCGTAGTTCGTAGGCATACAACACGACATGTTTATGGGTTTGAAACAGATACCGATCTAGGAACTTGGGATACTGTATGTAAGGCGTTACAGGAAGATGGCCCTGCAGACGCGGTCTCACGGGCCCTACACTGACGGCTAGAACCATCTATAGGGAAATTCCGGTTTCATACTTCTACACCTGGTATACGAATACATATTACGTCTGTGTTAAAATTTATACATCAGTAGCTGGTAGGTATGAGTCGCGCACGCCCTTGAGTTGTCAGTACTGGAAGACTACCAATACAGCTTTCCCTCTCTCACATCCTGAGCCAGTTAACCGTTTGCCCCTGAGGCAGATGGGCAATTTTTTCTTAGTTCACGGCCGAAATCACTAGCTTCAATTAAAATTAAGCTCATCTTAAAATATTACTGTCTCTGTAAGTACTTCTGTTTGTTTCTGAGCAGGAAAACACACTCTCACGAATCTCTTAATGTTACATGATCAAAAGTATCCGGACATCTGG